>NC_087501.1:3132500-3432500 GCF_036417665.1 Passer domesticus | reverse complement strand
ATATCTTTACCTCCACCCAGTATCAAGCATTAATTGCTGCCTGCTGGACTGTTGGTGATTATGAATGATTTATAAATGCTGACCTGCTCTGAGTTTTTGGGGAGTTTTCAGCTGTCTCTGGCTGGCCTGTGCCAATTCCTCAGGTTTTTTTTTGACATTGTTTATTCTTGTTTTAGTTGGGCAGTTTGGGACAGAAAGCTGAGCTGAACCCAGAGCAGAGCAGGAGGAAAAAGCTGGAAAAAAGCTGAGATGAGGATCTGTGTGTGGTGGGACCTCACAGCATCAAAAATTCATCCCGTGCTCTGGTTGGGATGGAGATGCAGCAGGACAAGAGGTTGTTCTGAGGCAGGAGCTGTCAGGGAGGGGCTCCCTGAGCAGCAGCAGCACTTCAGCCATGTCTGGAGTGAGGAATGAGGGCTGGAAAATCAGGGAGAAGGAGTTTTTCTGCAGCCTGGGCTGGAAGATGTGAAAATAAATGTAAAAAAAAAAGTAAATCCCAGCCCTTCTGCAGGGAGGAAAAGCAATTTAATGTGCAGCACAAGGGCAGGACAGAGAGCTCCAGGTGCACGACCCAGAGCTCCTGCCCTGAGTTATTGCTGCTGGAACTGCTGCCTGGGGAGGGCTGGCCTGGACCAGAGACACAGAAAAAAAAGCAGGGATTTATTAAAAGGATCTCCTCAATGGATCCACCTCGGGCAGCACCAGAGCCCAGCTAGGGCTGCACCCAAGATGAACCAAAATGGTCCCGAAATGAACCAAAATAGTCCCAAAACGAACCCAAGATGAACCAAAAATGGTCAAAAAATGCACGAGCTCTCAGGAGGTCTCTCACTTTGATCAGCTCTGCTCCATGTGCAGATTGCAGTCCATTGTCCAATTCCAGCTGCAGCCCCTGCAGTCCCATCCTTGTTTTTCTCTCTCCAGCCCACGGGGTTTGTGCTCTGGGGCTGAGATTTGGATCATTTGTCCTTGGTCTTCAGCTGGAGCAGGAATTGTTTTGTCCCCTGCTCTGTGCAGAGAGCTCCCCATCCATATGAACCCAGCCCCACACACTAAAGCAGCTCAGAACCTGAAAAACAGAAAAGCCAAACCTGAGGCATCAGAGCAGGTGGCAGGAAACAGCCAGGCCTGGTCCCTGACATCCCCCAGTGGGAAATGGGATTTTCCCTCCTGCTGCTCCATGCCAGGCTCCCTTTGGTGCTGCTGGCAGCTCAGCCCAGGGCAGGCTGGAATTTCCTCCTTTTGGCAGTGGTTTTGTGACTGAGAGGAATGACAGATTTGTCTTTCTAAACAAGCTGTGGGTCTGCTGGTAGATAAAACCAGCACTGGGAGAGAAAAGAAACAATGGGGAGGATTCCACTGATTGATGAATGGAAAAAGATGTTTGCTTTTATAAATAAACTTTAGGGTAGCTGATAAATGAAATTGGGTATTGAAAGATGAAAGAAACAATGGGGAAGAAAAACCTCTAAATTCCGTAAGAATTAAAAATTAAAAGGGAGGGTTATACATTATGGGGAATGTTCAGCATCAGGTGTATTGGGGAGTCTGAACCTCTCAAGTGCCTCAGAAATGGGGAAAGAGAGAAGGGAAATGCAGCCAGGAAATTGGGATAAAAGGGAGGCTGCATCCTCCAAAACTTGGAGAGACCCCAGAGGAATGCCCCATGGCCTCTCCCTTTACTGGAATGAAGTTACAGGACTCCTCTGTCTCCTTTTGGACATAAACCTCTGATGTTTGTGGGTTAATTTTCCTGACATGATGGATGGGGAGGATTTGGGGCTGATCTCTGGTTGTCCACACTGTCCCGAGCAGCAGTGGGACAGAAACGTGCTGTCAAAGCAGCAAAAAGCTGCCCTGGGTGTCTCCCAGCTGGGGCTGTGCATGGTTTTGAGGAGGTTGTGGGGCAGGGATTTGCTGCCAGGATTCTGACACTCCACATTCGCTGCTTCCATGGGAATTGATTCCAAAGCTCCTACACTGGATGTTTCCTTGGGCTGGAGCAGAATCATGGATCCATCCCCTTCCCTGGGGATTTTCACAGCCCCTGGAAGGAGCTGTGGCCAGAGAGAGGCCTGAGCACGGCTGCTGGCATTAATTACCAGGCTAATTCCCCCGCTAATTACTGCCTGTGTGAGCTCAGCCTGAATATGAGGATGCAGAAGGGCTCCTCACCCTGCTGTGCTCCAATATCCCCCTGGACACTGAGGAATGGTTACAGGGAATGTTCCAGCCCACACTTGGGCAGGGAGAGGGCAAACCCTCCTGCCAGTGCCCTGGCAGAGAGGAACTGGCCCTGCTGGCAAATTAAACCCAAACTGGAGCTCACTGGGCTCTCCTTCCTGGCAAAAAAATGTCCTTTTTCAAGCCTTTTTTTGCTCTGGCATCTCTTCTCTCTGGCTGTCTCCTCTTCATTGGAGGCTGGGCTGGTTCAGCGACAGCATCAGGAACTGTTTTTTATTTAACTCTGGATTCAAATTTCCTACAACTCTGGACTCAAAATTCTTACAGCTCTGCACTCAAATATCTTACAGCTCTGGACTCCAATTTCTTATAATTCTGGATTCAAATTTCTTACTATTCTGGATTCTAATTTCCTACAACTCTGGACTCAAATTTCTCACAATTCTGGACTCAAATTTCCTACAACTCTTGACACAAATTTCTTACAATTCTGGACTCAAATTTCTTACAGCTCTGGACTCAAATTTCCTACAGTTCTGGACTCAAATTTCTTACAATTCTGGACTCAAATTTCTTACAATTGTGGACTCAAAATTCTTACAAATCTGGACTCAAAATTCCTACAACTCTGGACTCAAATTTCTTGCAATTCTGGACTCAAATTTCTTACAACTCTGGATTCAAATTTCTTACAGTTCCAGACTCAAATTTCTTACAACTCTGGACTCAAATTTCCTACAGCTGGCCCGTGCTTTGTCCCCTGGGCCAGGATTTCAGGGGTGTCACTGGAATATCTCCTGGCAGGTGGACTGAGGGTTGATTTCTCTGTGCTGCTGGAGCAGCTTGAGCTGTAAGAAAGCACTCAGGGAGGGCTCCTTGCAGGAATTGGACATTTTAGAGGCATTTTGGAGAATGAAAGAGATGCTGCTGATTGATTGCAGCCGGGAGGGGAGGAGGCAGCACAAACACAAACAGCTCTGGGCTCCAGCACTCCCCTTCCTCCTTCAGCCTTCTCCAGGTGTCTGATGGAGGAAAAATGGGGAATTCAGGAGGAAAATCCCTCCCTGGGCATTCCCAGGAGCACCCCTGGCCAGGGATGGTGAGGGCAGAAGTTCATCGAGCTGAGGTGGTGATTAAAAGGTTCTCCCTGCCGTGGCAGCTGCTGAAATTGGGATTTTTGTCTCCTGGGGAGAGGCTTTGGTGCAGAGCAAGGGGCTCTGATGGAAACCTGCTTCTCCTGAAGGATCTCGTTCAGTTCTTCCCTTGCAGCATCTCCATAATAAAAACTCCAACTCTCCCCTCAGCTGCTCCCTCTTGCAGTTAGGAGCAAAAGCAAGTGAGACTCTGAATTTCCAAACTATTGTATAGGACTCATGGAAAAACAAGGGGATTCACACTAAAAAAAAAACCCTATTGGCTGAGTTGAATTTTTAAAATTAAATATAAAAATGGAATTATTAAATTAATTTAAATTAAAAATTTTAAATGAATTTCTTAAATTAATTTAAATTAAAATTTTAAAATAAAATTTCATAATCAATTTAAATTAAAATTTAAATTAATTTAAATTAATTAAAAAACCCAAAATTTTAAAATTAAAGTAACATTTGAATTAATTTAAATTAAAATAAAAAAATTAAATTTTTAAATTAAATTTTAAAAAATAAATTTAATTGGTTTTTTTTATCTTGAGGACTTCAAACTGCTGCAGAAGTTGGGCTGCACCAGCCTGGCTGGAAAGCTGGAGGGAGTCCCTGCAGCCAGGGCTGGTTGAGCCCCCCCTCCCCACCCTGCCCAGGAATATTTTCCCTTTCCCCGGGAGGAGCACTAATTGAAATTCATGCTCGCGTGCCTTCCGAGCCGTGAGTCAGAGGAATAAAAGCACTTAATCACTTAATGAAATTATTGCCTCTGCCAGCGTGGAGGGAGCGCGGGGGAAGGGGGAGCAGGGGCTGGGAAAAACAAAAAACGAATCCCCCACAACTTCCCTGAGGGGTGGGCACGGCAGGGGCACTGCCATGTCCCCAGGGGAGCCAGGAGTGTCCCCAGGGGGACCAGGACAGGACATGGGGGACTGGATGTCCCCAGGGGGACCAGGAGTGTCCCAGTGGTGCCAGGACAAGTCAGGGAGGGACTGGATGTCCCCAGTGGTGCCAGGACAAATCAGGAGGGACTGGATGTCCCCAGAGGGGCCAGGAACATCCCAGTGGGGCCAGAACAGACCAGGTTGGAACTGGATGTCCCAGTGGGGTGACGAATGTCCCAGTGGTGCCAGAACAAACCAGGGGGGAACTGGACATCCCTAATGGTGCCAGGAACGTCCCAGTGGTGCCAGGACAAACCAGGGTAGGACTGGATGTCCCCAGTGGTGCCAGGACAGACCACGGGGGCAATGGATGTCCCTAGGGGATCCAGGACAAGCCAGGGGGACTGGATGTCCCCAGTGGTGTCACTGATGTCCCCAGTGGTGCCAGGAGTGTCCCAGTGGGGCCAGGACAGACCAGGGTGGAACTGGATGTCCCCAGGGGTGCTACTGATGTCCCCAGGGGTGCCAGAACAGACTGGGGGAGACTGGATGTTCCACTGGTGCCAGGAGTGTCCCAGTGGGGCCAGGACAGACCAGGGTGGAACTGGATGTCCCCAGTGGTGCCGGTGATGTCCCCAATGGTGCCAGGACAGACCACGGGGGCACTGGATGTCCCTAGGGGATCCAGGACAAGCCGGGGGGACTGGATGTCCCCAGTTGGTGTCACTGATGTCCCCAATGTCCCAGTGGTGTCAGGACAGACCAGAGGGGGACTGGATGTCCCCAGTGATGCCAGGAGTGTCCCAGTGGTGCCAGGTTCTCCTGCCAACACCCCAGAGCTGCCTGTGCTCCCTTGGCCACCTCACCTGCTCCTGCCTGGCTGGGACTGAGCATGAGCACTCCAGGAATTGATTCTTGTCTCTTAGAGACTGAGAAGAGCCTGGAGACTCCTTCAGATGGAAAGCCCCTTGTAAAAAACCAAAAAACCCCCAAAAAACCAAAAACCCAACCCAAAGCAAGCAGGAAACATGAATGATTTATCTCTCGCTGCCATTATTGCATCAGGTTTAAATTCCTGCTCCCAAATCATTTCTCGTTAGGCTGTGCTGTCATCTCTGCCCCACAAGGAGCTCTCCTGCTCTGCTGCCTGCTGGACTTCAGTCACTCTGGATTTATGGGGGTCCTCTCCCCCATCCCAGCCGGCAGCTGCATCACTCTGGACTAAATTAAATCGTCTCAAAAATAAAAAAGCCAAAAAGAAAAGGAGCAAATTGATAAGAAATTTAAAATCACTGCGCTGAATTTGTTTGAATCTTGAAGCTGTGAAGTGCTCCAGCTGCAGATCCCACACTCCTGAGTGATCTGGGGGATTCCTGGGGTGAATTTGGGGGTGAATTTTCTGCCCCTTTTTATTATTTCCCCTATTTAATATTTTCCCCCTTTTACTATTTCCCCCCTCTTTATTATTTCCCCCTTTTAAAATATTTCCCCCTTTTAATATTTCCCCCATTTAATATTTTCACTCTTTTTAATATTCCCCCTTTTTATTATTTTCCCCTTTCTAATATTCCCTTGCATTTAGTATTTCCCCCCTTTTTATTATTCCCCCCCTTTTTGTTATTCCCCCCTTTTTAATATTTCCCCCCTTTTTATTATTTTCCCCCTTTTTAATATTCCCCCCATTTTTAATACTCCCCCCATTCTTATTATTGATTTCCCCCCTTTTTAATGATTTCTCCCCTTTTATTATTTCTCTCTACTTTTAAAAACAATTTCACTGTTAACCCTTTAGCCTCCCCCAGGAGCTCAGAGGTCCAAACTCCTTTTCAAGGCGCAGGAGCCTCAGGTTTGAGCACGGATTTAACCTCTGACCCTTCCGAGATATTTAGGGGAGGTTTTTGTTTCCCTTTGTGGGGTCTCTGTTGGCACCAGCTCATCTCCACTCTGGGTTTGGATAATTTGAATTTGTCCTTTAGGAGTTGTGACCCCAGGCTGAGGTTTCTCTCCCTGAGTTGTTTGTGGATTTGTGCATAATTTAGAGCTCAGTTATTTTATATTCAGGGCAAAGCTTTTTCAAGCGTTGAGAATGAATTGTGAAATTTAATATATATTAAAAAAATAAAATAAAATTAAAAAATGAAGTAACTTATAAAGGGAAAAATAAGTCTGGGTTTGAGGAAGAAAGCGGAAAGTAAATAAGGAGGATTATGCCAGAGCCTGGGGATAGAAATGTAATAAAATGCAGAATTGAGACACAAACAAACTGATGGGAGCTCCTCGGCCACTCAGCATTGATGGGAGAGCAGCGGGGAGGGGAGGGGGCTGCTCCTGGGGCAGAAATCAGAAAAGTGCCCGGGGGGGGTCTGTCCTCATCCCTGCCCCAGCACAGAGGGGTCGGGACACAGGAACCACCCTGGAGGCTCCCGGGGCATTCCAGGGATTCCTGGGGGCATTTCTGCTTCTTCTGCCCCTCACAAAGTTTCATTCCCTACAATGGGGGCCGGTAGAGGAGGGAAAATATTTTTATTGTCTCACAAACTTCCAAATTTAAGCCTTTTTTTTTTTTTCAGGTAAAAACTGCAAGCAATTCAATTCCCAATTTAGCTGGTTTTCCAGGAGAACCTGACAAGTGTTCCTTGACAAAGAGCTTTGAGCCATAAGGAGAATAAATGTGAGGCTAATCCCAATTAATGTGTGCAAACAGAAGCCTTAAAACACCAGGTCTCTGCTTAAAATGCCCCTTTCCCCCTCCCGTGCTCACTAAAACCTAGCCAGAGCAGCGGGGAGAGCTGAGCTGGGAATTTTGGAGTTTATCAGCCCAAAACCAGCACGAGCAAAGTGGTCAGACACAATTTCTCAGCCGAGGAGAGCCGGCCTGTCAAATTACCAGCAGCGGGGCAGGAGGCTGGAAATCAATCCGAGCTCCCCGAGCAGCCAGGGAGCGCTGCAAGAAACACAGATTTGTGTAAATACATTTTCAGGGGGGTCAAAACATTATTTTTGCTCCTTGCAATGTGTCTGGCTGGCTTCAAGCTGTTCTCCACTCTGAGGAAACATCGATTTTATTTATTTTAATTTTTTTTTATTAGTTTTTTTGTTGTTGTGGTGGCTGATTTTTAAGCTGAAAAGGGCCCAGCTTTGCTGGGCTTGGCCTCGTCCAGGATTCTCTGCCACGAGCTGTGGGTTTGGGCAGAGCTTTAATTAGCATGGTTTGACAGGAATATATCAGCAGTTTTTCACGGGGCATTGCTGCTCATTGTCTCTGCAGCCTGCAATCCAATCACTGCCAAATAAACAGGGGCTTTTAAACCCTTTTTTCCCCCTCAAAACAGCATTGATTTTTCAGCTCTGGAGCTGGGAATGTGCTGAGTGTAAGAGGGAAGGGGTCGGGAGGGGATTTTCTGTGCAAAGAAGCAAGAAATGGGTCATGGGGAAGGCTGAGAGGACAAGAGGCTGCCAGGGAGGTGAATTTTTATGGAACAGCAACAGCGGGGTGACAAAAGCACCCGGGGACTCTCCTCCACTCTCCTGAACGCAGCTCCCAGCACCAGCAGCTACTGGAGTGAATTCCTCCCCAGAGGGGCTCCGATGAGAGGGAACAGGGCTGGATTTTGGGAGCAATTAACGAGAAGGAACAGGGCTAGATTTTGGGAGCAATTAACCTGAAATTCTGCAGTTTCTTTCCTCGGGCCTCGAGGGAGTGCTGGGTGATGGGCTGGGTGGCTGCTGCTCCATCTCCAGGGCTGGCAGCTCAAGTGGGGTTCTAAAAGCCTGAAATTCAAATTGGATTTTAAAAGCCTGAGATTCAAGGGGAGAGGAAGGGGTTTGTCAGCTTGTGGCAGCTGGAATGAGGATGTTTTTGGGGAAAGGAGGCACCTGGGTGCTCATCCTGAGGTGTTTTTTAGAAAAAAAAAGGTTTGAGGCCAGTTCTCACAGCAATTATTGTAACCCAGCTGCTGGAGATGTGTCCTTTGAGAGTTGTCCAAAATAACAGGCAAAGCTGAGCAGTGGTCGGGAATTTTGGACAGTTTTGTACAGAAAACAACCGCAGACATTTTTTGGGAAATGACTACTTTGAGAAAAGCTCCAGCTGGTTTTTTCATTCCTTGTCAGTGTTTTGGAAGGTGAATTTCCTTCAGGCTGAAGCAGCCTGGCCCCCAAGCTCCACGTCCAGGGATTTGAGATCATTCCGATTTCCCTCTCTCGCTGTCCTTCCGCTGTTTTTAGCAGAATAAATCACTCCTGCTTGCAGGAAAAAAACCCAAAAACGTGAATTAATTGTGCCTCTAAAACCAAACGAGGAGGGAGATTGACAAAAAGCACTGGTCCAAGTTTCCCCTGCTTGTCACAGAGCCCTGTTTCTCCTGGTGGCCTGTCTTGGGCTCAGCTTTCCCATCTGTTAAACGCTGCCTATAATTAGCCTGTCTTTCACAACTTTTCAGCGTTTGGCACTTCTGCTCCTGCTCCTGCTGTATTTTCATTCCTGGGGAATAAATGTGAGAACAAAACAAATTACCAGCCATCCTAATTCCTGCGCTTTTCTTCTTTTTCTTTTCCCTTTCCCTCTGTCCTGGCCTGGAGCTGGAGGGTCTCAGCCCCCACGGGTGAGGTGACCTTGGGGACATTTCCAGCGGGGTTTGGGCAGCACCAGCAGGTTCTGCAGGGGGCTGGGGGAGGATTTGTCCCCTCAGCACTGAAATTCAGGTTTAGGACAGAGAATGAGGGGCTCCTTCCCAGGTTCTGCAGGAAAAGGAACTGAAATTCTTCTTTAGGACAGAGAATGGGGGCTTCTTCCCAGGTTCAGCAGGAAAAGGAAATGAAATTCTGGTTTTGGGTGTGGAACGAGGGGCTCCTTGCCAGGTTCAGAAGGAAAAGGAACTGAAATCTTGGTTTAGGGTGAGGAACGAGGGGCTCCTTGAGCAGGAAAAGGAACTGTGGGGCAGAGAGGTTTTGCTCCTTTGGAATGTGGTTGGGGATTGTTCACCCACAGGTGATTGTTTCATTGGGTTTGGTGTGAGTGTTTTCACTCTTCGGTCAATCAGAGCCAAGCTGTGTCAGACTCTGGAGAGAGTCACGAGTTCCATTATTATCTTTTCAGCATTCTGTCTGTATCCTTTCTGTATTCTTTAGTATAGTTTAGTATTCTTTAATATAATATAGATCATAAAATAATAAATTAGCTTTCTGAGAACATGGAGTCAGATTCATCATTCCTTCTTTCATTGGGGCACCCCATAAATCCAGCAGGGCTGTGGATGCTGCCTCCTCTCCGGGCTCTGCTGGACTCTGTGCATTAATCCTGAAAATGGAGCTGAGGGGAAGGGCTGATAAATCAAGATATGAGCAGAGTAAGTGCGCTGCTAATGAACACACGTTGTGTGGAATAGTGGCAGCCCGGGAGATAATTTAATTAAAAAGACAAAAGAGGAAGGGAAAAGGGAGGAAGCTCTTTTTTTATAGTTAATTCTGCTAATTGTGAGCTCAGCTTTGCTCTGTCAGCGCAGGAGCTGCCACCTCTCACCCCACACCTCCTTCCCCTCTTCTCAGTCCCTTGGTCTTTGCTCCTTCAAGGAGCCAGGAGGCTTCAGTGGGAGCCTCGAGCTCCTGGGAGCTGTTTTCTCTTCTGAACTTGGCCTGAAATTCCTCTTCCTTTCCTCGTTCCTCTCCGCCAAAGTGCCCCAGAACTCGTTTGGAGTGTGCTCCATGAGGAATTAACACCAGTGCCAGGGATTGTGTTGTTCTTGCTCCAAAATGTTCCTGAAGTGAGGGGAAGAAATGGCACAAATCCGTTGGATTTGGGGTTCCTGGAATTTGGGGTTCCTGGGATTTGGATTTGGGGTTCCTGGGATTGGGGATTCCTTGGATTTGGGGTTCCTGGGATTTGGATTCGGGGTTCCTTGGATTTGGGGTTCCTGGGATTTGGATTTGGGGTTCCTTGGATTTGGATTTGGGGTTCCTGGGATTTGGGGTTCCTGGGATTTGGATTTGGGGTTTCTGGGATTTGGATTTGGGATTTCTGAGCTCTCTCCACTTACAAAAACAATTTGATGGAAACAGAAGTGTTTTGGCAAATCTGAGGCAGGAAAATCAAGATTTGTGTGTCAGACAGGGACATGAATGGGTTGGAAATCCTGATTTGAAAGCATTGAAGACAAAGCAGCTCCACCTCCCCAGCTGGGGGAACTTTGGGCAGGCCAGTGATCCCCAGTTTCTCCCTGGTGTCCCCATGCCAGGAACATTCCTGTGGGGATTTCCAGGCCTTGGGTGACCTCTGAGGGAATCTCCACCCACCACACAGCGCTGTGGCTCAGATTGAGCCGGGCTTAGCAAAACCCTGCTTTAGCCGCTCCCTGCGGCTCTGCCAATTTTGCTAATTTCTGCAATTAGCAAACCCAGATCGAAGGCTCGTCAAGGAAACAAATGAGGATTTGTGGATCACCCACGGAAGGGCTGAGACAATTTCATTAAAGGTGTGAGGAGCTTCTGGAGGAGAATCAGTGACAAGAAATGAGAAGCAGCCAGGAAGGGAGGGGAGATGTGGGAACACAGGGAGGAGTTCCCTTCAAGGCTTAACCAGCCCAGTGAAATAATTTTTTATAGTGATGGGAATTACTGGGAATACTGGTTGAGAGGCTCAGAGCTCATTTCTGATGCAACTTCTGACTTTTGCATTATTAGCTGGTTTCCAGTGGTTTATTTCACCAAAATTTCTTGACCCAGGGCAGATTTTGGGAGAACATTTCCCTTCAGGCTGTTCCCATGGATCAGGCAGGTAAAGCTCAGCTTTAGTGCTGAGCTTTGGGTTAGACCACGCTTCTGAAGGGGTTGTAGAGGGTCTCATTAACATTTTAATCAGCTGGAAGTTGGTTTTAAGAGCTTTAGGAGGGGACAGATGAGCACGGCTGGCAGGGTGAGCAGTGTTTATTCCAAAATGTCCCATTTAGCTGCTATTCCAGTCTTTAAACACCTCACAGGATGGAAATGAGGACTCTAATAATAACAGCAGTAAAACTGAGAGATTTCTCATCTGTTTTACGGGGCTGTTCTAATTAGTCTGGGATTCTGTGGCTGCTGATGGACAGAGCAGGTCAAACCCAGCATCACTGCGGGCAATAATTCGGTTTTCACTCACAACCAGCGCTGGGTTTGGCCTGGAATGCAGAAGGGGGAGCAGGCAGGGAGGATCTGGTGGTGGCAGCAGGGATGGGGAAGGGCTGGGAAGGGCTTGGCTGCCTCGTGTGAGCACTTGGAGTCACTAAAAAGCCATAAAAAGGAGCCACTTTGGTTGGGTTTGGGTCTGTGCTTGGTCCTGCCCCAGGTTTTGCTGCTAATGTCGATTTTAAGGACCAGCAAACGCAGCTTGGCCTGGCTGGGGTTGCAGAGCTCAGGAATGGGATTTTCAGCCAGGCCTGCCTTTGCAAACCGTGTTTGCAAACCCACAGCAGGGCTGTGGAGCTCCCTGGGGTGTTCCCAGGTGAGTTGGGTTCCTGGGAGGTGAAATCTGAATTTGGTTTAAGGAGTTGTGCCCCCTCAGCATGTAGAGAAATCACAACAAGGTTTTCTCCAGCCCCATGGCGCTTCTCAGGGAGGAGAATCCGTGGGATCATTTCCCAGATCCTCTCAGCAGCTTCAGGTGCCCCAGCCCCCCCAGGCAGCCCCACCTCCAAACAGGAATTTCCCGGCGTTTGTAAAAATCCTGCCATTTCCAGAGTGTGTTCTGCATTCCCTCCGGAATTCCCTCAGCATTCCCCATCCCCCTGCTGGCCCAGGGCTGCCTTCAATCCGTAAAAAACCGAGGGGAAAACGTGCAAAGCTGCATTTTACACCCCGGCCCCACAGGGAGAGCAAATCACTCACCCATTTATCTATTGAGACTCAGACCTATTAAAAATCAGAGGGAAGTTCTGCAACCTTTAAATCCTGTCACAGCCCTTTGTGTTCCTGCTGTTGAGCTTTTTTTTTGCTGTGCTCGTGTCATCCAGGGTTGGGGATATTTACAGCACCTAAATCAATGTTGAGGACATGCAGAATATTGAGGGATCAACTCTACTTATTTCTAATGCACTTTAATATTTTGACTGCCCGAGCAGAGTTGGGGAAATCGCTGTGCTGGAATGATAATGAGGAGTTTAACAGTTTTATGATGGTTGGAGAGAACTTTATGGAAGTTGATAAATCTCATCTTGTAGGTTTCAATTTCTCATTCCCTACAGAGAGATGGGCAGAATGCATTGATACTGCATTTCAAATTGGCCAGATCAGGAGGAACAGCAGCTAAAATCCATTACAACCCAATTACATCCATCAGCTGAAGCTGTGTGCATTCACTCGTGAACATCAGCATTTAATCCATAAAGAGGAACTAATGAGAAATTTGAAAATGGAATCCATGCATCAGTGGCTTTGGAGAGATTTTGCTGGGATTAATGAACTGCCAGAACGTTGTCAACACACTGCAAGCCCATTCTCTCCAGGTTTGTTTACTGACCAAAGAAAGATTGCACTGCTTTGTTCTGCCTGTCCCTCAGCCCTGATTTTCTCTGGTTTTGGGTTGTTGTTTTTTTCCCAGAGCAGGAAGGGCCATTTCATCCACTTGAAGGATCAGAGACTTGCTCCTTTTCCATCCTTCTCTCGTGGACATCTGGCAGCTTGGCTGCCCCAGCATCCCTGCAGAGATCTCTGGCACGGGGAGCCAAGGCCACGTGGATGAAAGCAATTTCACAGCAGGGCAGGGAGGGCAGGGTGCCATGGGGGCTTTGGGGATGGTCGGGAGCAGGAGGCTGGCGGGGGAATTGCAGTTTGTGGGGTCCCCGTGATGGATTTGTGATTCTCTGGAAGTGTTTGTGCACACTGGTTTTGTTTGTGCACATTGGT
This sequence comes from Passer domesticus, assembly GCF_036417665.1. Taxonomy (NCBI): domain Eukaryota; kingdom Metazoa; phylum Chordata; class Aves; order Passeriformes; family Passeridae; genus Passer; species Passer domesticus. The sequence goes on along the minus strand of NC_087501.1, from coordinate 3,419,416 downwards.
TTGTTTCCAAACCAGGTGTCTTGGTTTGGAAAGAGAGGTGTTTGTTAAGGAAGGCAGGAACCTCCCCTGAAATGGAAAAATGTAAACCCCCTCTCTCTGAATTGCTATAAATCTGAAATTAAGGGGGGAACTCAGGCAAAAGTATGGGAGCAGGAAGAACAGTTCTTTATTAGGGAAGAAAATAAAAAGATAAAATAAACAATGCAGTAAACCAAAACAACACTGACGGAGTTGGAATGTGACCTGACACCCTGTGGGTCAGTGTGCTGGAAGCAGTCCAGTTGGAATTGTGGCTCAGCCCTCCTGCAGTGCCAGGGTGGCTCTGCTGGAGCAGGGATCCTGGAAAAGTCCAGTTGGAATTGTGGCTCAGCCTCCTGCAGTGCCAGGGTGGCTCTGCTGGAGCAGGGATCCTGGAAAAGTCCAGTTGGAATTGTGGCTCAGCCCTCCTGCAGTGCCAGGGTGGCTCTGCTGGAGCAGGGATCCTGGAAAAGTCCAGTTGGAATTGTGGCTCAGCCTCCTGCAGTGTCAGGGTGGCTCTGCTGGAGCAGGGATCCTGGAAAAGTCCAGTTGGAATTGTGGCTCAGCCCTCCTGCAGTGCCAGGGTGGTTCTGCTGGAGCAGGGATCCTGGAAAAGTCCAGTTGGAATTGTGGCTCAGCCCTCCTGCAGTGCCAGGGTGGCTCTGCTGGAGCAGGGATCCTGGAAAAGTCCAGTTGGAATTGTGGCTCAGCCTCCTGCAGTGCCAGGGTGGCTCTGCTGGAGCAGGATCCTGGAGCAGGGTGCAGTCTTCCTCTGAAGATCTAGGGGAAGGGGCAGCTGCTGCTCCTCTGGGAATCCAGTGGAGAAGCCGTGCAGTGTTCCAGAGCTCCAGATTATATCCAGGTAGGAATGCTGGGCTCCTCCCTGGGCTCACATCTCCCAGTGGATGCTGCAGTTGTTATCAGCCATGCAGGGACATTCCACAGCCTGTTATCAGCAGATGTCCCCCAGGAAGGATTGGGTGTGGAAGAGATAAGGAAAACTGCCGGATGGGCAGCTGCCATGCAGATGGCAAACAGAATCCACTGCGCTTGGCAATCCAGGACATGTGGCTGCCCCAGCATCCCTGCAGAGATCTCTGGCACGGGGAGCCAAGGCCACGTGGATAAAAGCAATTTCACAGCAGGGCAGGGAGGGGAGGGTGCCACGGGGGCTTTGGGGATGGTCGGGAGCAGGAGGCTGGCGGGGGAATTGCAGTTTGTGGGGTCTCCCGTGATGGATTTGTGATCCTCTGGAGGTGTTTGTGCAGCCCAGGGAAGGTGAATAACCCCGATGGGAGCTGGAATTGGGGACTGGCAGAGCCTGGGGGCTGCCAGGCAGGGCAGGGTCACTCTGGAGTTTTTGCATCAGGGCAGCCAGAGCAGCTGAGGGTTCTGGTGCTGTGGTATCTGCTGGAGTTTTGGATGCTGAGAATTCCAGATTTTCTGTACAGACAGAACTCTGATCCCCAGGAGAACACTGCATTTGACCTGAGGCTGTGGAGAAGGTTTCCAAAATGGATTGATAGCACTGGGATTATGGGTGTGGAGTTGGTTACAAGTGTGTGACATCACAGGGTGGAAAACTTAGAGTTTGGGGGTTTAGAATATTGTAATAAATGTGGAGAAAGATGGAAGTTTTAGGGTGGAGGTGGGTTGTTTTTCTTTAGGTGTAATTTCTTAATTAGATAGTTTAACCTTAAAAGACCAAGAGATAGTTAACCATTTTGTGCCTGGTTAATGAAAGACTGCAGAACTCACTGCTGTGAGACTGTAACTCATAAGAAATAATAATGAGTGAGAAATAACCTGAGTTTGAATGGGAACCATCCTCTCAATTGCCTTCAATCCTGACCTCGACAGAGGTAGAAAAAGGAAGCTGAAACCCAGCAGATATCCATCCCCAGCCCTTAATGACCCAGCGCTCTAATTGTGGGTAAAGTGCACATTATTTCCCACCTGCAGCTGCCTTAAGAACACCTTGGTACTTCATCTCCAAGAAAATCCCTCTGAGCTTTTTTTTTCCCAGCTTCTATCTGTTAAAAAATAATTCTCCTTTTCATTCCCAGCCTTGTTCTCCCCTGCCACCCGAGCGGTCTGGCAAGGTTTGATGGCTCAATATTTATTCCTTATTTCTTTTGAAAGATCCCTGTCATATCCAGCAGCTGGATGGAGTTGCTGTGCTCATTCCCTCGCAGGAATGGTCCTTCCCACGTTTCCCAGAAGAGCTGATCTCTAGAAGCTGTGTCTGATGGGCAGCCCCGAGATCCCAATCGCCCTCCTGGCGTGGACAAGACAAGGGTGTGGAGGGAGGACAGAACTCACCCAGCATCAGCAGTGAGAGAGGCTGGGAAATGATGGTGTCAGCAAAATTCGTCCACAAACCCCCAGAGGTTTGTGCCCAAAAAGGAGACAGAGGAGTCTTGGGACTTTATTAGAATCAAGGGAGAGGCCATGGGGCATTTCCCATGGGGTCTATCAAATTATTAGAAGATGCAGCCTCATTTTTATCCCAATTTCCCTCTCTCTTTCCCCACTGGCTGATGTACTGGAGAGGTTCAGACTTCCCAAATCCCCTAATCCAGAGCCCCTTCTAATGTATCCCTCCCTTTTCCTTGTGTCCATCAGTGGAATTCCTATGGAATTTATGGTTCTTCCCATTCTTTCTTTCATGAATTCCTATGAACTTTATGGTTCTTCCCATTGTTTCTTTCATTCATTTTGGTTAATTTAATTTCACTATGGTTCTTCCCATTCTTTCTTTGATAAATTCCTAGGGAATTTATGGTTCTTCCCATTCTTTCTTTCACCTCTCAGTATCCAGTTTTATTTCTCAGCAGTCCCACAGTTTGTAGGGACAAATCTCCCTCATTCCTTTCACTGGGGAGGGGAGAACTGGGGTCAGAACACCCGGGACTGCACAGGGGGAGGAGCTCGAGTGGGCACCCACTCAAACTTGGTGAATTTTGGGTCCTAACAGCAGCAAAAATCCCCATTTTTCATCCTCTGTTCCTCGAGCAGCTGCTCCAGCCCCAGACAATCACCTGCCCCCCCTTTGGTCTGCACAGTTTTTTACCAAGTGCAGCTGACCCCTGGGTCAGAATGAACAGCTGCTTAAATTGCCTTAAATTGGAGAGGAAACCTCCCAAAAGCTGCATTAAAAAGTGATTTCAAATCAGTAAATTGGCCCCACTTGCTGGAACTCAAATAAACAGAACCCCCTGCGGGGTGATGCTGGGACAAAGCAGGGATGAGGGAGCAGGGATGGGAGCCAGGGGAAATGTTTCCAAACTGATTCAGAAATCCATCCCACAGGATCCTTTCCCTAAATTCCACGGGGTTCTGAGCACAGGGGATTCTTCCTCTGGGGGTTTTGAGCATGGGGGGCTTCTGAGCACAGGGGGTTCTTCCTCTGGGGGATTTGATCACAGGGGTTCTTCCTCTGGGGGTTTTGAGCATGAGGGTTCTTCCTTTTAGGGTTTGAGCATGGGGGTTCCTCCTCTGTGGGTTTTGAGTACAGGGGGTTCTTCCTTTCGGGGTTTTGATCACAGGGGTTCTTCCTCTGGGGGTTTTGAGCATGGGGGTTCTGCCTTTTGGGGTTTTGAGCATGGGGGTTCCTCCTCTGTGGGTTTTGAGCACAGAGGTTCTTCATTTTGGGGTTTTGATCACAGTGGGTTCTTCCTCTGGGGGTTCTGAGCACAGGGGCTCTTCCTCTGGGGTTTTGATCACAGGGGTTCTTCCTCTGGGGGTTTTGAGCACGGGGGTTTTTCCTTTTGGGGTTTTGAGCACGGTGGTTCTTCCTCCTGGGGTTTTGAGCACAGAGGGTTCCTCCTCTCGTTCATCCCCTTTAATGCTTAACAAAATGCAAACCCAGAAAATCGACCAGACTGTTCCCATTCAGCTGAGCTTGCAGACAGCCCCAGGGATGACTGAAATGTTAAAACTGGGGACGTTCCTGCATCCAGGAGCACCTGGAGGTCTCCAGCCAGGCCGGGGCAGATCCACCCTGCACAGGACTGGGGCAGTTCCGTGGTTGGAGACTCAGGAAAGAAATTTATAAAGGAAATAAAACCCTGAGAGCCAATCCTGGGAGGGTTCCATTAAACCCACCCTCCTCTACCTGGGTACAGATTTCCCTCAGTGCTGCCAATTTTTTCTGTTTTACCCCTCAATGATGTGCATTATTTGCTGTTTTACCCCTCAATGCTATGAATTTTCTCTTTTACCCCTTAGTGCTGTAAATTATTTCTGTTTGACCCCTCAATGCTGTGAATTATTTTGGTTTTGCCCCTCAGTGCTGTGAATTATTTCCTCTCTTCCATTCACACTACACTCAACACTGTGAATTGTTTCTGTTTTACCCCTCAGTGCTATTAATTATTTTGGTTTTACCCCTCAATGCTATGAATTATTTCTGTTTTGCCCCTCAGTGCTGTGAATTATTTGCCATTTTACCCATCAGTGCTGGGAATTATTTCTGTTTTGCCCCTCAATACTGTGTATTATTCCTGTTTTACCCCTCAGTACTGGGAATTATTTGCTGTTCCACCAGGGACAGGCTGATGTGGAATATCTGGGATTTGGGTCTCCCCTGTTGTCCCTTATCCTTCAGAGATCCAATTTTCCCTCATCATTTCTCACTGACTTTAACCAACTCTGCAAAACAAAAGAATCTTGAAGCCAAACCCAATCTGCTCCGCCCTCCTTTCAGATTTCTGAGCGTGGTTCTGTCAGAAAACACCTCCATAAATCATATTCTGAGAGCAGGTCTTAACTACTCCTGTTTTCTTTTCAAATTCCTCTTGTTAATCATCCTGACAGCCCCGACACGCAGAATATTTTGAGAGCCACGTGCTGCAAGCTGTGTGAGAAAGGGAAATATAGCACAGAAATAAATTAAAAAAAAAAAAATAAAATAATTTTAAAAATGTGCAGGTTAATTCCTAATTAAATATTTAGTTATTCTTAAACTATTTAATTAAACATTTAATTATTTTTGTTGTTATTTCAATAGTTATTAATGAAATAAAACATGCAGGCTAATTCCTAATTAAAATATTTAGTTATTTTAAAAATATTTAATTAAATATTTTATTATTATTTCAATAATTATTAATTAAATTAAGCGTGCAGGTTTATGATGTGCATAGTTCACACACAGTTTGCTCCCAGTGTGACACAGGTTGAGTGCACCCAGCCTAAACATTTTGAAAGGTTGGAAAAAAGGAAGCTGGTTGAAAAAAAAGCTGAAAAAAGGGTTGAAAAAAGGGAAGCTGGTTGAAAAAAGGATGGAAAAAAGGTTGAAAAAGAGGAAGTCGGTTGAAGAAAGGTTAGAAAAAAAGAAGTTGGTTGAAAAAAGGTTGAAAAAGGTTAAGAAAAGGCAGAATCTCAGTCTGTTCACCTTTTTTAGTAAATGCAGCCTTGCCATGAATATTTTCTGGGGGGGATGTGAAGGTGGAGTTACAGCCCAGGTCCAAGCTGAAATCACCCTGCGAGATTCTGATCCCAAATCTGAGCTGGTCTGGGCTGCCCAGAGCCGGCTCCAGCTGGGCAGGGGCTCCCCGTGGAGGGCACAGCTTCCAAAAATCCCAAAAAACCCCAGATGGCTCCAGCTCCAGGTGGAGCAGCAGCCCCAGGGGTGCTCCTCACCCTTGCCAAGGTCAGCAAGTTCTCACAGTCTGACAGCCCAGCAGCCAATTAGACACAAACCTGAATTTTCCAGCTCCTGCTGGATCCGCAGCCTTTGCACACCCTGGCTCCGTGGAAATATTTCTTTATCCTTGGGAATTCAGCAGGAGGAGGCTCAGGGATAAATAAATAAATCCCTCCTGCAGCCTGTTGTATTTGTGGGGACCCTCGTGGCAGGGAGGAATGATGAGTCTGACTCCATGCTCTTAGAAAGCTAATTTATTATTTTATGATCTATATTATATTAAAGAATACTAAACTAAACTATACTAAAGAATACAGAAAGGATACAGACAGAAGGCTAAAAAGATAATAATGAAACTCGCGACTCTCTCCAGAGTCTGACACAGCTTGGCTCTGATTGGCCAAAGAGTGAAAACAATTCACATGAAACCAATGAAACCTGTGGGTAAACAATCCCCAACCACATTCCAAAGCAGCAAAACACAGGAGAAGCAAATGAGATAAAAATGTTTTCCTTTTTCTCTGAGGCTTCTCAGCTTCCCAGGAGAAAAATCCTGGGCGAAGGGATTTTCCAAAAAATGTGACAGTGACAGCAGCCCATCCCTGCCAGGCCAATATTTGCTCTGTGAGCCCCAGCCCTGGCAGGAGGTTGGGAGAGGAATTCTCTGCTCAGCTCTGCAAACACCAGGGGCTCATTGGTGCCTGGAAGATCCTGGAAAGAAAAGAAATTCTGCAAAGAAGTTCCTGGAAATAAAGGAGCTGTGGGGTCAGTGGTTGGGTAGCTCAGGGATGCTCAAAGGAGCATTTTTGGGGTTGATTTGGTGGCACAGAGCATCCAGATTGCTCTGAAGTCTCTCAAATTTGGCAAAATCTTTGTTGTTTTGGGGCTCTGAAGGGATTTTTCCATGTTCTTTATCACTGGGGTTTTTTTTCTGGCTCTTTATCACTGAACCCCTGAACTGCACCAGCACCACAAACCCAACCACATTCTCATTTCCCTCTCTTCTTTAAGTATTTCTCAATTTTATGGCCTGAAAAAAATGGAGTTTGGAACCTCGGTCATGTAGGGGATGATTTAACATCCTCAGTGTAACTTTGGGTTTTTCCTGTATTTATTGCTCCTCCTGAGCCCCCATAGCTGAATTCCCAGTATCTGCACCAAAAGCACCAAGAGATGGAGAATTCTCCGTCTCTTCAGGGTTTATTTCAGTTTTTAACAGCACCTGGCCTGGGAAAACGCTGATTTATTTTTGCTTCCAAGTGTATAAATCAAGCTTTAATTTCTCCCCCTTACAGAGAAATTTGGAGTGACTCCTTTGCCCTCAGAGATGTCTACACTGCTGGCAAGTACATGTAGAAAAAAGCTTTTTTTTTCAGATTTTCTCTCCTTTCAGAGGTCACCAGCTGGAATTTTACTCCTCCAGTGGCTGAGCAGCAGAAACGCTGTGGAAGGGCTGGAAAAGCTGGGCTAAAAGCTGAGAAAATAGAGCGGAATTAAAAAAAAAATGGGTTTAATTCATCCAACTTCCCCACGTGGCTAGGAAATCCAGAAATGCTCTGGGTTTAAAGGTCCTGTTAACACCTGAAAAAACCCATTTATAAATCACCTCTGCGAAGCAGAATGGCTTCAGACCCTTCACTTTGGAAAATTCTTTGTGGGAAAGAGGAGTGGGATGGAAATGAGCAGCCCCAGGGCTGAGGAGGAGATTTTTGCACTCCAGAACCACAGGGAACAGGAGATGAAAACTCAATTTTAAGGACACGTTTTAAGTAATGAATGCAGTGGAGTGGAACAGCGACATGAAGTAAGTGGGATGTCCTGTAAATTGATCTGAAAATCACTGCTGGTTCTGCCTGCTCTGGCAGAATAATTCACAATAATTCCAAGAAAAACGGCTTTTTCCTGGGAACAGCCTGAGAGCAGAGGGAAGGGGAGGTGCCCAGCTGGGAGAAGGAAAAAGAGCCCTGGAAATGCAGTTTTTTTGGGGGGTTTTAACTCATTTCTTTGTGCTGTGAAATGGTGATGGTGAAGGCTGGACTGGCTCCCAGCGAGGAGAAAATTCACCTGGCAGGGATTTGTGCTAAATGAGCTTTTAGGCAGCACAGAGTTCATCCCTGCACTGATAATTAGCAGTGATTTCACAGAGAAGGGGCAGGAATTGTGTGATCATGGTCAGGGTTAAGTAGAAGTCTTTAGGGGGGGAAAAAAACATCTCAAATCATGGAAACTTTGCCACTTATCTCAGTGAAAGAGAAGGGAAAATTGATTTGAAAACTGGCGAGTGGCTGTGTTGTTATTGTTGTGAGGGAAAAATTGGTTGTAATTTTACCATGAAGTCAAATTTTACCCCGTGAGTTTTCAATTTGCCTTCACAGAAGGCTGAGAAGAAATGAATGTGTTCCAGAGATAAGGTTTTCTTCTAAGAAAAATCACTTTAATTGGAGAGCAGTGAATGAAAACGGGTCGTGATCACCGCATTCTTGTCTTGTATTTTTATTTTTCCTTTCTTTTTTCCCTCCCTGCTGGACTCCTTTGCACTTCCCAGCTCCACTTTCTTTTGTTGCCACTCCAATTTCTCATTGCTCTTGGAGTTGAAGGAACATTTTCATCTGGCAGGGCTGGGTGGGGTAAGAAATGAGCCAGATGTGAGTGATGGAGGCTCTGATTGCACCCCCTGCAGTTCTGTGCTTTAAAAACCCCACAAACAACAAAACCCAGGCTGAACAAACAAGGAAATGCCCATTTCGGACTTTTCCAGAAGTTTCAAGACAGATTAAATCCATTTTCATTTCTAACTTACAGCTGAACTCTCCACATTCCTTCTGTTCTCGCTGCCTCCCCGAGCTTTGTCTGGAGATATTTTTGTTATTGCTGAGGAAATTCGGGGTAGGAAAGGATCTGGTGGTGCTGAAGAGCTTTGGGAATTGTCTGAGAGAAGACGTTTGTGTAGGGTGGGGAGGAGCTGATGGCAGCAGCTTTGGGGTCAGGAGTTTGGGATTGGCCATTTGGGGTTGGGAGTTTGGGATTGGCAGTTTGGCATTGGGAGTTTGGGATTGGCCATTTGGTTGGGGTTGGGAGTTTGGGGTTGGGACTTTGGGGTTGGCCTTTTGGGGTTGGGAGTTTGGCGTTGGCAGTTTGAGGTTGGGAGCTTGGGATTGGGCGTTTGGGATTGGGAGTTTGGGATTGGCCATTTGGGGTTTGCCATTTGGGGTTGGGACTTTGGGGATTGCCAGTTTGGAGTGGCCATTTGACATTGGCAGTTTGGGGTTGACAGTTTAGGGTTGGGAGTTTGGGATTGGCCATTTGGCATTGGCAGTTTGGGATGGACAGTTTGGGGTTAGGAGTTTGGGGCTGGCCCTTTGGGGTTGGGAGTTTGGGGTTGGCCATTTGGCACTAGCAGTTTGGAGTTTTCCATTTGAGGTTGGAAGTTTGGGGTGGCCAGTTTGGGGTTTGCCCATTTGGGGTGGTCAGTTTGGTATTGCAGGTTTGGGGTGGCCAGCTTGGGGTTTGGAGTTTGGGGTTGGCCATTTGACATAGACAGTTTGAGCTTTTCCATTTGCGGTTTGCCGTTTGGGGTTGGCAGTTTTGAGTTGGCAGTTTGGGGTTGGCCATTTGGGGTGTTCAGTTTGGGGCTGGCAGTTTGGGGCTTGCAATTTGGGGTGGCCAGTTTGGGGTTGGCACTTTGGGGTTTGCCATTTGGGGTTGGCAGTGACCTCCTCCACGTCCCTGCTGGATTCCTGCTGGTGGTAGCACCCAGCTGGAGGAGTTAATAGGTGGGAAAAGTCCGTGGAATTCATCAAAGGCGCTAAAGACAGATTTCCTTCTGTTTATGGAAGAAAAAGCAGAAATGTGGCTTTTCACACACCAACCCACCAGGTGCAAATTGCAACATCTGGTGCGAGCGCTGGGCAGGAGCCAGGGAGGATCAAACGAGGAGCTCTGATGGAAAAAGTGAATTTCAATGATATTTAAATACATTAATTCCTGCTTTGCCCAATGTGCGGAATCTACAGAGGAAAAGAACTCCTAAAATAGGCTGGGTTGAACCCAGACTGGCCCTTTTTAGGGAACTTTATAGGATTTCATGAAGGACACCAGGGCTGCGGGGTTTTTCTGAGGCAGGGCCTTATGGCCATTCAAAATTCTGATTTTCATGAAGAAATTGATTGTTGCTGCCTCTGCCCAGGACTGAGGTGCTGCAGGAACCCAGCAGGTGTGGGGAGGAATGGGGTTACCTGGAGAGCTTGTAATTAAATTCTCCCCATTGAACCTTCCTTGGGTTCGGAATTTTGGGATTGTTAATTCAGTGAAACTCTCCCCTCCCAGCTCCACCACTGCTATCCCACCTGGCACCTCACATTTCCTGGGCAAATTGCCCCAAACTCTGCCCAAACCCCACAGCTCTCCCCAAATGAGCTTTTTTCCCTTGGGAAAAACCCCACGGATGTCACCTCACCTGAGGGAACCACATGAAATTTTTGGTGGCTGAAACTCACCAGGAAATCGTTGATTCCATTAAACCAGTTTTATTTAATTCCTTTTCCTTTCCCTCGGAAAAGGGGATCGATGCTGACAGAACCTTTTCCCCCCTCCCCCACGGATAAAATGCCCACAAACCTCTTGTTTTGGGTTAATTACTGCAAATTGAGCTGCCCAGACCCTGCATTTCCCCTCTGCAGCCCCTCGGGATTTATTTGCTGGAACAAACTGGACTCAATTTATTTCCCCTCCTTTCCACGGGCAGAAAACGGGTGAAAATCACATTTCCTGTTTTTTTTTTTCTGCCTTGTTGTTATTTTCCATCTCTGGAGCTCTCGTTTTCACGTTGTTTCCCATTTCCTGGGCTGGTTTTGTTTGGCTTTTGGGAGCCACTTGAGGGTTTTTTTCGGGGCTGTTGAATGTTTGATCTCTGGCAGGTGGAAGTGAGGAGTCAAATCCAATGTGCTCAAAGCAGCATCACTGAGAGGGAAATGAGGGCCCTTGGTAAATGGAGAAAAACACAGGAATAACAATGAGCTCCTGCCCAGGATTTGTGTTTTCCACCCCAATTCCCCAACTCCTGCCAGCACTAAATGCTTACAGCAGAGGCACAAACCCCTGAAGACGGAGGATGAAGGTTTGTGCTGGTTTTTGAGGGATCAAAATTGCTAAAATGAGGTGAAAGCTCAAGCACTCCACTGAAAAACCCTCATGGGCACCTTCAGGACTCTGGGATTTACTGCTCGGCCATTCAGGGCCAATTAATGGGCTTAAAAAGTTGGGAAAATTCCTTTAGTGACTGGCTGTGCCTCTAATTGTCTAAATACAAAATACAGGAAAAATACATTAAAAAATACAGAAAAAATACAGAAAAATTGCAAAAATACAGAAAAAAATGAGAGAATAAATAAAATAAAGTCTCCCTGCCCTGTAAGTGTGGGCTGCAGGAGGCTCTGGGAGGACTGAGGAGATTTGGGGTTCAGAGCCAGCAGGATTCATCCCCCTGGCTTTGGAAATTCGGGTTTGTTGCTCATAACTCACCCTCAGCTCTCCCAAACATTTCTTGTTTGCCCATTCCTGAGGTGCAGCGGGCAGAGAATGACGATGAACAAAACAATCCCCGGCTCTTTGTGTTTCCTGCATCCCAAACCCGTTAAATTCAGCCCTGCTGGCTCAGTTCAACTCCTCTCCCAGTGATGATTCATCTGTCCTGACTGGGGCAAGATAAATCCAATCTAAATCCCCATTTCCTGAGAAAAGAACCAAGTTTAAACCTCTCCAATAACTTCATTCCCTTCAGCGCTGAGTCTTCCCTTTGCTCCAGAATAATCTGCTCAGTGCCTGTGGCCCTGCTTTATCTGTCTCACATCTGGAGCACCTCTGGAAATGCAAATTAACAGCAATTGAAGTGTTGTATTTCCCTCTTTCTGCTGTGCTCCACTGTCTGAATATTCTTTATTTACACCAGCCTTTAATCTTGGAGTAAATAAAGGAGTTTTTGAGGGGTTCCTGTTGATTCAAGCATTAAACCCCCCACTATTATTCAAAAATATTGTCTCAGGTCAGGTTTGCAGCTGCTATAAATTAATGTCCAGTTCCAAGGGCCTGCACAAAGAATTATGGACAATTTCTGGCCTATTTTTAAATCTTACAGAGGGCTGCAACAGCGCATAAAGATCCATAATGTGCCCAGGGCTTTGTGTTTTTAACTCCAGCTGCCTGAATTTTTTAGTCAGAACTTTGCCAACGAGTTTTCATTTACAGGCAGAACTCCTGCAGGAAAAAAAGAGGCTTTTAGAAATGAAAACAAAAGAATAATGAACATTGGTGCTCACTTCTTGCATCTTAACAACTCAATACCAGCTTTTTAGGCTAAATATTACTTTATTGTGGAGATTAAATAAGGTTTTGACAGGATTTTGCCAGTTAAGGGAGAAAAGGAACTTTTGGGGTGATGTTGGGAGATCTAAACAAGCTCACCCTGAGCTCTGCAGGAGCATCAGGTTTCAGTTCATCTGATGCATTTTTTAGGAAGATTTTTAAACCCTGCAAAGCCCAAATTTCCAGTGGATTGGGGGTGGTGGCCCTGAGCACTGCAACAGTTGGGTTTGTGAGAAAAACCGTTGGGTTTTGATGGTGCAAAATGATGTGGGTGAGGAGAGGAGAGTCTCAGCTCCTCCTTGAACTGGGAGCACTGGGAGCTCTGGAGGCTCTTCCCTAAAAGTGAAAACCTCATTTCCATCACCAGGTCTAATTCCCTGGGAATTCAGAGGGAATGGAGCTGAGAACTGTCCTTGTCCTGCACTGGGAATTCTGGAGGCTTTTCCCTAAATGTGAAACCCTCATTCTCATTCCCCAGATCTGGGAGGAAAGTAAATTTTTTGGGAATTCGGAGGGATTGGAGCTGACGATTGTCTTGGTCCAACACTGGGAGTTCTGGAGGCTTTTCCCTAAAAGTGGGAACTTCATTTCCATCAGCAATTCTGGGGGGAAGGTAAATTCCCTGGGAATTTGGAGGGAGTGGAGCTGAGGGTTGTCCTGCTGGGATCACTGGGAGGTATGAAGGTTTTTCCCTAAAACTGAAACCCTTGTTCTCACTCCCTAATTCTGGGGGAAGGTAAATTTCTCTGGGAATTTGGAGGGAATTGAGCTGAGAGTTGTCCTGGTCTCACACTGGGAGTTCTGGAGGCTTTTCCCTAAATCTGAAACCCTAATTTCCATCACCAGTTCTGGGGGGAACATAAATCCCCATAGAATTTGAAGGGAATGGAGCTGAAGAGTGTCCTGCTAGGAGCACTGGGAGCTCTGGAGGCTTTTCCCTAAATCTGAAACCCTCATCCTCACTCCCTAATTTTGGGGGGGAAGGTAAATCCCCTGGGAGTTTGGAGGGAATGGAGCTGAGGGTTGTCCTGGTCCCGCACTGGGAGTTCTGAAGGTATTTCCCTAAAACTGAAACTCTCATTTCCATCACCAGTTCGGGGGGGAAGATAAATCCCCTGGGAATTTGGAGGGAATTGAGCTGAGGGTTGTCCTGCTGGGAGTTCTGGAGGCTTTCCCCTAAATCTGAAACCCTCATTCTCACTCCCTAATTTTGGGGGGAAGGTAAATCCCCTGGGAATTCAGAGGGAAGGGAGCTGAGGGCTGTCCTGCCAGGAGCAGGTGGCACAAAGGGCTGGAGCTGCACCTCGCAGGCGTTCTCAGGATCCTCTGGAATTCGCTCTCATTAAAGCAGACCTTGCCAGGATGAGCTCTCTGCTGCTCACTTATGTAACACCAAATGTGCCTGCGCAGCCAGAGAGCCCATTAAATATTTAAACCCCGTCCTTTCCTCAAAAGCAGAACAGCAAAGATGATTTTCCGTGGAATTTAACATTAAACTCTGGCAATTTGTACAGCTGTGCATATAAATAGCTTGCACATCATCTCCGGAGGCAAAGGTCACTCTGCCTCATCCATTTCAATGCTGGAGTTCCATAGCAACAACCTCTCCCTGTTATTTATCCACGGGGACTTCAAAGCCAGGAGAAAGCACTGGGGGGTTTGGAGAGGGAATGAATGGGGGTTCGCTGTAATATTTTGCTTTAATCACTGGTTTTTTGCCCCCCTTGCTGGAGCTCTGTGGATAAGCAGAGCGCCTGAGCCGTGGGGACTGGGTGACACAAAGCTTTTCTGAGGGAAGAAATCCGAACAGACAAGTGCCTGATTCCCCTTAATGCAATTTGTTCCAGGGCTGATCTTCAGCCCCTGCTTCATTACCTTAGACAAACTCAGACCTGGCTCCTGAGGAGAAAAAGGTTCTTATTTGCAATTAGAATCCCCCAATTACACAGCACGTCTGGAGCTGCAGCTGATGGGAGCTGACTTTCTAAATGCCAGAGCCGTTATTTCTTCAAATAATCAACGTTTGGAAGTGAATGTCACGGCAGGATTGGACAAACAAAACACGAGCAGCTCGGGGTTCTTTAATTTCTGTGCAGATCTCCCAGGCAGGGCTTCCTTTGGTGAAAAACAGGGATTGGGGGCTTGGCTCGGGTGGACTGGGGAGACTTGACCCTTTTTTAGGAGCAGGGGTTGATCTAGGGAATCCCAGAATTCCAGAGTGGGAAGAACCCTAAATATTGTCCCGTGCCATGCCATCCCAATGACCCCATCCCATCCCAGTAATCCCATCCCATCTATCCCATCCCAATGATCCCATCCCAATGATCCCATCCCATCCATCCCATTGCAATGATCCCATTCCCATCCCATCCCATGGATCCCATCCCATCCCAATGATCCCATCCCATCCATCCCATTGTAATGATCCCATTCCCATCCCATCCCATGGATCCCATCCCATCCCATGGATCCCATCCCAATGATCCCGTCCCATGGATCCCATCCCATCCCAATGATCCCATCTCATGGATCCCATCCCATCCCAATGATCCCATCCCATCCCACCCCATCCCATGGATCCCATCCCATCCCATGGATCCCATCCCATGGATCCCATCCCAATGATCCCATCCCATCCCAATGATCCCATCCCATCCCATCCCATCCCACCCTATCCCATGGATCCCATCCCATCCCAATGATCCCACCCCATCCCATAGACCCCATCCCAACCCCGGGCAGGGAGCAGGAATTCCAGTTCCTCCTTCTCCGCTGGAAGGGATGGCCCAAACTCCACGAATGCTGAATTTTTAGGGAATAATCCCTGGTTCCTCTCCCTCTGCATCCCCAGGCTTTGTGTGGCTGTGCTTCCCACGGAAATGGTGCACTGCACGTTTCTCCCACATTTTTGATCCCACGCTCGTTTTCCATGTTCGCCCCTTTCAATCCCGTGCATTTGATGTCCTTGTTTGTCATTTGGGTGGAAGGATGTTAATTGACTCGCTGGTAATTCCAGGGCCTCCTGCTGAGGGTGAATCAGAGGGAATTGGTTGTTTTTGCTGCCTCTCCAAGGAGTTAATTGAGAAGTTATTCAATTATAGGGAATATCCTTTTATTGCTAATAAGATATTCTGATACAAACAACATCCCCCACTCTGAAATGAAATTATGAGAAACTTGAGGCTGCTTGGCAAAGAGGCTTCAAAAATGAACCTTAGCTGCAAATACTGGAATCAATGCCAGCTTCAGAGGAGTGAGAGGAGATCGATAAAATTCTTATCAGGGTTTCCGTGCTATTTATTTACTCTCACTTCTGATTGTTTGGACATTGGTAAGAGCTGGTGCAGATGGATCAGGCTAAAAAGCCCTTCTTAATGCAGATTATCAACCAGGATATCTAAACCACAGCTAATAGTGCTCTCTATTATCTAATTTGCCAAGATTAGATTTCTTTTTATGCACCACTTCACAAGCTCATCTCCACTCCGCTCTTGGCTCCTTGAGTCGGGGAAGAGCATCTCCAGTAAATAAATATCAATTCTCTCGTTATTAATTTGCAAAACAACAGCACCTGGGAGCCCAAACAGAGGCAGGGCTCTGGACCTGAGGGGGACGGGCAGCTCGCCTGCAATGAAGGACAAACCTTCCTCTGCTTCCCCTAAACCCGACCTGTGGATCTTTCTGGAATGAAAATAAGGAATTGCCAGTGCTCAGCAGCAGGTTCGGACTGGTTTTGGCTCCTCGGGAGTTGCTCAGGTGGTGAGAGGGAGGAAATGGGAATCAACCCACAGCCCACCATGCACCCCTTCCTCCCTACCCTCAAAGAGGGTCCTTTCCCCCCAGGGTCCCCATAAATCCCTTCAGGAGTCCAAGATCGAGCCCAGAAGGGTGAATCTGTGTGGGGTTTGTTCATTCTACCCCATGGCCAGGAGGAGCCTGGGGACAGCAATCCTGCAACCCTGTAACCCTGCAACCCTGCAATCCTGCAATGCTGCGATCCTGAAATTCAGCTCCTCTGGATCCAGCAATCCAACAATTGCTGGATCCAGAGGGTCCAGCAATCCCAGAGGGGATTGCCCCTCTGGATCTGGCATTCCAGCCCCTCTGGATCCAGCACTGCTCCTCTGGACCCAGCATTCCAATAGTCCCACATTACAGCCCCTCTGGATCTGGAATTCCAGCTCCTCTGGATCCAGCAATCCAACAATCCCACATCCCATCCCCTCTGGATCCAGCCTCTGCCACCCTGGCTCGTGGGGAAAGCAGCAGAGACTAAAAAGCAAAGCTCAGTTTAAAGGCCGAGCAGAGCAGGGCTGGAATTCCCTTCATTTCCTGCAGGAGCAGCCCTGCCTGGGCTTGGATAGACACACGGGAGCAGCAGTGATGATATTTTAACACTTGGTGTCAAATCCCTTTTGTTTAACAGTTGGTGTCAATCATCTTTTGTTTAACACTCACCTTTTATTTAAGACTTGGTATCCAAAAAATCACCTTTTGTTTAACACTTGGTGTAAAATCACCTTTTGTTTAACACTTGGTATCAAATCACCTTTTGTTTAACAGGGATGAGCAAACAATCCAGTTTTAATAACCCTGGGTGAAGTGGGAGAGGGGATGTGAGGGGTGATCAGCGCTGCCTGCCTGCAGGAAAAACAGGTTCTAGTCCTGGAAACCACAGAGGGGACCTGCCAAGGCTGGGTCTTACACAAAGGAGCCGGTTTAAGCCTGGCTTAGGGGAAGGGATTCCTGTGGGGTTCTGTGCTGGGCTTGCATTCACACCCTAAGTTTGACCTCCGAGGTTTTTGAGCTCCTGTGGATGCTCAATTCTTGCTTTACACAAGGGACATTTGACTGAAAATGCTGTGGTTTCCAGAACATTCTGGGCTTTCCAGCACATTTTGGGCTCCCAGAACTGTGAGGTTCAGAGCCCAGCAGTGCCAGGGTCTGTCATGCCGAGAACCCCAAGTGAAACTCCCCAGGTGTCTGAAACACGTCCCTCAGCTCAGGAATCATCATTTTAACGAGCTTCCCGCAGGTTTTAATTAACAATCCCTCCCAACCTGCTGCAGCAAGGCATGAATTACAGTTTTAGGGACTCGGAAGCTGCACCATAGAGACCAAATTTCAGTGAGGAGCAAACCCAGAGTGGCTGCAGGGTTTTTATTGCTGCCCTGGCTGAAGGAGCAGCTCCTCTTTATCGCTCAGCCTTGTTCACCCTGCAGAGCTCAGCAGCGTAATTGAAATTAATATTGGCCTCAAAGAGGAGCTTGTTTCTCTCTGCTGTTCTCAGTTAGCATAAAATGACATTTTTAAGCTGTTTGTGTCGGGATGAAGCTCTTTTTACACCCAATGATAAAGAATGGCTGTGGTTCCGTGGAGGCCCCTGTTGGGCCTGCGGAGCACTCGGGCAAAAAGTGCTTTGTAGTGAGGTCAGAAACTACAAATTTCTTACTAATTTTCTGTAATAAGGTCAGAAATCACAAATTTTTCACCAATTTTTTTGCAATAATGTCAGAAATTACAGATTTCTTACAATTTTTTTTTGTAATAAGATCAGAAATCACAAATTTCCTACCAATCTTTTGCAATAAGGTAAGAAATCAAAAATTCCCTACCAATTTTTTGTAGTAAGGTCAGAAATCACAAGTTTTTTTACAAATGTTTTGTAGTAAGGTCAGAAATCACAAATTTCTTACCAATATTTTGTAATAAGGTCAGAAATCACACATTTCTTACAACTTTTTGCAATAAAGTCATAAATTACAAATCAGAACTTTCTGGAAGTTCGCAGGATCTCAGCCCTCACAGCTCACAGTGGGCCCAGAGGGTTTCACATCATTAAATGTGAGGACTCACAGCCTGCACTAAATCCCATTTAATGGAGCAGCAGGGGCTGCCTGGGCTGGGCACAGCTTCTCCTGCCCTGGGGGATCCTGGAGCAGCATCCGGGGCTGGGACAGGGAATTCAGCTCCTCTCACTGCCCCCAGAGCTGCTGCAGGGAAGGGAAAATCAGCTTTATTTTTTTTTAATTAACTATCACCATGGCCTTGAGCAAACTCACTATTCTTTGTTATTTTGTCTGTGGTGGGAGAAACAAGAGCAGAATTCTCAAGGTTTTAAAGCCAGAAGTAACTAAAAATCAACAGGACTTTCTGAAATAGATCTGTGTATTACAATATTTATAATATATTTGTTCTATAGGGGCAATTTGCTTAATTAAAAGTTGGACTCGATGATCCTTGTGGGTCCCTTCTAAGTCGGAATTTTCTGTGGATATTTATCCTATAGAAAGATATCTCCTGTATAAATTACTGGGCTCACATTTCCCAAGCAGCGAAGGCAGAGTGTGCCAAGGATGAAATATCTCCATTATATAAAAAAAATCCAACAAACCACACCAACAAAAAAAGGAGACAAGTTCTATTTTTGATCAGATTTTATCTAACTTCGCTATTCAGCTCTTCCTGCTCCTGGTGGCTCCTTCAGCTGCTCTCACATTTCTGTGCTGCTTCAGGAGTGTTATCAAACCATCCCTTAAGTGCTTTGTGAGGAGCCAAATCCCCTCTTTGATGAGCTAAATCCTTAAAGAAATGGGAACAGCAGATTTGGGGAGCGGCTCCCATCCGTTAATTGTCGTGGTTCAATCACCAGAGCAGCTCTGATCAGTTATTTGGGGTTTTGTTTGAAAATGGGAGCAGCTCTGAGCAATCCAAGCCTCGACTTTGGCTCGTAAATCAGGGGTGGTTGGGAGGGAGGCAGCAGAGGGAGCAGGTAATGGGATTGCTCAGGTTTTGCTGACTTCAATAATAAAAGCTGCCACCCCAAAGGAAGGAGAAGCATTCAGTGTGCAAAGGGAATAAAAATATGAACTCATCCTGGCTAATGGCTCTGAGAAGTAATAGAAAGATATGCATAGATTATTTTGAGCCTTAAAGAAAAGAGGGATGCATCCAATTTGCATTAAATGTTCCTGGTAATCTTAGGGGGAAGAGATTTCCTTGGAAACACAGGAATCATTACAGGAGGGGAGTGGAGGGTTTGTCCTTGAGTCAAGTTTCCTTTGGATCCCATTAAACTCGGCTCTGCTGGGCTTGGCTGATGATCCAAACCTGCAGAGCTGCTTTTGGTGTGGAGCTGTGCTCCAGAGAGGGGGATGGAGGGTGTGAGCAGCTGCTGGAGTGGGAGATGGAGCGGATCCCAGTGGGATGGCACCACAGGAGCCTCCTCCTTCCTTCTGAACCTCTGCTCCCTCAGCGTGGCCCTGCACAGGGGCAGGAAGGGGGCAGGAAGCTCCTGGCTGCCCCAACGACCCTGTGGAGAAGGTAAAGCTGGGATTTAACCCCTGGGGCCTGAGGTTAGAACTGAGACTTTGCCCAGTTCCTGAATCCCCTCTGATTTTCTGGGACAGAGCTATTCCAGGTGTGGAATTAGAGCTAGAGAAATAGAGATCCCACCCTTCCCAAAGATCCAAACCCAGCCTGAGCAGGATGTGCATCCCGTCTCTACCAAAGATCCAAACCCAGCCCTGCATTCCCACCCTTCCCAAAGATCCAAACCCAGCCCTGCATTCCCACCCTTCCCAAAGATCCAAACCCAGCCCTGCATTCCCATCCCTCCCAAAGATCCAAACCCAGCCCTGCATTCCCATCCTTCCCAAAGATCCAGGCCCAGCCCTGCCTTCCCATCTTTCCCCAAAATCCAAACCCAGCCCTGCATTCCCATCCTTCCCAAAGATCCAAACCCAGCCCTGCATTCCCATCCTTCCTCAAAATCCCTCCCCACCCCTTTTCCACCTCCTGTCACTCCTGGTTGCCCCCACCCCACAGCCTCCCTGAGCTGGATGTTCATTTGCTAATTACCCTTGCCTTGTTATTATTATTATTATTATTATTATTATTATTATTATTATTATTACTCCCACAATCATTCGCCAGAGAAGTTTTCACCCTCCTCCTCCTCCTTGCCCAAACACAAACACATTTTTATCGACACGGCCGACATGATTGCACTTGTGCTGTTATGTTTTATTTATTTCCATATAGGTTTGATGCTGTTGCAGTTTCTCATTTCTGCCTGATGCATTATTCATGATTTATACAATATTGGAGCTCGTGTAGGACACCCTCAGTTTATTGGCTCTGCTCTCCTTTTCTGGGTGTATAAAAATAAAACATGGCAAGCTCTTTCTCTCTCCACATTCTGCTGTTTGCAGCGAAACAATAGCAATAATATCGGGTTAAAATCATTGCTAATTCCACTTTTAACACCTTGGAAGCTGAAATAAAATTGAAATTATGGGTTATTTTAGTTATTGCTGTGTATTAACTTCTCATCAATGCTTGAAGGCCAAACTCTGAGATCCAGAAAGTCAAGGAGGTTTAAGTTGTTCTAAGGTTGTTTGGAAATTATTTTCTCATTTGATTTGTTCAGCCCCAAATCGTCCAGATTAGCTGAGAATTTGGAGCTGCAGACACTTTCCTCTCCAATCTCCAGTTAAACCGAGCTGTCCTTGGGCTCCCACCAGGTAAAATTTTAAATCCCACCTCAAGTGAGGGAGCAGGGAGCCCAGAGAAGGGTTTGGTGATGGGTTGGATTTCTTTTCTCAAGGAGCTCCTGCAGTTCCTCAGCTGGGGAGGGACTCTGGGCCTGGCTGCTGCCCCAAATCTCCTTCCAGAAGCTCTGACAAGGGCAGGAGCCTGAAATCCCACCCCAAAGTGCCCATTATTTCCTGTATTTAACTTAATTTACTGTATCTAACTTAATTTCCTGTCTTTAATTTCCTGTAATTCCTGTAACTCCTGTAGAATTTGTGACACTGCTGGCAGGGACTGCAGCCAAAGTCCTGCACATCCATTTTGCCTTTTCAAATTTAGTTCCCAGCCCAGTGCTGGGCTTGTTTTTGGGGAGATTAAATCCTGCTGGATTAAATCCGTGCAGCTCTCTTCTCTCAAGTGCCAAACCCCAGGATGCCCCCACACCTGCAGGGCCCTGGGCCAAGGTGAGAGGATTTCCCTCCCTCCAGCCAGGATAAAACTTTATGGCTTTACTGACGGGAGCACATCTCAGCCAGACCTTGGTGTTAGTGATTTAATGACCCTCTCCTCTGCTCCCTCCCCTCTCTATCCTGCTCCGTGGCTAATTTCTGTTTTATTAGAGCTGCTGGCCCTCCGAGCTTTTTATGGCATTAGCACAAACTTCTCCAGATCAGCACGACCCCATAAATCAGGGTAATAAATACAGGGAAATTCGGGGAACTTAAGCTCAGATCTATTTGCCCTCTATCTCTTGAGTCAACTCCTCTCCTTGAACAACTGTGGCAGGCCGTGAAAAAAGAGATATAAATGTCAGCCAGAGCCTTAAAAGCTGTGAGGGGCTGGGGCTGGGGCTCAGCAGGGAAAGAATTCAGCTGGAGTGGGGGAAGGTGGCACAAGCAGCAGTGTGAAGGGAGAATTCCTGATGTCCATCCAGTTCTCTCCTGATTTAAGAGATTTTCCCCATCCCCTCTTGGGCCAGGGAGGGTTCTTGATGTTTAGTCAGCTCTCTTTTGCTGATTTAAGGGATTTTCCTCATCCTCTCACGGGCCAGAGAGGATTCCTGATGTCCATCCAGTTCTCTCCTGATTTAGAAGGATTTCCCCATCCCTTTTTGGGCCAGGGAGAATTCATGATGTCCATCCAGTTCTCTCCTGATTTAGGAGGATTTCCCCATCCCCTTTTGGGCCAGGGAGAATTCGTGATGTTCATCCAGTTCTCTCCTGATTTAGGAGATTTTTCCCATCCTCTCATGGGCCAGGGAGGATTTCTGATGTCCATTTTACATCCATCCAGTTCTCTCCTGCTGATTTAAGAGATTTTCCCCATCCACTCTTGGGCTGGGGAAGGTTCCTGATGTCCATTTTAGATCCATCCAGTTCTCCCCTGCTGATTTAAGGGATTTTCCCCATCCTCTCATGGCCAAGGAGGGTTCCTGATGTCCATCCAGTTCTCTCCTGCTGATTTAAGGGATTTTCCCCATCCTCTCATGGCCAAGGAGGGTTCCTGATGTTCATCCAGTTCTCCTCTCCTGATTTAAGGGATTTTCCCCATCCTCTCATGGCCAAGGAGGGTTCCTGATGTCCACCCAGTTCTCCTCTCCTGATTTAAGGGATTTTCCCCATCCTCTCACAGGTGAGGAGCTGCTGGCGCTGCAGGTGTGGGAGCACCCTCAGCGCTGACTGGCAGCACGCCCTGCTCGGCTTTAAGGCAGGTCTGGCTGGTCTGAATCTGCTCTGAGGTGGGTTTGGAGACGGACAGACAGAGCCCTCGCTGCAGCAGGAGGGGCTGGGTCAGATCTGCCCGGATCAGCAGCCAGAGCTCCAAACAAATTCCCGAATAAAGAGCAGGGTGGGATTTCTATGGGAATGGCTGAGGGAATGGAGCTTCCTGAGCTTCCTTGGAGCTTCCTGAGCTTCCTCGGCCTCCTGCAGCATCCCCTGGCAGCTCCCCGGGTGGGGAACAGGCTCTCTGGAATGTTCACGTGGTGAATAATGAGTCGCTGGGCACGGCAATGAGCTCCTGCTGCAACAACTTGGGTTTAGGCACATCCCAGCGATTATTTGGCCATTAACTTTAGTAAATATAAGAATGTGAAGAGAAAAGAAAGGAGATCTATAATTTCTCCATTATTTAGCTTTGTTTTAAATGAAACCCTTGGAAAGATGTATATCATTTCAATTTTAGTTCCAGAGGCTTTTATGTAAATTAATTGCATTAGAGAATTGGCAGGAACATTTATTCAATTTCCAACAGCCGTGATTATGAGCTTTACATTAATATAACAACAATTTAACAGTGGCTGATAGATGGGACACAACCATGTAATTATCAGAAGTGAGCCACTTTCTTGATCTCTAATTAGTTCTATAAGCAAACACAGTTTTGCTGGAACTAATTGCTGGCTTGCAGCTGGAGCGAGGTGAGCGCCAGGCCGGGTTCAGGTGCTGAGCAGGGAGGATTTTGCTGTTTTCTGATCTAAATTAAATTCTTTGTGCTGAGCAGAAGCAGGGGTTGGCACACGGGGGGCTGGGGACATGGGGACAGGAGGTGTCACTGCCCTGGAGCCATCCTGGGCTGGGCTCTTCCACTAAAGACAAAGCAAACTTGCACTGAAGCAGGGGGATTGTTTTCCTTCTTGCCTCTGTTTTTGTGGCAGAGATGAAGTTTTAGCTGGGCTGGCTCTGTCCCAGCCCATCTGGAGTGTTCTGCTGCGAGGAGAATTCCTGGCACTGCTTGGGGTGGGATTGCACAGCCTCCAGCAACTCCTCCACCTCAGCTCCAGCTCTCTGGGAGTCCTTCACCGAGCTCAGCCTGGTCCCAGGCACTGTTCTCCTCCTGATTCGTTATTTCCTGAAGGAAATAAGGTTGGGAAGGGCTTCTTGCAGTTCCTGGGGGCAGGAGAAAAGCCCCACCTTTGTGCTCCATGCAAACAGAAAATGGTGACTGAGGGATGGTCAGGAATTCCTCATGTGTGGGATCCACTTCCAGGGACATTCAGGGTCCTTCCCACCAGCAGAATTCCTTCTAGCCTCACTTTGTCCACCCAAAAATCAGCTGGAACTGGAAATGGCTGTGCCAGGATGGTGCAGGGGTGACAGGAATTAATTTTTCCCCAGTAATGAGGAATTTATTGTTCCCCAATGAGCTGGGGCTGGAAATGGGTGGGCCAGGATCTTGCAGGGGGTCAGGAATTCATTGTTCCCCAATAATGAGGAATTAATTATTCCCCAATAATGAGGTATTAATAATTATTCCCCAATAATGAGGAATTCATTGTTCCCCAATAATAATTCATTGCTCCACAATAATGACAAATTAATTATTCCCCAATAATGAGGAATTAATTGTTCCCCAATGAGCTGGGGCTGGAAATGGGGGTGTCAGGATGGTGCAAGGGATCGGGAATTAATTTTTCCCCAATAATGAGGAATTAATTATTCCCCAATAATAAGGAATTCATTGCTCCCCAATAATGAGGAATTCATTGTTCCCCAATGAGCTGGGGCTGGAAATGGGTGTGCCAGGATGGTGCAGGGGGTCAGGAATTCATTGTTCCCCAATAATGAGGAATTAATTATTCCCCAATAATGAGGAATTAATAATTATTCCCCAGTAATGAGGAATTCACTGCTCCCCAGTGAGCTGCAGGCACTCGGCTCAGGCCCGCCCTGCCCTCCTCCAGAGGCCTCTGCACTACAGAACTCCAGGGATGACCCCTGGACTGCCTTGCTGAAAGTCTGTTTACTTTTGTCACCACGTCTTAAATTGTGTTTTGCAGCTTTTATTGCCCATATCCTCCTCAGAAATGCTTTCTCTCATTAGAGAAACCGAATTAGCGAGTGCTGGCGCTTTGTTCCAATTGAATCCGAGAAATTGGCCCAGCACTAATTGCTCCAGGGCAACTTCCACGATCTATCAAGATCATACCCAGGCAGCACTAATGCATTTAGTGGGGACTTTATTGAATTTATTGAGCCTTTGGCCCAGTGCAGCTCCTCACAAATGCGTTTTGTGCCTGTGACGGGCCCTGCCCGGTGAATTCCTGCCTCGTTACCGGGGCTCTCCTGCCAGGGCCATTATCCCCTGCACCAAGGCAGGGCTGGCATCTCCTCGGGCTCTGCACGGCCCTCGGGCTCCAGCCACCCTCTGGCTCTGGCATTTTCATGGAACTCAGCTCCAGCCACCCTCTGGCTCTGGCATTTTCATGGAACCGGAGCGTTTTCCATCCCTTGGGGCCAGCTAGGCCTCGTGTGGCAGGAAAAATTTCAGTAATTCTCATGGAACTGGAGCTTTCTCCATTCCTTGAGGCCAGCTGGGGGTTGGTCTTCAGGAGAAGTTTCTGTAATTCCTGGTGGAACCTGAGCTTTTCCCATTCCTTGAGGCCAGCTAGGCCTGCTGTGGCAGGAAAAATTTCAGTAATTCTCATGGAACTGGAGCTTTCTCCATTCCTTGAGGTCAGCTGGGGGCTTCTGTGGCAGGAAAATTTTCAGTCATCCTCATGGAATCTGAGCTTTTCCCATCCCTTGAGGTGAGGCCTGGTCTGGCAGGAAAAGTTTCTGTAATTCCTGGTGGAACCGGAGCTTTTCCCATCCCTTAAGGTGTGTCAGGAAAATTTCTGTAATTCTTGGTGGAACTGGAGCTTTTTCGATCCCTTGAGGCCAGCTGGGGGCTGGTCTGGCAGGAAAAAAATTGTGTAATTCCTGATGGAACCTGAGCTTTTCCCATCCCTTGAGGTGAGGGCTGGTCTGGCAGGAAAAATGTCTGTAATTCCTGGTGGAACCTGAGCTTTTCCCATCCCTTGAGGCAAGGTGGGCCTGGTCTGGCAGGAAAAATTTCTGTAATTCTTGGTGGAACTGGAGACTTTTCCATCCCTTGAGGTGAGGGCTGGTGTGGCAGGAAAAGTTTCTGTAATTCCTGGTGGAACCTGAGCTTTTCCCATCCCTTGAGGCAAGGTAGGCTTGGTGTGGCAGGAAAAAAGATCTGTAATTCCTTTTGGAACTGGAGATTTTTCCATCCCTTGAGGTGAGGGCTGGTCTGGCAGGAAAAGTTTCTGTAATTCCTTGTGGAACTGGAGCTTTTCCTATCTCTTGGGGCCAGATGGGGGCCGGTCTGGCAGGAAAAATTCTGTAATTCCTGATGGAACCTGAGCCTTTTCCATCCCTTAAGGTGAAGGATGGTGTGTCAGGAAAATTTCTGTAATTCTTGGTGGAACTGGAGATTTTTTCATCTCTTGAGGTGAGGGCTGGTGTAGCAGGAAAGATTTCTGTAATTCTCATGGAATCTGATCTTTTCCCATCACTTAAGGTCAGGGCTGATGTGGCAGGAAAAAAATTCTGTAATTCCTGGTAGAACTGGAGATTTTTCCATCCCTTGAGGCCACCTGGGGGTTGGTCTTGCAGGAAAAATTTCTGTAATTCCTGGTGGAACCTGGCAGGAATGGTTTCCCACTTGCTGAGGGCTGTTTGCACAGCCTGGGATTTTTCACCGGGTGTTTGTGGCTGACCAGAGCAGCTCCATTTGTGATTTATCAGGAATTCCCTCCTGTTTTCTCCCTGGCATCAGCTGCAGCATCTGCTGCTGGTTTGCAGGGGGATTTATTTAATGCAGAAATCATGCACTGACTGATGGAAAACCAGTTGGCACATGGAGCAATTGTTGAGAAGCCAAAGCTAAAATGTGAGAAGAAGAGAAGAAAATGTCACCTTTTAAAAGTTTTTATGATCTCCCCTGAATGTTAAAGCACCAGCTGGACTCGGATTCCTCTCCTAGCTGTGCCTCCCTCACCTCTGGATGAATTCTGCTCTAGGAGTGAGCAATGAGAGAATAATAATCTGATTAAGGCTGTGAGGGAGGAGATGTCCTGCCTGGAAAAGTGGAATTATTGGGGCTGGCGGGTGGCCAGCAGGGAGGGACCATGGCCAGGGGCCAGCCAGGGATGTGATGGATCAGCCCTGTGATGGAGGGTGACAAATCCCAGCTCCTGCTCCTTCCAGGGAAATCCCAGCACTGAGCTGCCCCTGGCCCTGCCCCAGCCCCGGTAGCTGGTGGCACCTGCTGCCAGGTGAAGTGGGAAAAGCCCCACCTGGCTCTTCCTGCCCCCTGCAAACAGGAAAATGTGGATAATCAGGGATAATCAGGGATAATCAGAAATTCCTCATGTGTGGGATCCACTTCCAGGGACATTCAGGGTCCTTCCCACTGGCAGAATTCCTTCCAGTCTCACTTTGTCCTCCCAAAAATGAGCTGGGGCTGGAAATGGCTGTGCCAGGATAGTGCAGGGGGTCTGGAATTCATGATTCCCCATTTTTATAGCCAGGGAGCTTTTCCCAGGAAAGGAAGGATTCAGCCAGGGGTGGGGGTTCAAAGGGGCTGCTGGAGCGGCTCAGGAACCCCTGGGCTCTGTCCCCGCTGCACTTTGGGGCTTTCCTGCTGTCCTGGGAGCAGCAACCCCATGGGCTGGGGGAGGAAAATGTGGACTAACCAACCCAGAGCCCAGGAAGAGAACAGGAATGAAGATCTGAGGTGAGCTGGTGTTTATCCTGAAACAGGAGTGTCTGATCCATCTTTTCTGGCTTCACCTGGATTGATTTGGGGGATTTTCAGCCCTTTTGGAGGGCAAACACCTAATGGGTTATTTCAGAAGCTTTCAGACTGTGGAAATGCAGGATTTTTCTGGGGAAGTGGAGATGAAACCCAGATCCAGGCGGGGAGGGAAATCCTTCCTGCCTGCTCCCAGCTGCCCAGTCCATCCCAGTTTCTCAGTCCATCCCAGTTTCCCAGTCCATCCCAGTTTCCCAGTCCATCCCAGCTGCCCAGTCCATCCCAGCTTCCCAGTCCATCCCAGCTGCCCAGTCCATCCCAGCTGCCCAGTCCATCCCAGCTGCCCAGTCCATCCCACCTTCCCAGTCCATCCCACCTTCCCAGTCCATCCCAGCTGCCCAGTCCATCCCACTTTCCCAGTCCATCCCAGCTGCCCAGTCCATCCCAGCTGCCCAGTCCATCCCACCTTCCCAGTCCATCCCAGCTGCCCAGTCCATCCCAGTTGCCCAGTCAATCCCAGCTTCCCAGTCCATCCCAGTTTCCCAATCCATCCCAGTTTCCCAGTCCATCCCAGCTGCCCAGTCCATCCCAGTTTCCCAGTCCATCCCAGTTGCCCAATCCATCCCAGTTTCCCAGTCCATCCCAGTTGCCCAGTCCATCCCAGCTTCCCAGTCCATCCCAGTTTCCCAGTCCATCCCAGTTTCCCAGTCCATCCCAGTTTCCCAGTCCACCCCAGTTGCCCAGTCCATCCCAGCTGCCCAGTTAATCCCAGCTGGCAGCTCCAGCCTGGGGGAGTTGAGTTCACAAGTGCAGTCAAGGAATGGGAATTAATGGGAATGGGAATTAAAGCTCGACCCAGCTCCACTGAACAGAGAAAATCTGGACTTACTGCACAATTGGACTATAATAGACCATCATAATCTGACATAATTATGAACCTTGCATCATTATTATAAAAATTGCCCTCGCTGAAGCAAACTTTGCTCTGCATTTTAAGGATTTGCCTTTTTATTTTAAAGTGCTTGTCCTTTTCCCCGAGTGAATGCAATTTATAGTTCTCCTTGACCTTTAGATAACAGTGAATGCTGTTATTTTTTGCTCTATTAATCCTCTTATCTTTCTGCCTGTGAACTATTGTTCACCCCATATATTGGCCACTGCTACAAATTGTGCCCTGAAATCCAAATATATACACAAAAAAAAGAAAGAACAGAGCAAATGATGGCAGGAGCGAGCTCAGGAATTTCCATGATGATAACTTGGGCAGGTTCAATTTATGAGCTGAGCCTCTGCAGCCCAAGGAGGAGCAGAACCCTCCAGGTTCTACTTGAAGTCACTGGGAGAGGGAAAAACAGCAGCACCAGCCTGATTTCATATTCTCTCTCCTCTCCATGTATTTACAGTTCTTTTCTTTTAATTTGCCTTAGAAAGCTGCCCAAGTGAGGTTGCACCAGGAATTTTCTGAGCAGCCTGGGCCTGATTGTCAGCCCTGCCCACTGAGAATTCCCTCGGGGGCTGCCTCCTCTTTGCTTCCCAAGAAATATTTTTATTTATTGCTGCGTTAGGAGGAGCCTCCCTGCAGCCTCTCACCAGTGGTTTTTAAAGCCAGGAAATCTCCAGTGAGATTTTAACCCGTGCAGTGAATTTTAACCTCACTGGCTGAGGTGAAACCCAAAAACCTTTGGGGTGATAAATAAAACTTTCAGAATTTTCCAGTTTTTGGCTATTACCCCTTAGAAGGGTCAAGCAGGAGGCTGCTCAGGTGAAATGAAAGTGAACCCCCTGCTCTGCTCCCAGCCCTGGCAGGAATCCTGCTCCTTGGCTCTTCCCTCACTGCAGATCAGAGAGGATTAATTAAAGTTGCAAAAGGTGGAAAGAGTGCCCAAGGTAAACATGAAACCCCTCGGAACAGCTCTGAGCAGCTTCTGGGGGCTGTGAACTCCTGCATGGATAAGAGAAGCAAGGCACGGGAACATTTTGTTTCTGTTATTTCCAGACAGCCCTGGAATTTTATTTAGAGCAGAATTGACTCAGCAAAGCAGCAAATTCCACTCTGGCAGTGCTGGAGAGAGGAGCAGGGCTCGGAGCTCTCACAGCCTCCCTGGGCTCCTGGGAAGGCTGGGCTGGAACTGAGGCTGGACAGAGTTAAAGAAGAGTGTAGGATTTATTAAAAGGTGTTTAAAAATGTATTTATTAAAAGGTTTTTATTAAAAGGATCTCCTCAGTGGATACACCATTGGCAGTACAAAAGCCCAGCCATGGCTACACCCAAAATGAACCAAAATGGTCCCAAAATGGACGAGGCCTGTCAATTTTATAAGTTCTGCTCCATTTGCATATTGGAGTTAATTGTCCAATTAACTCCAATTAGGTTATGAAGTCCCATCCTGCTTGTTTTTGTCTCTCCAATTCAGTTGTTTATACTTTTTGGGCCTGGAGCTTGTCCTTGCTCTCAAGCTGGAAAAGGAATTATTTCGTCTCCCCACTGTGTGAAGAAAACGTGCAAACACTTAACACCAAGCTCAGAATTACAGCCTAATTGCAGAATGTGAAAAATAGAAAAGCTAAGTGTAATAACTATAAAATAGAAAAGCTAACTGTAATAACTATAAAGCAGAAAAGCTAACCATAATAACTATAAAATCTAAAAGCATCACTCCCCATCCAGAGGGATCCAGAGGGATCCCCCAGTCCCACAGCCATCCCAGATCCCGAGCACTGAGCACAGCTTTGAAAGCTCTGATTGTGCCCAGCTACCTGCACAAAGCAAGAAATCTGCCATTTCTGAGCAAAACAATTCCTTCTTGCACAGGGAATTGTTCATTGCTCCTTCCCTTCTCCTCTGGGCTGGATTTGGATCCAGCTGCCCCAAACCAGTTTGGCACTGGAATATTTCGGGGTTCTTGGTGTCAGTTCATGGCTGGAGGAGTTGAGGTTGAACCCAGCCTGGCTTGGGGCAGTTTGTCCTTGCAATGTGCACAGAGTGGGGTGAGCAGGGGACACGGGAAAGGCCCCGGGGAGCGAGGAGCTGCTCCCGGTGCTGCTGAGCCATGGAGTGACCTCTGGTGGCCCCGTCCTGTGCCGGGAGCAGAGCCAGCGCCACCAGGGCTTTAAAACCCTGAGGAGTGTCCCTTGGCTCAGGGTGCTGCCTGCGAGCTCCAGCAGCTTTTCCTGCACAGAACAACTCTCTGCCTGTGTCCTTTTCCTGCTCAGAACAACTCTCTGCCTGTGTCCTTTTCCTGCTCAGAACAACTCTCTGCCTGTGTCCTTTTCCTGCTCAGAACAACTCTCTGCATCCTTTTTCTGCACAGAACAACTCTCTGCATCCTTTTTCTGCTCAGAACAACTCTCTGCATCCTTTTTCTGCACAGAACAACTCTCTGCATCCTTTTTCTGCACAGAACAACTCTCTGCATCCTTTTTCTGCTCAGAACAACTCTCTGCATCCTTCTTGTGCACAGAACAACTCTCTCTGTACCCATTTTCTGCACAGAGAAACTTTCTGCATCCTTTTTCTGCACAGAACAGCTCTCTGCATCCCTTTTCTGCACAGGACAACTCTATCTGCCATTTTCCTGCACAGAACAACTCTCTGCCCTTTTTCTGCACAAGACAACTCCCTGTGTCCTTTTCTTGCACAGGACAACTCTGCTGTTCTTCTGCACAGAGCAACTCTCTGCCTCTTTTCCTCACAGAACAACTCTCTGCATCCCTTTCCTGCACAGAACAACTCTCTCTGCCTCTTTTCCTCACAGAACAACTCTCTGCATCCCTTTCCTGCACAGAACAACTCTCTCTGCCATTTTTCTGCTCAGAACAACTCTCTGTGCCCTTTGTTTTTGTAATCCCACCTAGCCTGGGGCACCAGTTCACCTTCTGGAGGAGCAGCTCTCTGGAACCCTCCCCAGTGGCTGCTACAGAGAGAGGGTTTTACATCTCAGCACAATGAAAGGCAGCGGTGCAGGGGCTCCTCCAGGGCAACACAGGGGGATTTTTGTGCCCACCTTGCAGGGGACACTCAGGTCAGGCTGTCCTGCCTCAAGTTGTGACCCTTGTTTTGGTTCGGTGCTGTTCAAGCTGGAATTTTTTTCCCCCTGTGTGGGGTAAAGAAGTGTTGGGAGTTTTTGTTTGGGGTATATTAAAGGAGAGGACAACAGGTTTTGCTTGCAGCAAAGAGAAACATTCTCTATTTCGTATGTTTTTATGGCTTTTTATTCCCTTTTCCACTTATGCAAAGGCCTTTCCCAGGCTGTGATCTCCTTTCCTCCTCGAGTTTAGGAAGTGGGGAAGAACAGGAATATTGACAGCTCTAATAGCAGGGGTTCTGCCAGCCCCAGGTGAGGGGGGAGCGGAGCAGATGGAGCAACTTAAAATTCTGTGCAGCACAAAGACCTTGAAACAACGAAAGGAAAAAAAAAATCAAAATGCAAACTGACTCCTCCAATGCATCTCCAGGCAGGGAAAATAGGATGCAATTAAGTTCTTGCAACAAGGCTCCAGTCCCTCTAATGATAAGCTTTAAACGAGCAGCTTAATGAAATGTCACAAGGACAGGGCTGGAACAATCCCCACGTCCTGGATGGAGGAGGAATTACAGGGGGAGATGAAAAGGGAGTGTTTGCTTCCCTGGCCCTGCTGTAAATCCATTGAATCCTCTGGTGCTGGGCCACAGAGGGATTTGGCTCTGGAATTTTAAACAGGAACAACCCCAGAAAGCAAAGATTTGAGTGAGAAGTAGCCAGGCTCCTCGAATGAAATGGGATTTTTTCCATCAGTTAATCCCCTTTAACTCTGCCTGTGATGTTTGCCAGTCTTTAGGGTGATGGAGCTGGGAAATTCCTGGATTTTGGAGGCTGAGAGTGCCCACAGAGCTGCTCCTTCCTCCCTGAGCTGGGAGATTCTGGGGTGTTCTTCCTTTAAAAAGAGGTGCTTTGTGTTCCATGGAGCTCCCTGCTGCAGGTCCTTCCTTCTGTGGTGTTTGGGTGCTTTGCCCTCTTCTCTTTCCCAAATAAACCAATAATTTCATTTCATCTGGATATTGATTAAATGAATCAATATCCTGATGAAAGCCTCACCTTCAGGCTCTGCTCCCAAAACGCCCAGGCCAGTGACTCCCTGTCCTCCCCTTTTGGATCAGTGCTGGAAATAAGGAATTTTGTTCAAACCCCAGCCAGGAGGGGTCAGAGGTGGGAGCTTGCTGCAGTCAGGGCTGAGAAAGCCCTGAAATTCCTGAAATTTCACCCTGAAATGGGGGAAAATTCCCACACTTGGAAGAGCAGGATGGGCACAGGGCTGTGTTGAAGGATTCCCTCAATCCCTGCCTGGATCCCCTCAGCCCCTTCCTGGATCCCCTCAATCATTCCCTGGACCCCTCAATCCCTGCCTGGATCCCCTCAATCCCATCCTGGACCCCTCAATCCCTGCCTGGATCCCCTCAAGCATTGCCTGGACCCCTCAATCCCTGCCTGGATCCCCTCAATCCCATCCTGGACCCCTCAATCCCTGCCTGGATCCCCTCAATCCTTCCCTGGATCCCCTCAATCCCTCTCTGGATCCCCTCAATCCCATCCTAGACCCCTCAATCCCTGCCTGGATCCCCTCAATCCCATCCTGGACCCCTCAATCCCTGCCTGGATCCCCTCAATCCTTCCCTGGATCCCCTCAATCCCTCCCTGTTTCTCTCTGGACTGAGGTTGTGATGAGTGTGGCTGTTTGGGAAGGGGATTTTGAGTGGACCCTTGGTCCGTGTGAGTTTTTCTGCTCCCTCCCCTCCTCCTCAGGCCCTGCCAGTCCCAAATTGTGGCAAAAACAGGTAAAAAAAAAAAATCCAACATCCAAATTGTCCTGGAACACATCAGCAGCTTGGTGTTTTAGCCCTTCTTGGAATAAAATTCTCCCAGCACAGCTCCCCCGGGGCAGGAGAGCAACTCTGAATTCATTTCTTTTGACGACCACGTCAACCTGCTTTGCACAAGAAAAGAAAAAATAAAAACCTATATTTAGAATGCATAATGCAAGCATATCATCTTCTAAACAAGAAAGTAGGACACATCCTCAGCCAGGATGAAAAGAAAATGGGGGGGAAAAAAAAGCAAAAAAAAGCCGAGTCTGCATTAGAAATTGGGAGATGGCTCCCACATAAATGCAGTGTCAAAGTGGCAGCTCTTGCTCTAATAACAGTCATGTAAATACAAATACAAACATCCCTGCTGCACACTTTGCATAAATGCAGCTACACGGAACAAAAAGGGTGACAAGACAGGATGGGAGGTGAGGAATATTTCCTGCCTGTCTGGCATACACTGAGGGAAAGCCTGACACGGCTCAGGGGATGCTGAGTCCAAGCTTTCCCACATTCCTGGAGCTTGTTGGGCTCCTCTGAAGTGGCAAATAAAAATTAAAAAAAGCTCTGAAATGCCCAAATTCTGCTCTTCATGGGCCTTTAGCCAGAGCAAACAGCCTTTGTTCAGGCAGGTGCCCAAAGACCAGATTTCCCAGCATCAGGTAGGGAGGTTTCATCCCTGGGATGGAACTTTTTAAACCAGATCCATGAAAAAACCATGGAAAAGCAGCCTGGGAAGCTCTGCCTGTCCATAAGGACACTGCACCTCCTGTCTGTGAGGCTCCAGGCAGGAGCTGACAGCAAGCTCTGACTACTGGGGAATTGGAAATGGATCATTTTCACCCCATGGATCCTGGGACAGCCTGAATTTCACTCCATAAAATTCTCTATACCACACACACAGATAATTAATATGCTAAAACTTCATAACAACCTTTAAAAACAACATAACACCCTTTAAAAACCCTTTAAAAACAACTTCAACCCTTTGGAATTACCCAAGAAATCACAAACGATAAGAACTGATAATACTGAATATCTGTACTGTCTACAGTGCTTCTGCTTCATTTTTTCAGCTGGAACTGAACTGGAAAATGAAGTTTGAGTGATTTGCATTGCCCCACTTTTCAGCTGTTTTAACCCAAAAGGACTTTGCAAACCTCAGCAATCCCAAAAGGCCGGGTTAAAACCAGATGGACTGGGTGGGTAATGAGGCCCCAAGTCCTTGTCCTGGCACATTATTGCCCATGATTGGATTTGATGATATTTTTTGTGTGTTCAGGGCTGAAATGACCTGAGTTATTAATTCTGCAGCCGGCTGGGAGTGTCAGCTGTGATCTGCAGGGATGAGAGCAGGGGCTGAGCCAGGCACTGATCTGTTCCCAAAAGGAAATTTGGGATCTGCCTCACAGCCCATAATTCACCAAACTCCACCAGGGCCAAGGCGATGGCAGAGCTGAGAGCTTTGTTTTGCCAGCCTCTCACACTGGAAAAGTCCTTTCTCCAGGATGATTTGGGGATATTTTACCCCTGTGACAGAGAGCCAGGAGGTTTCAGCACAGCAGCATTGCCTTGCTTTGAGCCCCACCCTGGGGTGAATTTGGGTTCTGTGGGATTCCTCCATGACTTGAGTGGATTTTTGTCAAAATGGGAGGGAGTTTATCCAAGAACCAGTGTGACTGCAGTTCTCTTCTGAGGATTTCTCCCTTCTCTGGTGGAATAGAGGCCGTGCTGGCAGAGCAGGAGCCCAAACCCAGAGAAATCTCCAATTTCTGCTGGCAGGGTTCCTCCAGCAGCTGTTCCAGGAGGGATCCCAGCCAGCAAAGCCTGCAGCTGCGGGGCTGCACACGCTGGATTGAAATTCCTGGGATCTCTCAGGCCAGATCTGCTGCTGCCAGGGAGAGCAGCTCCAGCTGCCTCTCCACTGCAGACATTTGGCTCTTCACCCTCAGGGGGTTGTGCTTCCTGCAGCGGCCAGTGCTGGAGCCAGGGACACTGCAGTGGCCATCCTTCCCTCAGAAATGTCCACCCCTCCATCCTTTCCCCATCCGCGGCCATCCTTCCCTCAGCAGCGTCCATTCTTCCCTCACAAATGTTCATCCTTTTCCCCATCCCTGACCATCCTTCCCTCAGCAGTGGCCATCTTTCCCTCAGAAATGTCCATCTTTCCCTCACAAATGTTCACCCTTCCCTCACAAATGTGCACCCTTCCCTCAGCAGTGTCCATCCTTCCCTCACAAATGTCCATCCTTTGTTCCTCACCCATCCCTCACCATCCTTTCCCCATCCAAGATCAGCTTTCCCTCACAAATATTCATCCTTTCCTCATCCCTGGCCACCCTTCCCTCAGCAGTGGCCATCCTTCCCTCAGAAATGTCCATCTTTCCCTCAGAAATGTCCACCTTTCCCTCAGAAATGTCCACCTTTCCCTCAGAAATGTCCATCATTCCCTCAGCAGTGGCCATCTTTTCCTCACAAATGGCCATCCTTGCCTCAGCACTGTCCATCCTTCCCTCAGAAATGTCCATCCCTTCATGCTTCACCCATCCCTGGCCATCCATTCTCCATCTCTGGCCATCCTTTCCTCAGTAATGTCCATCTTTCCTTCAGTAATGTCCATCCTTCCATTCTTCACCCATCCCAGGCCATCCTTCCCTCACAAATGTCCACACTTTCCTCACTGATGTCCCTCCCTCCATCCTTCCCTCACTGATGTCCGTCCTTCCCTCACTGATGTCGCTCCCTCCGTCCTTTCCCCATCCCAGGCCCCGTTCCCCCGCAGTCCCTCTGCACCTCTCCCATCCCCCCTCTCCCAGCTGTCCCTTTTCATTCCCAATAAACCCCTGAGCTGGGAATCTCTGGGATCCCAGATCAAAAACGAGAGGCCAGCCTGAGCTCCCGTCCCTGCCCAGGGCTGAGCTCAGGGAGCGCTTTGGGCCAGCACAGCCTGGATGCCGGTGGGAGTTTGGAGTGCAAAATGCCTGGTGTGGATGTTGCTTCAGGAACACGAGGAGATTTTGGCACATCCTCGCCTCAGCTCATCTCCAGCTGGCCCCACCAGCTCCCGGGGCTGCCGGAGCCATTTCCAAAGCAGCACATCCTTTAATTTCTCCACCATTTGTTATGCATGCTGCACTTTGCCATGAATAAATCAAGACCTTGGATTTTGCTGTTCTGGAGCGGAGCAGAACCGTGGACTCCTCGGTGCAGAAAAAACTGAACAAAATTCCCATTTTTGTTCCCATTCTCCCCCTCAGCCCGCCGTGCTCCCAGTCAATCTTCCCTCGTAGCTTGTTTGTTTAATTGATTGCATTGCTGTGTCAACCTTCCCACGCAGGAGCCTCAAATATTTGCAGACTGGAGCTGGGCACGGCTGGCTCCTGTCACAGCACAGCTGCAGCTGCTCAGCGGGGACGCCGGCAATCCAAACACACCAAATTAATTAGGGTTATGTCCATAAACTCGCCTTGCTTCTCTCAGGTTTGTGCAGGAATGTTCCCTGCTTGTGCTCAAACATGTTGATTAAACAGCGCCGGGGTTTTGGAGTTCTCCTTTGTGATATCAAAGAGCAGATTATTGCAGAGCCTCGCTGGGTAAATATTTGCTTTTTGTCAGGAGTTGTTGAAAAAAAGTAAATAGTCGCTTTTTTGTCAGGAGTCGCTGCTTCCTCCCCTCCGGTTTTCCCTCTGCTGTCTCCTCCCATGGGCAGCCACCCCTCCACGTGGGTGTCAGGAGGTTGAAATGACTCCTGGAAAAACAGAAAGGGGCTGCTTTGTCTATAAAATGTGGTTTTCTGCCTCTCAGGGCAATAATGTTCCTCCCTGACAGCGCCAAAGTGCCAATTTTTTAATTGCCATGACTTTGATTGCCCGTTGTTTATGGAGGAGGAGGGAAAATTCCTGAACATCCAAATTCTGCTGAAAGGAACCTGCTTCCCCTGCTCGTTTGTCTTCCTTTGTGCTCTCCCAGGGTAGATGTATATCCAGTGGGTTCAGTTCAATTAAACAGTTCATCAGCTGAGAAAATCAGCCCTGGAATAATCCTGCTTTCTTTAGTGGGACTGATGTCAGGCTCAGAGTTAATTCAGGAACATTGTCACTGCTTTTAGGTGTCTTTTAAGGGTTTTTTCACCACTGGCCTGTTAATTCCCCTTACCTGAACACCAAATGATCATTAAATATTTAGTGATAAATCTAATATAAGCCTGCACTATACAACAAAACACCCCTGATCCCTTTGCAAAGGGAGATCACCTGCTGGACAGACCTACCCACCAGGCATGGAGAGGGTTAAAACCCCCAAAAATTTGCTTTTGAAGTTGCCCAAAGTTCAGTGGAAGCCAGATGACAGCAGCACGACTGGTCTGTCTGTCTGCATTTTCTACAAAGCTTTAAAAATCTCAAAAGATATCCACTTCTTTTATTCTTTCCCTTCTTCCCTTCTTATTATCCTTTTTTTTTTCCTTTTTGGCTTTTTTCCTCCTTGTTTGTTTGTTTGGGTGTGGTTTTTTTTTCCTCTTGGCGGTAGCTAAAATCCATCCCAAAGTCTGAACCAATTTCTCAGTTTCAAAAGAAAGGATAATAAACCTGTCATGTGTGGCCTGAGCAGGGAGGTTGCTGCTGCTGCTCTGATATTAAAGCTGATTAGAAGCAGAGCTGGTTTGGAGGAGTTCAGCTCTTTCTGAGACCGATTCTGGGGGGAGGAATTGCTGTGACCCCGAGTGCTGTGAAGTGCCAGGGCTATCGAGCAGAGCCTTGCTGGGGTAACACTCACCTGAGGAGGTTCTGCTGGGGCAGTTTTCAATCCCATTTTATCTCGTTTGGAAGGCACAGGAGGATGTGAGGATGAAAGGCGAGGCAGGGCTCTGTGCTGGGGCTGTTGGAGCAGAATTTCTGAATTTCTGAACCAGCTCTGGGAGGATTTGCAGGGAGCAGCCTGAGCCTTTTGTGATTCTCCAGGGAGAAGCTCTGGGGTCGTGCAGTTCCAATTACTCCGGGTAACCCTGAGCTCTTTCTTCCTCCTGACCACGGAGTGAGTCCCTGGAGCAGTGGAACTCTGCAGTTTGGGATGCTGAGAGCCAGCAGAGGATCCTGTGGGGACAAACTCTGCTAAATCCCATCCCCAGGCTGCCTCGGGGGGGTTTGGGCTGCAGGGCTGCTCCTGAAGCTCCAAATTCCTTCTCCCAGCGTGGTTTCCATGCTAAACATTAGCTCAGGGCTGGGAAAAGCCTCTCTGGGTTTGTGCCCCAGGTTTGTGTCCCAGGTTTGTGTCCCAGGTTTGTGCCCTGGGTTTGTGCTCTGGGTTTGTGCTCTGGGTTTGTGCCCCAGGTTTGTGTCCCAGGTTTGTGCCCCAGGTTTGTGTCCCAGGTTTGTGGCTCTGGGTTTGTGCTCTGGGTTTGTGCCCCAGGTTTGTGCCCCAGGTTTGTGCCCCAGGTTTGTGCCCCAGGTTTGTGGCTCTGGGTTTGTGCCCCAGGTTTGTGGCTCTGGGTTTGTGCCCCGGGTTTGTGCCCCAGATTTGTGCCCCAGGTTTGTGGCTCTGGGTTTGTGCCCCAGGTTTGTGCCCCGGGTTTGTGCCCCAGGTTTGTGCCCCGGGTTTGTGCCCTGGGTTTGTGGCTCTGGGTTTGTGCTCTGGGTTTGTGCCCCAGGTTTGTGGCTCTGGGTTTGTGCCCCAGGTTTGTGCCCCGGGTTTGTGCCCCAGGTTTGTGCCCCAGGTTTGTGTCCCAGGTTTGTGGCTCTGGGTTTGTGCTCTGGGTTTGTGCCCCAGGTTTGTGGCTCTGGGTTTGTGCCCCAGGTTTGTGCCCCAGGTTTGTGCCCCGGGTTTGTGCCCCAGGTTTGTGCCCCAGGTTTGTGCCTCCTCTCAGGAGATGGATGGAGCAGCAGGAGCTGAGTGAGGAACAGCGAGGGCTCTCAGCCATCACTCCCAGACCTGTTTGTGGCCAGTTAAAACACGCACTGAGGGGTGTTAAAGCCAAAAGGCTGCCTCTACAAACCCAGCCATTCATCGTGGGGAGGACCATAAAACCCAGGCTGCTGTTTAGAGCACCCCCAGGTCCCAGATCCATGCCCAGATCCCCAAATTCTGTGTCCCCATCCCCTGCAGCAGCAGGGCTGGAGCTGCCCCAGATCTCCTCCAAGAGATTCCACCCTGAGCATTCCTCACAGCCTTCCCCTGCAGGACAGGCAGGGCCTGGATGGATTAACCAGCATTCAGCCCACCCAGGGTGACACAGTTAAATTGAATTAGTGGATCCCTCCATTTCCAAATTACTCCCCCAGGGAAATGTTTTTCCCCCCTTTTTGCAGTGGATTTCTGTGGTAGGTGGGGAGGGCAGCTGGCTGTGAGAAGTGGCAAGAATTCAGGACAAGGAATGTTTTCAGGAGAAAACATTTTCTAAATTATAATAATTTTATAATCACAGGTATCGCTTGTATCACTCGCCTGCCTGGGTGACCCTTATTACAGCAATGCTTTAATTACTGTAATTGGTTTATTTCCTCATCATTCTCTGAATTAGAGAATTATTTCATCCTTATTTAAAGGATGAGGCAGGTATTGATTCAGGGGCTTTGAAAAATTCCAGAAGAGCGATTGTGTGGGCGCCAGAATGTTTTTGAAAATCAAGTGCTTTGAGGACAATGAGCAACGTGTGGTTGTGATAGAGAACACGAGCTTCAAATCCATCCATTTCAAAGAGGAATTCATTATCGGGGCTAATTTGCATCCACAAAAACACAGCTCAGCTCAGCATTGTCATCAAAAGGCATTTTCAGTGCTCAGTGTTGTGTTAAATGCACTTCTCAAGGACTTGGGATTGCAAAGCCCACGAAGAAGACCTGCTTGGGCTCCAGCAGGTGTTTTGTTTGATTTTGTTTAATCCTCAGATTAAACGAGGCCTGCTCTGAGTCCTGCTAACCTTTGCTAGGATTAGACCTGAGCCAAGTTCCAGTTTTATTCCTAGAAAGGCTTGGGTTCAGTGAAATCCCAAAACCAGGGGGGTTTGGGGCAGCTGGGACCAGCCCTGTCCCTGTCAGACCCTGGAACTGCTCCTCCTGAAGAAAGCAAATTGCAGCCAGTCCAGATCAGTGTAAAATCAAACACAAAACAGGTGTTTGCTAATTAAAACTGAGATTTTAATGAATGACCTGTGTGGTTTTGGTGAATAAATACCACTCTCAGCATCTGCTCTGTAATTAGGTTCCAACTTCTTTTTTTTTTTTCCCTCTCCTCAAGTCCCAGTAAATAACTACAGAATGCCAGGTTTAACTAAAACCTGCTAATCTTTGCTCTTTAATGGGGAAAAAGCAGATGTTTCCTGCCCAGGTAACTCCAAGCAACAGCAATCAGCATAGGAGAGGGAAAAAACCCATCAAATCCTTCATATTTTAACGTGTTTGTCTCTCTGGTTTGTACAACAAGGAAGAGATTTCCTAAAATCCTCCCAGTGCTGCAGGCTGGTGCCACATTTGTGGGATGGCTCGTGTTGCAGCCCTTGGGGGTTTATTTTTACTAATTGCGTGTTTACTTGGACAGATTTCCTGGGTTGGTTTGTTTTTTGTTGGGTGTTTTTTTTTTTTTTTTTTTTTTTTTTTTTTTTTTTTTTTTTTTTTTTTTTTCCCGCTTCTGGACCTATTTTCCATTAAATGTAAATACAGATCCATGGGAATGGGTGGGGAGAGGTTCTGGAATGCCCACCCAGGGATCATGTGGACATCAAACCCTGGGCGATGGTTTTCTCCTCAGGAACACCTGAACAGGGAGAAAAAAAAAAAAAGAATGAGGGAGCTCGGGATGGAATAAAGCTGGGATTTCCCCCCCTGACACTCAGATTCCTTCCCTTCCTCTCGTGCTACAGAGACTGGAGCTGCTGAAGGGGGATTTTGGGATGTGGGAAATTTTGGGATGTGGTTCTGGCACATCCCTCCTGTGTGTACCCCAGCCCAGGATCCCAAACCATGGTTCTGTCTGGCAGCAGTCAGGAGGGGATGGATCTGTAGGAATCCCTGCTCTGAGGGATTTGTTCCTCCAAAACCCATGGAACGAGGGGCCTGAAGGCCTTTCCTCTGCATTCTGGTGTTTGTCCTGTTTGGGGCAAATCCTCAGGGAAGGAAGAAACCCCTTGAGCACAAAAACCTCCCTCAGCTGATCCCAGGAGCTCTGTCTGCATTCCGAAACACAAAAACCTCCCTCAGCTGATCTCAGTTCTGTCTGTCACACAAAAAGTTGTGAAATGGCATTCCCAAACACAAAAACCTCCCTCAGTCAACCTCAGGAGCTCTGTCTACATTCCCAAACACAAAAACCTCCCTCAGTCAACCTCAGGAGCTCTGTCTACATTCCCAAACACAAAAACCTCCCTCAGTTTTTCTCAGGAGCTCTGTCTGCCATGTTTGCCACACAAAAACTTGTGAAATGGCATTCCCAAGCACAAAAACCTCCCTCAGCTGATTTCAGGAGCTCTGTCTGCCACATTTGCCACACCAAAAGTCATGGAATGGCCTCAGCCCACCCCCAGAAGTGACAAACGTGCTGAGGCACAAGGCTGAGCCCAGCCCAGGAGGGAAGGAGGGCTCCAAACAGAATTTCTGTGCCTTGTCTCTTCAGCTGGCGAGCAGAACACTTGACATTTAGCAGCACAGCTCTGTCCTGCCCAGAAAAAGGAATTTTTGCTCCTCCCTAGGGCAATGACTCGGTAGCCTGGAAGCAATTTGTGCAATTTGTGTCACTGTGGGAATTTGGGGGGAAAAACAGGAATTGGGGAAGCCATTTGTGCAGTGTCACTGTGGGAATTTGGGGGAAAAAAAAGCAGGAATTGGGGGGAAGCCATTTGTGCAGTGTCACTGTGGGAATCTGGGAATAAAACAGGAATTGGGGAAGACATTTGTGCAGTGTCACTGAAAATTTGGGAAAAAACTCACAGGAATTGGGGAAGCCATTTGTGCAGTGTCACTGTGGTAATTTGGGGAAAAGCAGGAACTGGGGACCCTGTCCAGGTAACCTGGGCCAGGTGCTGGCTGGTTGCAGGTCTGACAGAAAAATTGGGTGTGGGGGGTGGGTTCTGGTGGCTGACCCTGCCTGGAATCAAATCCTGCTCTTCTCTTGGCAAGCTCTCCTCCCCCTCTGCTGATTCTCCTTCCACATCAAATCTGCCTGAGACCCCAGAGCTGAGCCAGACCTGGCACAAACCACGAGCTCCCACTGCTTTATCCCATAATCTCCTTGCTGGGAGTTACTGGTTTCATATTTGGAAAACATAAAGCTTGAGGAGAAGGGGAATAAAAGGCTGAAAATGAGGTTCTGGGGGCTTATTTAGCAATTGACCCTTTTTTTTCAGCACGCTCAGCCTTACATTCAATTACATTGCTAGGCAACAGCTCCTGTCAGCCCTAAGTGGATCCCGGGATTAATCCACAATCAGTCAAGATACACATTTATTCACCTTCCCTCACAAGAGTAATAGGATTTTTCTGGGCCTGGCTTAATTCCCTAGATGAGGCTGACACTGAATTAAAGCTGCTTATCCTGGCTCGTGGTGAGGAGGTGAGATCCCAGGGGAGAGGAGGGTGAGGGAGACGCTGCCCTGGCAGAGCAGTGACAGGACCAGGGATTAGGAACCCCGGTGGGGGCAAAAACACCATTAAATGAAAGAAAACCAGCTTCAGATGCTGCTTTTGCTGGGCATTACACACATCCCTGCTGGGCTCCTCACAGGAATCCTGCCCCGCTCCAGCTTTCCCTGGGCTGGCATTCCCACCCTCCCCTGTCTGAAAT
The DNA here is from genome assembly GCF_036417665.1 of Passer domesticus. Lineage (NCBI taxonomy): Eukaryota > Metazoa > Chordata > Aves > Passeriformes > Passeridae > Passer > Passer domesticus. The sequence goes on along the minus strand of NC_087501.1, from coordinate 3,376,703 downwards.
TGCCAAGTGGCCACAGCTTGCCAGACCAGGGCTTTGGGGTCTGTCCCTTCTCTGCCAAAAGCTCCCTCATGGATGGAGACTCTTCAAAAGTTCTGTGCCAGGAGTGAGAGGTGGACAGGACTCTTTTTGGTCTTCATGTTGTTGTTGATTTTTCTCTTATCAGAAGTTCTGCACGCCATCTACATCTCAGACTCAGTGTACAAAGAGAAGGCACCACCAGACACACAGGTTCAAGGTCTTTTAAAGCTGCTTTGTCCAATTAGCTCTTGGAATGTATTTTCTTTCTACCTTTCTACCAATAACTAATTATTTGTCTGTCTACCATCTGTGTTGTGGTTCTTTCTAATGAATCACCCTGTGCCACCAGCACTGCAGAAATGGAGCAGATGAGGAACAAGGAGGAGATCAGACAATGCCCAAAATCCTCCATCTTGTCTCCTACCCACCTCCATACTAAAACCCCAAACTCCAAGTTTTTCACCGTTCACAATCTATTCCACACACAGATATGGCATTATCTGTATCAGATATCTCAGATATCTCTCTCAGATTTCCAGTCCATCCCAAAGTCTTGGAAGCTTTCTCCATGGACAAAGGTTAAAAGCAGAGTTCTCCTGGGGGTCAGGACTTCTCAGGACAGGCAGAGAAATGTTCCCTGTGCCCTGGGTTCCAGCAGCTCTCCAGGTGATGGAGCTGGGATCCCTCAAGGGTCACTGAAGGACATTTCCAGAGACGCTCCCCAAGTGCTGCCGTTGTTTTGTGGAGGTCTATTAATTTATGGGTTTTGTGGGTCTATTAATTTATTATTAATTAATATTCTATATGACCCTCAAGGGTCACTAAAGGACATCCCAAAGAGACTCTCCCCGAGCGCTGCTGTTGTTTTGTAGGTCACAAACAGATGACATCTTTAAGTGGGGGGAGGTCTATTAATCTATTATTAATTAATATTCCATATGACCCCCGAGGGTCACTGAAGGACATCTCCAAAGAGACACTCCCAGAGCACAGCCGTTGTTTTATGGTGCACAAACAGATGACATCTTTAAGTGGGGGGAGGTCTATTAATTTATTATTAATTAATATTCTCTATGACCCTCAAGGGTCACTAAAGGACATCCCAAAGAGACTCTCCCTGAGCGCCACCATTGTTTTGTAGCTCACAAAAGGGTGACATCTTTAAGTGGGGGGAGGTCTATTAATTTATTATTAATTAATATTCTCTATGACCCTCAAGGGTCATGGAAGGACATCTCCAAAGAGACACTCCCCGAGCACAGCCGTTGTTTTGTGTTGCACAAACAGGTGACATCTTTAAGTGGGGGGAGGTCTATTAATTTATTATTAATTAATATTCTCTATGACCCTCAAGGGTCATGGAAGGACATCTCCAAAGAGACACTCCCCGAGCACAGCCGTTGTTTTGTGTTGCACAAACAGGTGACATCTTTAAGTGGGGGAAGGTCTATTAATTTATTATTAATTAATATTCTATATGACCCTTGAGGGTCACTGAAGGACATCCCAAAGAGACACTCCCTGAGTGCCACCATTGTTTTGTAGCTCACAAACAGGTGACATCTTTAAGTGGGAGAAGGTCTATTAATCTATTATTAATTAATATTCCATATGACCCTTAAGGGTCACTGAAGGACATCTCAAAAGAGATTCTCCCTGAGCACCATTGTTGTTTTGTAGCTCACAAACAGATGACATCTTTAAGTGGGGGAAGGTCTATTAATCTATTATTAATTAATATTCCATATGCCGCCTCGGAGGCAGAGGGGATCTTTTGAAGCCATCTGGCTCCTCGCTGCTCTGGAGCAAAGCCATTGTCTGCTGTCTGCTCTGGAAAATGGAGATGTGACGTGAGCCCGGGCCAGCTGCCCCACTGTCCCCTGGTGCCACAAACCCAGCCCCGTGAGGATGTGCTGGCTGCACAGAAAAACCCCATTTGGCCAAAAATCCACGGTTCTAGGGGATCTTTGCCCCTCTTTTTTACACAGCACCCCCCTGACAAAGCATCAGAGATGCCAGCACAGGAGGGCACTGGGGCAGGTCTGCAACCTGCCCTGATGGGAACATGACCTTCCCTTATCTCATTAACTTCCATCACTTGGTCAGTGCAAGGAGGAGAGAGGCCAGAGGCAGGGAAAGGGAGAGATGACTCCCTCTTGGTGATTTTGGGGATTTTGTGGGTGCTGAAGCAGATTTTGGAGCATTTTGGGGTGATTTTGGAGCATTTTGGGGGTTTTTGCCCTGACAAGGACACTGCAGGGAGGAGTTTATCCCTGAGCACTGCAGGAAGGGCTTGCTGCAGGTGTGACACGCTGGGCAGGGATGTGCCAGTGACAAACAGAGCCAGGATTTGCTGCTGGAACAGGGAATAACTCAGGATGCCCCACGTGAGTAAACATCTAAGGATACACAGAGAGGTCCTAGTGTAAATAAGAAATAAATCCTTGAACTAAAGTTATTTATGATTATAAACTGAAATTATGGCCAGAACAAACACAGGGTCAGTAGCTCAAGTGCCTTTTAGCTCAGATGTGCTCTGTGGTGAGCAGTGCAGCCTTTGTAAGGCTGGGCAGAGGTCTAAATATTCTCCCAGCTGCTTAAAAACAACGTTACTATATCCCACAGGATACAGACTGCCTGTATTTTAATAGTTTGTGTAATATGGTCTTCAGGCAAGAATTTGAATAAGCTCTCTCCACTCAATATTTCCCCTTTTATGTGGGTTCACACTTAGAACATTTTATTTGTTCATTTTCCTGTTTCTTTTTTTTTTTTCATTTCTTTTTTTTTCATTTTTTTTCCAGTGTGGCTTTGAAGTGTTTTGATTTTAGTTGTGCTTTGACAAAACCTCAGTGCAGCATCCTTAGGAAAGCCAAATTTGGAGTTATTTTCACCTCCTCCCCTGGGCTCTGCCTCCAAAAATCACCACCCAGCTCACAGCTGAGGGCTCAGAGGTGAATCCTTCACTCCAAACTAGGGGTGGAGGAGGCTGGAGAAACCATCAGGATTTTGGGATTTTCGTGGGAAACAGGAGCTGTGTCCAGGAGTGTGGAATTCCTCCCAGCTCTGCTGCCTGGTTTCCATCCTCCCTGGGCAGCTCCAGCTCTGCTCTGAATTCCCAGCACTTCCAGCACAGGGATTTCACCCCTAAATCACTTTTACCCTCTAAATCACTTCCTGCCCCTAAATCACTTTTATCCCCTAAATTACTTCTTCCCCCTAAATCACTTTCACCCCTAAATAATTTCCTCCCCCAATTCACTTCCTCCCCTTAATTCACTTCCTCCCCCCAATCACTTCCACCCCTAAATCATTTTTACCCCCTAAATCACTTCATGCCCCTAAATCACTTTCACTCCTAAATTACTTCATGCCCCTAAATCACTTTTACCCCCTAAACCACCAGGCCAGGCTGCAGCAGAATCCCAAACCCAGCACCAGGCAAAGCCACGCAGCTCCCACTGGGATTTACATAAACTGAGCACTAAAAACCCCTAATATTTAAAGTGTTATAACAAAGCAGAAAAAACCTCCTCCTTCAAGCTCTATGACAACCCCATGAATATGCAAATTAGAATGCAAAGACAATTTTCTACTGGCTCCCAGTAAATATTGAGGCAGAGCTGTGGAGCATTAAGTGGCAGATTTAGGTCCGGGTTCATTCCTTTTTTATTTATTTTTTTTAAACACCACACTTAGAGACCAATTTGATTGTAATGCACCAAATCTGTCGAGGATTGCAGCCAGCTGATGGCATTGTTAAATCATACTTATTTTGGCATTTCTTATTGAAAGCAATAGAAGAGCAACCAGTGGTGATAAATTTGTTTGTGGAGAGCAGCGTTGCTTGTCAGAGTTGTACACTGTTGTAACTAGGGCAAAATTACACTATAAATTTGCAGGTTTATTGTCCTTTTTCCTCTATTTTTTTGTTGTTGTTGTTGTCAGTGACCTGCTTTTCATATTCTACGTGCGAGGGTGCTCTGGCAGGAGAGAATTGTAAAATCTGGGGTTGCTGTGCAGCAGGGTGGGATCTCCCAGGTGCCTTTACTGAATTAACTTTCTTCTGTCCCCAAATAAATGGGATTTCCCAGGGGAAAAGGTTAATGAATTCATCTTCTTCTGCCCCAAAAAATGGAATCTCCCAGGGGAAAAGGGTAATTAATTTGTCCTCTTCTGCCCCCAAAAATGGGATCTCACAGGTTAAAAGATTTCTTGAATTCACCTTATTCTCAGTCCATAAAATGGGATTTTCCAGGGGAAAAGATTTATAGAATTCACCTTCTTCTGCCCCAAAAAATGGAATCTCCCAGGGGAAAAGGGCAATGAATTTACCTTATTCTGCCCCCAAAAAATGGGATTTCCCAGGTGCTCTTATTGAGTTCACCTTATTCTCACTCCCAAAAAATGGGATCTCCCAGGGGAAAAAGTTGATCAGTTCAACTTCTTCTACCCCCAAAAATGGGATCTCACAGGTACCTTTATTGAATTCAACTTCTGCCCCAAAAAATAGGATCTCCCAGAGGAAAAGGGTAATGAATGCACCCTCTTCTGCTGCAAAATATGGGATCTCCCAGGGAAAAAGATTTCTTGAATTCACCTTATTCTCAGTCCATAAAATGGGATTTTCCAGGAGAAAAGGTTTATAGAATTCACCTTCTTCTGCCCCAAAAAATGGAATCTCCCAGGGGAAAAAGGCAATGAATTTACCTTATTCTGCCTCAAAAAATGGGATTTCATAGGTGCCCTTATTGAGTTCACCTTATTCTCACTCCCAAAAAATGGGATCTCCTAGGGGAAAAAGTTGATCAGTTCAACTTCTTCTGCCCCCAAAAATGGGATCTCACAGGTACCTTTATTGAATTCAACATCTAGGATCTCCCAGAGGAAAAGGGTAATGAATGCACCCTCTTCTGCCCCAGAAAATGGGATCTCCCAGGGGAAAAGGGTAATGAATTTGCCCTCTTCTGCCCCCCAAAAAAGGGGATCTCCCAGGGGAAAAGATTTCTTGAATTCACCTTATTCTCACTCCATAAAATGGGATCTTCCAGGGGAGAAAATTAGTCAATTCACCTTCTTCTGCCCCAAAAATGGGATCTCACAGGTGCCTTTATTGAATTCACCTCTTCTGCCCCAAAAAATGGGATCTGCCAGGTTCTCAGGAGGGTTTCAGGTATTTGAGAGGCAGGTGGAGAACTGGAATTCTCCAAGTGACCATGGTCACACAGAGCTGGACCTCCCCAGGGCTGGCTCTGGGAATGCCCAGAGCTGCACCCCTGGGATGGGCAGCTCGTGGATCAGCTGCTCCTCCTGAGCCAGAGCACGAAAAGCCAAAATTCAGAAGTGCTTTGAGCTGGAACCTCGGAGGATTTGTTGCATACGAGGCAATAAACGGCTGCTCCAATTGACTAAATGCCACAGCACAGCAGTTTATTTTAATTACGCTACAAAGGGAGGGATATTATTGTTCTTATGGCACAACATAACAAGGAAAGGAGAAAAGAAAATTGTATCCTGCTCTCCTCCTGAGAAGGTTTAGCAGCAGCATCTTGTTCATCATGGGGGGCTCAGGACAGCAGGATCCACAAATAAAACATGAGGAGGAACCAGTTTAGAGAGGAGATGGAAAAAAAAACCCAAAAAACAACAAAATAAAAAAAACCCCAACCTAAAACCCAGGAATTAAATCAAATCCCATTGCCTCTCTCATCCTCAGCGGTGACTGGTTCTGCTTTCATTTGCTGCAAAAGGAAATATTGGAAAACCTGGAAGTTTTTAGGGCAGGAAGGGTTTGGATGGAGATGTGGTGGATGAACGGAGGGAGCTCCTCCTGCTGCCTCCCAGTCCATCCAAAATCTGGGCTGGGACACTCAGGGGATTTAAAAAGTTTTGTCTGTTACCCACAGAACTCACCAGCTTTCAGCTGAAGCTGGGAAAGAAATTACAGGAAGCGGAGAAATTCTCAATTCCCAGTTAAAGTGGGGATTTCTCCCTGTGCAGTTTCCCCTGCAGTTCCCAGTTTGTCCTTGATCCCTGCTGATTTCCCCTGGCTTTCCTGGTGCCCAGGGCTCTTCCCTGCACCTTTCTGGACAGTTCTGCACAGAATTTGCTGCCGAGAAATGAGGAGTTGGAAACCCCTGACCCAAAGGGAAATCCCCAGAGTGCTGGGCCGTGTCCCAGCAGGTTTTCCTGCCCGTGGCTCACATCCCCAGTAAATCCATGGGATTTCCAGCACAAGGAACAGCAAATCTGCCCGGACTGGCAGCCCCAGCTGGGGGATTTGCTGTGCCTGGCTGGCTGGGTTTATTTTTCCCTTTTCCTGTTTCTTTTTTCCCCTTTTTTCGCAGTGTGGCTCTGAAGTGTTTTGATTTTAGTGATGCTTTGACAAAAGCTCAGCGTGGCGTCCTTGGGGACACTGAGGGCAGCCTGGGTGTCCCCAGTCACAGGGTGGGGTTGTTCCATGTGGAAATGACACGGTGTGTGCCTGGCCAGACGTGGGAACTGTGGTGTTTGTGAGGGTCCCAGGACGAGGGAAGAGATTAATCCGACTCCGTGTTCTCAGAAGGCTGATATTATATTATATTATATTATATTATATTATATTATATTATATTATATTATATTATATTATATTATATTATATTATATTATATTATATTATATTATATTATATTATATTATATTATATTATATTATATTTTAACTATATTTTATCATATAATATCATAGAATGTTACACTTCAACTATACTAAACTATAAAAGATACATCAGAAGGCTTAACAAGAATGAATAATAAAACTTCGTGACTGACTCAGCGAGTCCAACACAGCTGATGGTGATTGGTCATTAAATTAAACAATTCACACGGAACCAATCAAATATTCACCTGTTGGTGAACAATCTCCAGACCACGTTCCAAAGCAATCACATAATTATTGTTTTCATTCTTTTCTGAGGCTTCTCAGCTTCCCAGGAGAAGAAATCCCATGGAAGCTCAACACCAGGAGTAGCCCTGCTCCCGACTCTGCAGGGTGGGAGTTGATGGTGTGAAAAACGCCAATCAACTTTTTGTTTTTAAAATTTTAAAAGTTTAATAGTAATAAAATGGTTATAAAAATAGCAATAAAATTAGAGTAATAAAAATTTGGACAATTAGGATTTAGGACAATACGAGACAATAAAAACAAAGAGTTACTGATGGTCTGAGTACATCTTTCTGGGCAAAATAAGCCCCAAAAAAAGACCCACATTAAGAGAGGATTAACCCTTAAAAGCAACAGCCTGTTGCATATTCATACACCTCATCGATGATGCATAAATTCCATTCAAACACAGGATTCTGCCTGGTCAGTGCCAACTTCTTCCTCTTAATCCCAACCTGAGCAAGGCAGGAAGTTTGTTTCTTCTGATAATGGAGCAATAAATTATTTTTCTCTAAAAGATTCAGGTGTCCTGTGGCTGCTATGTGGTATGAGTACCTCATTCCTCTCTTTAAAACAATACCCCACATACATAGTTTCTATTTTAACTACAAAACCACATTTCCCATACTATTAAAATGTTAATACACCACTACTAATCAACACAAAATAATACAACCAGTAAATATCTGCGTAGAGCCATATTGTGTGCACTTTTCACAACGGGAATCCGGAGTTTCAGAAGAAACCTGTGTGCACAGACAGGCTCACACGGATCTGCCAGCCCAGGATCCTCCCCTGCTCCGTGGGGAGCAGATCCTTCTCCAGCCCAGAGCCGGCACAAACTCCTCCTAATTCAGATTTTCTCAGGCAGCGCCCTCATGCAGAGCTTCAACAACCCTGGTGCTTTACATCATGTTTCTAATTGGCCTTTTAATGTGTTTTATTCTCCGAGGCAGTCCAAGCCCAGCCTTTGCTGGCGTTGTGTCCCTCCCTGAGGTGCTCCGGGGTTTCTGGCGAGCAGCAGGGAGGTGTTTGTGTGCTGAGGAGTCTCTCCCATAATCCCAGCATCAGGATTCAATTTCAGATAAAGTGACTCCTCCTGAGGAGCGAAATGAGTCCCTGCTCTCTGTGATCCTCACCCCAGGGGGGGTTCAGGGGCACTCTGGGGTTTGTGGCTCAGCTGTGATGAAGACGAGGCCTTTCCGTGTCAGAGGCAAATGGGAAATCCACAGAGCTTGTCTGAAAGCTGGGATCCAACAAATTGAGAGAGAGAGGAGTCGTGTCTGCAGCTGCAGGCTCCAAATCACTTCAGTGGCTTTGGCTTTGTAGCACAACAAAGCCCAGGAGCAGGGGCCATTACCGAGGCTGGGATGATCCTCCTGCATCCCTTTCAACTCAGGATATTCTGGGACTCTGTGGAGAGGAAAAAGCTCTGTATTCAGTCTACTCGGGGGACTAAAGAAAGCAAAGCCTCTAAGTTCAGCCTCAGCTTTGATTTCTTGGCAAATATTGCTCCAAACAGTCACAGCCACAGAATTCAGACTCGGGAATTATTCTGAGTTGGTTTCTGAGGCGTTTCTGGCCCCTCCTCAGTCTGACCTACAGGGTAAAACTGGGACCCAGGGAGCAGGGTCTGCTGTCCTGGGTTTGGAGAATGAACTCGGCAGCTTGAGAAGGGTTTTGTCCCTCCCTGTTCCTGCAGTGCCTGACCCAGGGTACCCCTGAGGCCACAGGGGAAAGCTGGGTCCCAAAATCCCAGGGAAAAGCTGGGTCCCAAAATCCCAGGGAAAAGCTGGATCCCAAAATCCCAGGGAAAAGCTGGATCCCAAAATCCCAGGGAAAAGCTGGGTCCAAAATCAGAGTGCATGCAGGAGGGATGTGGAGAAAAGAGTAGCACAAACATCAAAGGGCTTTTATTAACCTGAAAGGTGTTTTTAATTAATGCACATAATCGCCCTTTGTGTTGCTCTGTGAGGAGTGAGGATGAGGAGGGTGATCCAAGGCCTAGGAACAGGACACGGGTTCTGTGAGCAGAGGGGAACAATTCCCTGCTCTCTGCAGCAGACTGAGCACTCCCACAGTCAGGTTTTACTAAAACAGGTTTTACTAAAACAGGTTTTACTAAAACCACACCAGGCGTTTTCTCTGCCTGGATCTGCAGGGCTCAGTTTAATCCCTGCTGTGTTAGGGATGAAATCATGAGAAGAAGAAAAGGGGTGAGCTGGGAGGTGGGGTGGGACAGTGGGACAGGGCAGGGAAGGTCAGGGTGGCCCGGGCGTGACCCTGCTCCCTGTGCTGGGGTTCCAGGAGCTGTGGGGATCTGGGGGACAGCCTGACCTTGAGCTCTCTGCCTTTTCCCCTGCAAAATGAAGATCTGAATTAGTGTGTGACCCAGTGAAATCCAAATTCCCCCTTGGGGAGGTTCCACTCCCCAGAATCTTCTCTTTCCCTTGGTGCTGAAAGCAAGGAAAAAAAACCCATAAATGGATATTTAGGATTCTTCCCCCAACACTGAACCAAAGTCAATTGTCTTTCCCAACTTTAAACTGAGTCAACATTTTAAAAAGATAAAACATTTCTATTTAAATCTTTACCTGAATTTACCATCCCAAAGTTTGGGGAGATACAAATATAGGTTTTGTCACCGAGTGAGCGGCGTTAGAATCAAAGGTAATAAACCCATTGATCTCCAGTAAGACAATATTAATATTACCATATAGCTTTTATAATTAATTTGCTGCCAGATGAAAGGGAAACACGAGGTCCTTTTAATGCTGGTGATTAAAGGAAAAAGTAAACCTTTGAAAGGCAGATTTGCATGTACAACATGTTGCACTAATTCCAGCAGATCAGGGGGAATTGTTACTGTGCAGCCGGAGTCACATTGCAGAGTTTGGGATGAAAGAGTTGCTGACTTGGGGGAGAAAAGTCTGGGCAGAGTTTGGGGATGTTGGGGAAGGTTTGTAAAGCCCTGCTCTGGCTGTGTTTGAGTTTCTGTTCACTGCAGGGCAGGGGTTTGGCCAAAATGTCCATAAATGTCCATAAATATCCATAAAAACCTGGGAAAGGGGGAGGCAGAGCTCAGTGGGGTCTGTGGGGGTTTCACCAGCCCAGCCTGGCTTGTTTTGCACAGCCTGTCTGTAAATTTAAAATGCAAATGTAAAATTCCCTTTCCAGAAGCACCACGGGAGCCTTGGGAAATAAATGAGTGGCAGGTTTAGGAGCTGGAGGGAGCTGCAGAGCCGTGCCCTCTGCTCTGCCCTACATCACCCAAACCTTGGGTGGTAAAAAAGATAAACCAGACAAGATTAAAGCTCAGGGATGTGAACTCTGGTGGCTTTTCCTGCAGCTCAGAGTGGGGTCTGTGTGTGAATCTGTTCTGTCTGGGCACTTTGCCTTTCTAAATGGATTTTTCATGGATTTTAGGGGCTGCGGATCCAGCCCAGCCTTTCCCCACCTGCTCTGCCTGTGAGGCTCAGCAGAGAGAAAAGGGAGTCGTGATTTTTAGGGGAGCTGCCAGAGGGAAGCACTTCCCTGTGCCCCCAAACCCTCCTGCAGCCCCAAACCCTTTGCATGGCACAGAGCTGGCCTGGAAAAGCTGCCAAAACCCTGGGTTGCGAGATCAGTCCCAGCTGATCCCAACAAAACCCCACAAAACCCATTCCTGGGACATTCTGCTCGCAGAATCCACCCTGGGATGGCCAGGGTGGGATTTGGGGCTGCGCCAAACACTCCAGAGCTCCAAGATAGGAGGGTCAGAGTGCCCTGGCTCCCTCCCAGGTACACTTTGGGATTCATTCAGGAGCATTTCCAGGTCTCAGATGGAAGAATTCAAAGAGCAAATCTCCTCAGCAGGACAAAATTTGGGGGTTTGGAGTTTGCCCAGCCCAGATCTCAGCCCAGCAGCTGCAGCCCCAGGATCAGTCCCAGCTGATCCCAACAAAACCCCACAAAACCCATTCCTGGGACATTCTGCTCGCAGAATCCACCCTGGGGTGGTCAGGGTGGGATTTGGGGCTGCCCCAAACACTCCAGAGCTCCAGGATAGGAAGATTAGAGTGCCCTGGCTCCCTCCCAGGTGCACTTCCATTCAGGAGCACTTCCAGGTCTCAGATGGAAGAACCCAAAGAGCAAATCTCCTCGGCAGGACAAAATTTGAGGGGTTTGGAGTTTGCCCAGCCCAGATCTCAGCCCCACGAGCTGCAGGCAGGCCCTGGCTCTGTCCTTGGCAGGGGGAATTTCATGTTCACCAGCCTGCTCATCCCTCTGCCCTCCCAGGAATCATCAAAACCCCCATCTCAGACCTAAAACACAATTCAACACCACGCTGGGACACGCCCTGAGAGGAGCCTTCCCCCAGCCCTGGCTTCTGCTCCTGGTGGTAAATCAGTCAGGTTATTTACATCTCCCACTCCCACTTCCCCTAATGACAGTCAAATAAAGGAGCCCTGCAAGCTGCTTTTGCTAATGTTTGATTTTCCTTGGATAATGATGCCCTCAAGGCTGGTTCCTTTCAGGCTGCAGCCATTGATGAGCTCAGGGAGGGCAGGAGGGGAGAAAATCTCCAGTTCTTGATCTGGGCTTTGATTCCTGAACTCCCCCCCAGCAGCTTCATGGAGCTCTTCTGATGGTTCTGAATTTCATCACCTGGGCATTGCAGGGAAACTCTTCAAACCTGGATGTTCTCCTGCCTTTCGGAGTTAAAAATAAAAACTGGGTGCTGATTTCCTTTCTTTTTCCCCAGGTTCTGAGGTAAAATAATTCCTGCTGAACCACCACGGCGCTCCCACCCTTCCATCATCTCCCAGTCTTTGTGTTTAGCAGGAAATCAGAAGGCAACACCAAGAAATGTCACAATATTAAGTGAAAAATTATTGTAGGGCCAAGAATATTTTAAAAATCATTGTGATTCTTTAAGAAGTTGCACTTTTTATTTTCCTTTGGATGAAGGATTTAAGGGACAATAAGGCAATGTCAGGAAATGCTGCTCAGGTGCATTTTCATGCATTTTCAAATGCAGTTCAGGTGCAAATTCAGCTCCTGACACCTGAATGAGTCCAGGCAGAGGTGGAAACTATTGATGTTCCCATAAAAAAGAAAAAGGAAATCTCCACAGAGACTCTGGAAGGAGAATTTGTTGCTGAATGTAAATACAGGAGCCCATAAAGGTGGTTGTGATGCCTTGGGGAAGGGACTTGGTTTGTGGTAATTTAAATTTTGCTCAGGTGGCTGAATCCCCCCTTGGAGAATAAGGGGCATTCACCCCATTTTTCTCTCTGCTTTTTCTCTCTGCAAATTTGAGGAAATAAGCAGTTGAGAGGTTGGAAAAAAAATCAAAATCCAGTGCCAGTGGGATGGGAGCTGGGGAGCCTCAGGAATTCCTGATTCCATTCAAAGTGTGTTCACCACAGGAGACTCACAGGATAAATCCCTATTTCCTGCATTAATTTAACTTATTAAAACTTCCATTAATGAGGTTCCTGTGCAGTTTTGAGGGCGGCCATGAGGCCACAGACCCCGAGGAAATTAAATGGCGACCAACATTCCCTGAATTCCGAATATTCCAGAGGCAGGGCTGGGCTGTGCCTGGTGCCCACACCCTGCCAGCCCGTGGGGCCCTGGCAGAGCTGGACGTGGCACCACGGCCCCACAAATGTACAAAATCAAGGATTTTCCTGGTTTGTTTTTTCCCCAGAATGGGGCAGGCACCAGTGACAAAAATGACGCAGCCAAAGCTCCTGACGTGAGGGATTCACGTTAAATCTGCTTTTCTTCTCATCTCCTCCTCTCCTGTTTCAACACAAGGAGCAAACGGGGCTGATTTTCATCCTGCCCACAGGAGAGCTTGGCTTTTTGTGCATTAAAGAGCAGAAATGTGACATTTCAAAAGTGAACATTTCCTGAGAGAGCAGTGGAGCAGGAGTGTGCCCCCTAATGCCAGAGTGACAAAACTAGCTTTTGTGTCCCAAAAAAGGAAAGAGGCCCAGAAGTTTCTCTCAACGATCAGGTGAAAAGCCACCTCATAGGACTTCACCAAAAACTTGAGGACAGCTAATTGGATAGAAGCCAAAAAGTCCCACCTCAACCATCAGGTAAAAAAAAAAGAGAACAAAAGAGCAAAGAGCTTTTGTGAGGTGTTTTTACCAGGAGCAGACCTCTGCACCTGGCTCGAGTTTTTCTGTTTGTTATTTTGCCTTTTATTAAACCTTTTTTGTTTCTAACACTGCAGCAGAAGTCATCCTGCTTATTTTATGCCCCCAAAGTAAAAGCTGAGCTATCCTTGGGTGTGTTATATTTCTTTTGAAGGCTCATGAGACCTGGCCCAAGAAAAAGAACCATAAATACAGGAGGGGAGTTTCAGTGGAGAGGCAGGCACAGCTCGAGCAGTTCCCTCTCTGAAATCTCCTTCTCCATTGACTGGGCCCAGAAAAGTTCATTTACAGGGATCAATATCACTTTGCCTCCTGCCTGCTCCAAAAGCACCTCCTGCAGTCGATGGCAATTAAAGAGACAGGAAATCTCCGTGGAGGTGGGGAGAGATCTCCAGCTGCTCCTGAGCCTGCGCCAGGACTGCTGCTGGTGGGAAAAATGGCATTTGGGAGCCTGCCCTGCAGAGGGAATCCCACCTCCAGAGTCAGTATTATTATTATTATTATCATCATCATTATCATTATCATTTTATTAATTTATTTGTTCTTATTAATTTACATTTTTGTTTTATTTATTATTTATTGTTTATTATTTATTATTTATTATTTATTCATTTTATTTATTATTCATTATTTATTAGTATTATTCTAGCTGCTGTTTCTGCTAAACCAGGGTTACCCAGCAGCAGGGAAGGGCAGGGAAATCTGGGGTTTGGAAATCCAGATTTAGGGCTTGGAAATCCAGATTGGGGTACTGGAAATCCAGACTGGGCGGCACTGGAAATCCAAACTGGGATACTGGAAATCCAGATTGAAGGGTTTGGAAATCCAGATTGGGATTTTGGAAATGCAGATTGAAGGTCTGGAAATCCAGACTGGGGGTTTGGAAATGCACATTGAAGGGTTTGGAAATCCAGATCCTGCAAATGGAAGGGCAGGCAGGGAAGGAGAGGGACCGGGGAGGTATCAGTGAAATTTGGGATGTCAATTCCAGATTTATTAAGGAATTAATAAAATTAGTTTCTCATTAAGGAGTCCCTGCACTCTGCATTTCATAGCTGTCAATCTGTTTTGTCTTTCACACTCTTTGTGGGCAAAGAATTGAGTGAAATAACAGTGAAAATAACAAAGAAATACCCTTGGAGGAGGAATAATAGCAATAATAGTAATAGTAGCAATAAAATAATAGTGTAACAGTACAATAAAATAATACTATAATAGTAATAATAGCAATAAAACCAGCAATAATAAATTGCAATAGCATAATATTTATAGCAATAATAATAATAATAATAATAATAATAATAATAACCTGTAATATTAATAGTAGTATTATTATTAATAAATAATAATAATCAGAATAGTACTAAGGAATAGTAATAATAACAACAACAAAACAACAACAATAATAAAGATTTATTTTTATTTTTATTTTTATTTTTATTTTTAAATAGAGCTCCAGGAGCATCCCAGGCTGTGGCTGGAGGCCTGAGACACCTGCCCAGGTGAGTTCAGCCCCCCAGCACCTTCCCCTCCCCTCTCACACCCAAACCAAAGCCCAGCTTTGTTCTCCTGTCGCACAAAAGCCGCTTTAAAGCCGAGCCCGGTGTTTTATGCTGTCAGCCAGAGCCTCTGCCCATGTTTTATTCATGTGTCACTCTCCTGTTCACTGCTAAGGGTTTACAAATGCTTCATCAATTATTAACAGCCTGATACCTGCTTGGGGCTTGTTGTTGTTGTGTCTCTTTTTTTTATATATAAAGAGGTGTTGGGAGGGTGGAGGAGAAAGCTACAAACGTAAGAAAACAAATTAAAAGAGGAATTCAATAATTTACAGCCTATTCCGAGTGAGTTCGTGTTGAAAGGAAAGCAGCTGCAGCAGAGATAATTGAATTAAGGGCTTGCAGTTGGTTCCAGAGCTTGGGTGATCTCGCAAGTGTCTGAGGAGAAATCCAGTGTTCAGCCCTGTGAAATTCAGCCTGGAGAGAAATCCAGCCAAGGGAGGAGGATCCCAGCGCTCCAGGGGGGCAAAATGGAAATTTCCTGGTGGGAAATTAATTCCCCCCAGGGGCTTCCTGGAGCTCTGCCCCTGATGGTTCTGATTTTTCATCAGGTGTCACCAGAGCATTGCAGGGAAACTCTTCAAACCTGGATGTTCTCCTGCCTGTTGAGGTTAAAAATAAAAACTGGTGCTGATTTCCTTCCTTTTTCCCCAGGTTCTGAGGTGAAAGAATTCCTGCTGAACCACCACGGTGCTCCCACCCTTCCATGGTTCTGAATTTCATCACGAATCACTCGGGCATTGCAGGGAAACTCTTCAAACCTGGCTCTTCTCCTCCCTTTTGAGGTCAAAAATAAAAGTGTCCCTTTTCCCCAGGTTCTGAGGTGAAAGATTTCCTGCTGACCCACCACGGTGCTCCCTCCCTTCCATGGTTCTGAATTTCATGAGGAATCACCCGGGCATTGCAGGGAAACTCTTCAAACCTGGCTCTTCTCCAGCCTTTTGAGGTTAAAAATAACAATTTCCCTTTTTCCCAGGTTCTGAGGTGAAAGAATTCCTGACCAGCCACGGTGCTCCCACCCTTCCATGGTTCTGAATTTCATCAGGAATCATGAAATCCAGAACCATTCATTGAAGAATTTTTCTGGGCATTGCAGGGAAACCCTTCAAATCTGGCTGTTTTTCTGCCTTTCGAGGTTAAAAATAAAAATTTCCCTTTTCCCCAGGTTCTGAGGTGAAAGATTTCCTGCTGACCCACCACGGTGCTCCCACCCTTCCATGGTTCTGAATTTCATGAGGAATCACCCGGGCATTGCAGGGAAACTCTTCAAACCTGGCTCTTCTCCAGCCTTTTGAGGTTAAAAATAACAATTTCCCTTTTTCCCAGGTTCTGAGGTGAAAGAATTCCTGACCAGCCACGGTGCTCCCACCCTTCCATGGTTCTGAATTTTATCAGGAATCATGAAATCCAGAACCATTCATTGAAGAATTTTTCTGGGCATTGCAGGGAAACTCTTCAAATCTGGCTCTTCTCCTGCCTTTTGAGGTCAAAAATAACAATTTCCCTTTTCCCCAGGTTCTGAGGTGTAAGAATTCCTGACCCACCACGGTGTTCCCACCCTCCATGGCCTCCCCAGTCTTTTTTCACAGGAAATCAGAAGTGAACACTCACGAGTGCCACAATATTAATTGGGAAAATCATTGTAGGGCCAGGGATGTTTTAAAAATCACTTTTTCTTTCCTTTGTCTCAGAGATTCTTGCTCTGTTTTCCCCTCAGTGCAGCTGCAGAAGAGGCACCACAGTGAAATAAATCCAGATTCAGCAGAGCCTCCTCCCCCAAATTCCCCAGAGAAACACCCGAGAATAAATCCCCTTTTTCCTGCTTTTTGCAGCAAAACAACAAACATTTGCCTTTTTAATTTCCATTAGTGGCACGTTGAGATGTTGATAAACTCTCTGAGAGCTGCTCCTTCCAGCAGGAGCAGAGCGGAGCCTCTTCCTTCTCCAGAAGAACAAACTGAGGAGGAAATTCTGCAGAATTGCCTGAAAATTTGGGTAAATGCCTTCGGAGTTGGTTGGGCAGCTGGGAGAGTCCTGGGGCATAAATCCCCATTTTATTTGGATTTTTTTTAATATATTTTTATTTTTCTGATAATTTTAGTTGGAGACTCGGAGTTCAGTGGGTGCTGTGCCCATGGCATATGGTGGCAATCCTGGAGTGTTGAGAGCTGCTCAGACTGACAAAAATGACCCCAAAAAATGCAAAATGGGCCGTGCTGGAAGGTCCTGGCTGCTCCCAGAGCTGGTGGAGTCCTGGGGCAGAAATTCCCATTTAATTTGGATTTTTCCCTTCAGAGTTCAGTGGCTGCTGTGCCCATAGGATGTTGGTGGGAACAGCAGTCCTGGGGTATTCAGAGATGTCTATTCTGGCAAAAACAACCTCAAAAAATCCAAAATGGGACTTTCTGGAAGGTTCTGGCTCTTCCAGTACTGCGGGAGCTCTGGAGCTGAAATCCCCAGAATTATATTTGGATTTTCCCCTCAGAGTTCAGTGGGTGCTGCTGGTGGGAACAGCAATCCTGGGGTGTTCAGAGCTGCCTATTCTGATAAAAACAACCCCAAAAAAATTCAAAATGGTTCATTCTGGAAGGTCCTGGCTGTTCCCAGAGCTGGCAGAGCCCTGGGGCAGAAATCCCAATTTTATTTGGATTTTTTTTTTAATATTTTACTTTTTCTGATAATTTTATTTGTAGACTTAGAGTTCAGTGGGTGCTGTGCCCATGGGATATGGTGGCAATCCTGGGGTGTTCAGAGCTGCTCAGCCTGACAAAAATGACCTCAAAAAGTTCAAAATGGGCCGTGCTGGAAGGTCCTGGCTGTTCCCAGAGCTGGCAGAGCCCTGGGGCAGAAATTCCCATTTAATTTGGATTTTTCCTCTCAGAGTTCAGTGGGTGCTGCTGGTGGGAACAGCAATCCTGGGGTATTCAGAGCTGCCCATTCTGATAAAAACAACCCCAAAAAAATTCAAAATGGGCCTTTCTGGAAGGTGCTGGCTGTTCCCAGAGCTGGCAGAGCCCTGGGGCAGAAATCCCAATTTTATTTGGATTTTTCCCCTCAGAGTTCAGTGGGTGCTGGTTGGAACAGCAATCCTGGGGTGTTCAGAGCTGCTCAGCCTGACAAAAAATCCCCAAAAAGTTCAAAATGGGCCGTGCTGGGAGGTGCTGGCTGCTCCCAGAGCTGGCAGAGCCCTGCTGGGGTCTGACCCCCCAGCCTGGAGGGATTTCCCTTTCCCTGGAATACCCAGATCCACGTGGGGTTTGTGTTGTGGGGTGCCCTGGGGGCTGCATCCCCCCCTTTTGGGATCCCCACAGCTCTCCTGGAAGCTCTGCTGCCTTGAAATGCTTTGGGAATTCCAGAGTTGGGGCCATCCTGTTAATTGCAGCAGCCAATTAACACAGGTTCGTTAGCACAGAGGAGCCCCCCACACCTTCCCTGCCACCAGGGTGTCCCCAGCCCAATCCCAGCTCCGAGGCAAAGTTCCTTCTGTTCTTTTGTTATTCTCTATTTCTCCTCTTCCCATGCCTGTCTCCCACTTTTAAAATCTGAATTTTTCATTTTAACTCGAATTGTGGTTTATGATGTATTTATATAGTTTTAAACTAACTTTTATACTTACAGGCAAGCAATTACTGCTCCAGAGGAGCCCGGAGTTAATATTTTTGGCTTTGAAGCCTCACTTTATTTGAGACTATATAAATAAGGTTCTCATGAAGTATTTATGCAGCTGAAGCCAGCTCTGGGTAGAAAACAAAAGCAATGAGTAAATAATGAAGAATCAGATTTGTGCTTTTTCATTTTGAAAACTGTGCGAATTTTTAACTTTTTCAAGGGAAAGCAAAGCTTTGCTCCCCCTCGTGCTGCTGCGGGGTTTGTGCTCTGCCAGCCCTGCACTCCTGGGGGTTTTGTGCCAAATTTTGCCACAATTATTCTCTTTTTGCCTCAATTTGCAGAGTGCCCAACACCTCCAACGCTTCTGTGCAGCGGGGAGAGCTGAGCTTTTCCAGAATGAGACTTAAAATAACCCAAATTCAGTGTAAACAACTGCCACTCCACCAGGTAATTACGTCTCCTCGAGATAATATCATTTGCATATGCATTTATACCTCCATGAGTGTTCTTCGAGACTTTAATTAAAAATTAGGCTTTCATTTCCATGATTTCATCCCTTTCTGCTACTCCCACTGTTTTTTAATTTCATTTCAGGGGCCCTTTCTCCACAGAGGGGTTTTTGATGACCCTTCAATGTCTTCTAAAGACATTTCTCCCGCAGGCACGGAGCCTGATTTGATTTAGCTGCCCCCACCTGCACCCCCTGTTTCTGGGTGGAGCAATAAGCCATGATTCAGCACGTTGCCATCAGCTAAAAATCAAATTTCAGCAGCTCTGCTCCCTGCTGCCTGTGCTGAGATCAATGGCGGGGGGCACCCTTCACCCCTGGAGCCAGGAGTGACCCCCACGTCCTCCAGGAGCAGCTGGAAATTCAATGCAGCTCCTGGCCTGAGGGCTCTTCATGCCTTGAATAGAAAAAGGGATTTTTTTTAAATTTTTTAAAGCTTTTCTAGCTCGCTTTACACAAATTGGATTTTTCAGAAGGCTCTGAGTCCTGCAGGGTTGGTGCTCTGTCACTGGGGATGTGGGGAGAATCTCCCCAGTGGGGCTTCCCTGGGGGCTGCACACACACCCTGGCCCCAAACTGACCCCAAACCGATCCCAAATTTACCCTAAATTGATCCCAAAGTGACCCCAAATTGATCCCAAATCCATCCCAAACTGATCCCAAATGGATCCCAAACTGATCCCAAACTGATCCCAAACTGATCAAACTGATCCCAAATTGATCTCAGTGACCCCAAACTGATCTCAAACTGACCCAAATTTGATCCCAAACTGATCCCATATTTACCCCAAATGGATCCCAAATGGATCCCAAATGGATCCCAGATTGATCCCAAACTGATCCAAAATGGATCCCAAAACTGATTCCACACTGACCCCAAATTGATCCCAAACTGATCCCATATTTACCCCAAAAGGATCCCAAACTGACCCCAAACTGACCCCAAACTGATCCCAAATTGATCCCAAACTGATCCAAAACGGATCCCAAAACTGATCCCACACTGACCCCAAATTGATCCCAAACTGGCCCTGAACTGACCCCAAGCTGATCAAACTGATCCCAAATTGATCTCAGTGACCCCAAATTGATCCCAAACTGACCCCAAACTGATCCCAAATCTTCCATGGGAAGCTGCTCCCCCTCCCAGGCCTGGTTTGGGAAAGTCCAGAGGGAATTAATCCCAAATTTCATCTGTGAAGCTGCTCTCCCATCCTATCCTGGGTTGGAATTAACCCCAAATCTCACCCAGGGTTGTTCAATTTGGGAATATCTAGAGAAAATTAATCCCAAATCTCCCCTGGGAAGTTGTTCCCCACTCCTGGCCTGGTTTGGCAATATCCAGAGGGAATTAATCCTTAAATCTCACTTGGGAAACTACTCCCCCTCCTACCCTGGGTAGGAATTTATCCCTAAATTTCACCTGGGAAGATGCTCCCCCTCCCCAGCCTGGTTTGGAATGAACCCCAAATCTCCCCTGGGAAGCTGCTCCCCCTTCCAGGCCTGGTTTTGGAATGTCCAGAGGGAATAAATCCTAAATCTCCCCTAGGAAGCTGTTCCCCAGCCTGTCCTGGTTTGGAATTAACCCCAAATCTCACCCAGGGTTGTTCACTTTGGGAATGTCCAGAGGGAATTAACCCCAAATCTCCCCTGGGAAGTTGTTCTCCATCCTGTCCTGGTTTGGAATTAACCCCAAATCTCACCCAGGGTTGTTCACTTTGGGAATGTCCAGAGGGAATTAACCCCAAATCTCACCCAGGGTTGTTCACTTTGGGAATGTCCAGAGGGAATTAATCCCCTGGGAAGCTGCTCCCCCTCCCCAGCCTGGTTTGGGAATGTTCAGATCATTCCTGAGGGAATCAACCCCAAATCAGCCTGGGATCTGCTCCAGTGGGACAAGCTCAGGGATCTGGGATATTCCTTGGGAACCCCCTGGTGTTGGTGCAGGTTTGGCAGCGCAGGATTTTAATTTTTTTATTTTTATGAAGGATTTTCATCCCCTCAGTAGGATGGGCAGGGCCTGGGGGTGTCTCAGTTCACAGCTCCACGAACAAACTGCTGCCCCCCACACTCCCTTCACTTCTGGGGAGCAAAAAATTGCAAATTTTGTTGTGGAACTGAACAAAACCCCCCCCTTTTTTTTTTTTTTTTTCCAAGCTGGTGTTTCATGCAGGACAAACTGCTGGAAAACTCTGAGCCAAACCTTGCTGTGGGTCACTGCAGCTTTTCTGGAATGTTCCCTCTCCCTGTTTGTGCCCTTTCAGTGACGGCAGAACCCCAAAACTCTCAACATTGTGGGCAAAAAGAGAAGAAACGGGGCTCAGAATGTCCAGCTCTGGGGTTTCATCCGAGGCAGAACAACCCTGGGAAGCCCAAACAGCCCCCACAAGGTCCCAGAAGAAATCCCATTTCCCACCTGGAGGCCCACCCTTCCTCCCTGCAGCCTTTCCCTGCCGGCTGGGAGAAGCTCAGGAGCATTTCCAGTGCCCACCTTGGAATGAGATGAGTTGTTGAGCTCAGGGGGAACACGGGATATTAAGGAAACACAGCTGCTTGTGCTGTGAGTGTGCCTGTGGCTGCAACAGCCACCCTGGGCTCTTTTATTGATATTATTCTGTCTTGTTTGCTTGCCTGCTGTTTCTCTCTGTCTTCATTGGCAAAATCAATCTCTTCTGTCTTCCTTTTCCCTCTTTTTTTTTTTGTTTTATTAAACCATTGTTGCCTTTTTTGTTGTGAGGCCGGAATTGATCCCTGGCGAGCAGGAAGGGCCATAAATAGAGGGAATCACGGCAGAGGGAGCTGGGGTTTAACAGGGTCCAGCAGCAAAGGACAAAGCCTCAGGTGTGCCAGGGGGGATCTGGGGCTGCTCAGGTGTGCCAGGGGGGATTTCCCTGCCCAAAGGATCGATTCAGGTGTGCCGGGGGGGATTTTGGGTGCTCAGGTGTTCCAGACAAGATTTTCTCACCCAAAGGATCAATTCAGGTGTTCCAGGGGGGATTTTGGGTGCTCAGGTGTTCCAGACAAGATTTTCTCACCCAAAGGATCAATTCAGGTGTCCCAGGGGGATTTTGGGTGCTCAGGTATCCCAGGTAAGATTTCCTCACCCAAAGGATCCATTCAGGTGTTCCAGGGAAAATTTCCCTGCCCAGAGGATCCATTCAGGTGTGCCAGGGGAGATTTTGGGTTCTCAGGAGTCCCAGACAAGATTTTCTCACCCAAAGGATCCATTCAGGTGTCCCAGGAGGAATTTTGAGCTGTTCAGGTGTCCCAGGACTGATTTTGGGTGCTCAGGTGTTCCAGGGGAAATTTCCCTGCCCAGAAGCTGTTCAGCTGTCACAAGTGAGATTTCCTCACCCAGAGGAGCTTCTCAGATGTGCCAGGGGGATTTTGGGTGCTCAGGTGTGCCAGGGGGGATTTTCTGACCCAAAGGACCCATTCAGGTGGGCCAGGGGGGATTTTTAGGTGCTCAGGAGTCCCAGACAAGATTTTGTCACCCAAAGGATCCATTCAGGTGTACCAGGGGGGATTTTGGGTGCTCAGGTGTTCCAGGGCTGATTTTGGGTGCTCAGGTGTCCCAGGGCTAATTTTGGATGTTCAGGTGTCCCAGGTAAGATTTCCTGACCCAGAGGATCCATTCAGGTGTCCCAGGGCTGATTTTGGGTGCTCAGGTGTCCCAGGGGAGGTTTCCTCACCCACAGGGGCCGTTCAGAGCAGCGCTCCTTGCCTGACCCTCAGACAGAATTTGGGATGCACAGAAGTGAGAAGCTGAAAGAGGGGGAATTCCCACCCTGCTGCACCAGCCCACGAGACCTTCCCAGCAGGGTTTGGCCACAAAATCTGCACCAGGGGCTCCTAAACAAGGACCAAAAATATTCTGGATATTCGGGAATATTCTGGATCACACCCCCAAAGCTGGGAGCTCTGTAACAGGGTGTTGAGCTGGCCTCTCCCCACATTTCCAGGGTGTAAATGAGGTTTTTATCCCTCACCTTTGCTGCACTGAGGTTTATCCCAGCACTTCTGAGCTGTTCCACTTCTCTGGCATCCAGCACTGGCTGGGTTTGGGGTTTTTTTTTCCTCCTCAAGTGAGAGAAATGACAAGAGGCAGAAAGAGCCACAGTTCAGCTGCTCCTCAGATATTTCATTGCTGCAGAAGTGCTGCAGCTCAGCACTCCACAGCAATTAAAAAATAAGTGAATTACAAAGAAAAATCAGCTGTGAGGCCGCGGAGTAATTGGGCTGGAAGGGGAAAATAATAAAGTGGATTCATATTTGGAGGTGTTCTCCCAATAAATAAAGAGGAGAGGTGCTCTGCAGCCAGAGTGATGCTCAGGGCAGGTGATTCATGTGCTCAGAGACAGGATCTGAGCAGATCGTGGTCTGCAGTTCCCTCAGCTGCTGGCAGGACACACAGGGCTGTCCAATTAATCCCTCTCGGTTGGATTAATTGTTCTGGACTGCTCTGTGTGAGAGGAGTGGCTGAGCAAGGGCAGAGGAGGTGGCTCAGGAGGGAAGAACTCAGGGAAAAACTGGGATTTCACTCGGGAAGAACTCAGGGATTTCATTCAGCAAAAAACTCTGGGATTTTATTAAGGAAGAACTTTGGGATTTCATTAAGGAAAAGCTCTGGGATTTCATGAAGAAAAAACTGGAATTTCACTCAGGAAGAACTCTGGGATTTCACTCAGAGAAGAACTTTGGGATTTCATTAAGGAAAAGCTCTGGGATTTCATGAAGGAAAAACTGGAATTTCACTCAGGAAGAACTCTGGGATTTCACTCAGAGAAGAACTTTGGGATTTCATTCAGGAGAAAGCTCTGGGATTTCACTCAGGAAAAACCTCTGGGATTTCTCTCTGGAAAGACCTGGGATTTCACTCAGGAAAGAATCTCTCAGATTTCACTCAGGAAGAACTTTGGGATTTCATTCAGGAGAAAACTCTGGGATTTTATTAAGGAAGAACTCTGGGATTTCATTCAGGAAAGAATCTCTGAGATTCCACTCTGGAAAAATCTCTGGGATTTCATTCAGGAGAAAACTGGGATTTCACTCAGGAAAACTTCCCCAGGTAACCGCAGCCCCCCTTTGTGTCTGTGTGCACACCCAGGCTAAACCTGCTCCGAATCCAAAACAAAGAGCCAACAAACCCAGCAAACAAAAACATTCCCCAGCCATCCTCCAGTTCTGAGCAGCTCGTTGAGAGGCTGAGGTAACAAATCTCCTGCCCAATCTTTAACCCCAATTACCAGCTGCTCGTGCCCATCCATAATTGTCTTCCCTGAGAGCTCCTTCTGTGAGGAGGTTCCTGATGGATTGAGTGGTGCTGCCTCTGCACAGCTCCAACGTGATGGATTATTCACAGGTTCCACTTTCCTGTATTTCCAGGTATTGACAGTCCTAGAAAGGCTGGTCTGCAACAGAGACTAAAAGCTAAATGGAAAAAAACATTTATTTATTGAAAGGCCACACCTTGGGCAGAGCCAGAGCCTGAACCCAAGGTGGGTCCTGGTCAGGAGTTTTTACACTTTTATAAGTTCTGGTTCATCCACAATTGGGTTCAATTGTCCAATTACAGCTGCAGGTGATTTAGTCTCAGCCCCCTGGCTTGCTCTCTTCTCTTCTCTTCTCTTCTCTTCTCTTCTCTTCTCTTCTCTTCTCTTCTCTTCTCTTCTCTTCTCTTCTCTTCTCTTCTCTTCTCTTCTCTTCTCTTCCCTTCCCTGTTGTTTGTGCTTTTGGGTAACTTATCCTTGGCTCTCCAGCTGGGAAGGGATTGTTTGTCCAGCTACCCTTTGGAGAGAACCTCTTAACACCCAGTGTGAAGTTTCAGAGTTACACACCAGGCAGCAGAGAATCTGAGAAATGCAACAGCTACAACCCAAGGCATCACCATGTTTTCTCAGCTGTGTTGAATACTGCTCTCCCTGCCTTGAGCAGATCCTGGCTTTCAGCTGGTTTATTCCTTTTGATCCCACATTTTCTCAAGTATCCTGAACTCTTCTCTCCCTTTTGTTTCCAGGTTTTCTCAGTTATCCTGAACTCTACTCTCCCTTGAGCAGATCCTGCCTTTCAGCTGGTTCATTCCTTTTGGTCCCACATTTTCTCAGGTATCCTGAATTCTTCTCTCCCTTTTGTTTCCACATTTTCCCAGTCATCCTGAACTCCACTCTCCCTTGAGCAGATCCTGCCTTTCAGCTGGTTCATTCCTTTTGTTTCCATGCTTTTTTCAGTCATCCTGAACTCTACTCTCCCTTGAAATGATCCTGGCTTTCAGCTGGTTCATTCCTTTTGTTTCCATGCTTTTTTCAGTCATCCTGAACTCTACTCTCCCTTGAAATGATCCTGGCTTTCAGCTGGTTCATTCCTTTTGTTTCCACATTTTCTCAGGTATCCTGAATTCTTCTCTCCCTTTTGTTTCCAGGTTTTCTCAGTTATCCTGAACTCCACTCTCCCTTGAGCAGATCCTGCCTTTCAGCTGGTTCATTCCTTTTGTTTCCATATTTTTTTCTGTTATCCTGAACTCTACTCTCCCTTGAGCAGATCCTAGCTTTCAGCTGGTTCATTCCTTTTGTTTCCATGGGTTTTTTTTTTTCAGTTATCCTGAGCTCTGCTCTCCCTTGAGCAGATCCTGGCTTTCAGCTGGTACATTCCTTTTGTTTCCACGTTTTCTCAGTCATCCTGAGCTCTGCCCTCCTGCCTTGGCCTCCCAGGCTGTGATGTGACAGGGCCAGCCAGGAGAGGCCAGGCCACTTTGACCTGCTGGTTTGTGAGCTGGTGCTCAGCAGCCTTGAAGTGCTCTGTGTGCTCTGCAGAGCCAGTCTGAGCGTGGCTGCAGCTCTCAGGGCGTCCCTTTGTGTCACTGGGTGCCTGCAGCCTGTCACTCCAGTGGAAGGGATTTGCTGTGCCCTGACATGGGGAAGGGCTGGCCCAAACCTTCTCCTGCAGTGCCTGAGCTCACTCTGACCTCAGCGGCTCCATCGGGGCCATCCCACATTGTGAGGATGCTTTATGTGAGGCTTTCCCAGGAATTCTGCGTGTCCCAAATCAGCTGTGACCCGGGGGCAGCTCTGCTCTCATTCCCTGGACTGGATTTTGGTGTTCATTCCTTTATCCTGCTGATCCTGAGGGCAGCTCTGCTCTCATTCCCTGGACTGGATTTTGGTGTTCATTCCTTTATCCTGCTGATCCTGAGGGCAGCTCTGGCGTCATTCCCTGCTGTGGATTTTGGTGTTCATTCCTTTATCCTGCTGGTGCTGGTGCCACAGAAACTGCACTGAGAGTAAATATTCTGTGAAAAATCACAGAATCTCAGAATCAATCACAGAATCAATGTCAGAATTGCAGAATCAGTCACAGGCAGAGCTGAGGCCGTTGTCCCTGCCTTGGGAACAGCCTGGCAAAGCTTCCTGTGCTGAAAGCCTGCTGAAATCCCTCTAAAATCAGGCTGAAATAATGCTGAAATCCTGCTGAAATCAGGCTGAAATCCTGCTGAAATCATGCTGAAATAATGCTGAAATCCTGCTGAAATCAGGCTGAAATAATGCTGAAATCCTGCTGAAATAATGCTGAAATCCTGCTGAAATCCTGCTGAAATCCTGCTGAAATAATGCTGAAATCCTGCTGAAATCAGGCTGAAATAATGCTGAAATCCTGCTGAAATAATGCTGAAATCCTGCTGAAATCCTGCTGAAATCCCTCTAAAATCAGGCTGAAATAATGCTGAAATCCTGCTGAAATAATGCTGAAATCCTGCTGAAATCAGGCTGAAATCCTGCTGAAATCCTGCTGAAATCCTGCTGAAATCCTGCTGAAATCCTGCTGAAATCAGGCTGAAATCCTGCTGAAATCCTGCTGAAATCCTGCTGAAATAATGCTGAAATCCTGCTGAAATCAGGCTGAAATCCTGCTGAAATCAGGCTGAAATCCTGCTGAAATCATGCTGAAATCCTGCTGAAATCAGGCTGAAATAATGCTGAAATCCTGCTGAAATAATGCTGAAATCCTGCTGAAATCCTGCTGAAATCCTGCTGAAATCAGGCTGAAATCCTGCTGAAATCCTGCTGAAATAATGCTGAAATCCTGCTGAAATCAGGCTGAAATCATGCTGAAATCCTGCTGAAATAATGCTGAAATCAGGCTGAAATCCTGCTGAACTAAATAGGGAAGTGCAGGGCAATATTCCCCTCCTGCAGCACCAGGCAAGGGGCAAGAGGAAATGCTGAATTTCCAATAATTCTGTGGAGCTGCCAGAGAGGAACAGGCTGCAGGGCAGCTGCTCAGAGAGACGGGAAATCAGATTAATTCACGAAATAGCTCATGGAAATTCCTGCGCTGCAATTGCAGCTGCAGAAGCTCTTTCATGGCCACACTCTGACATGAAACTCTGGAATAAAGAGCTGGGGGATGGATTCTGCTCTGGCTGTGGTTTTGTCTGAGTGCAGGGCAGGTCCCTCTGGATTTCTGAATAAATCTGGGCTCTTGAGGAGCCTTCTCAGGGCATGAGGAGCCTTCTGAGCGCTGGGCTCCAAAGCAGGATTTATCTGCTGCCTTGGCTTTCTTGGAGGATTAATTCACTTAATCATAACTGTTTTCTGCAAGCATTTTAATCAGCTGCTAATCCTCATCTCTCCCTTCACATTAGCTAATTAAATCAAGTTATTATTTTTAAGTGTTCCCTCAAAGCCAATATGGAAATGGGGGAGGAGGTGTGTGCCATGTCCTGGACAGGATCCTGCTCTTTTGGGGGCTTTTGGTGGCTTTTATTTAACATTCCTGTGGCAGCTTAGGAAACACCCTCTCTCTTCATGATGTACAAGGAGCCACTTCTGTGTTCTTGCTTTTATTCATCGAGACAGATCATAAAATTAAATTAATTAATAAAATTAAAATCAGCTTTTGAGCAGATCTTTGTGAGGAATGAAGTTACTCACCAAAACCAGCAATAAACAAATTACCCAGGCAGAGTTCAACCTGCACAGAGAGCTTGTTAGAAATTATTGTGGGTTTGTTCCCCTCCTCCCTGCCCTCAGGGTTTGGTACAGCAGATGACAGCAGAGCCCTCTCTGTGATTCACCTGGTGCCTCCTGCAGCCACCAGAGCATTTTTGGGGTGTTTGTCCTGCTGCCAGCTGGGACACCCTGGGGGCTGTGGGCACCTGGGCACTGCCCAGGGCTCATAAACCAAATTATCTTTTCGTTTCTGCACACCCTGGGGGCACCCAGACACTGCTCAGGGGATCATAATGGAAATTATATTTTCATTTCTTCACACCCTGCAAACCCTGGGGGCTGTGGGCATCCAGGTACTGCTCAAAATCCTCATAAAGCAGATTTATCTTTTCATTTCTGCACATCCTGAGACCCCTGAGGGCACCCAGACACTGCCCAGGGCTCAGAAAGGAAATCCACAACAGCTCAGGCAAAACAAGATGAGACAAACCTGCAGTTCTTTAAAACAGGATTTAAAAATGGCTGGAATTCTGGAATGCAGCTCATATTGGGAGTTAATGCACTGGCAGTCATTGCTCTCCCAGGTTTTAATAGCTTATTATTAAATATTATCTAATTATCACATGGAATAGTGAGGAAACAGTGAAATGATGACATTAATTGACTTCAGCTTCCCTTTGCCTTCGGCCAGGTCTGGATGCTCCCTCCCTGCTCTTTCCCTCACCCTGGACACTTCTGGAATCTTTGATCCTTGTGGTTTTTCCAAGAAATGAGATTTTTTTCCTGGTTCTGTCCCATTTCTCCCCCATGTTTTCCCCATTTTCCACGTGCAGGGATATTTGGGCTGGCACTCCGAGCTGTGCAGGAACAGCTGGAAAAATCTCCTTGGTGACATTTCTGCTGAGGGAAAAACACAAATCTGGCAGGAAGTGATGCTCAGGAACACCAGCTCGTCCTGGCTGGCTCCCCCACGGCATGGCCTGGGGCAAATCTGGGATTTGGGAATAGCAGGCCTCTCCCATTGGCTTTATTCCTATTTTCTCCCTAAACTCTCCCATTGGCTTTATTCCTATTTTCTCCCTAAACTCTCCTGATGGCTTTATTCCTAAATTCTCCCTATGGCTTTATTCCTGTATTCTCCCAATATTCTCTCTGTTGTGTTTATTCCTATTTTCTCCCTATATTGTCCCTAAATTCTCCCTATGGGTTTATTCCTATATCCTCTCTAGGGGTTTATTCCTATATTCTCCCTAAATTCTCCCTATGGGATTATTCCTATTTTCTCCCAATAGTCTCCCTGTTGTGTTTATTCCTATTTTTTCCCTATATTCTCCCTATGAGTTTATTCCTATACTCTCCCTATTGTGTATATTCCCATATTCTCCCTATGGGTTTATTCCTATTTTCTCCCTAAATTCTCCCTATTGGCTTTATTCCTATATTCTTCCTGGTTTTATTCCTATTTTCTCCCTATTTTCTCCCTATGGGTTTATTATTCCTATTTTCTCCCTATGGGTTTATTGCCAGCCCCAAAGGGAATCTGCAGCTCCTGGCATTGCCTGCCCTCAGCCAGGACTGTCAGAGCTGGTGCTGCTTAAGGATTTTGAGATCAATTTTACCTCTGGGAAATCTCCAGGTATTTCATTACATTTCTGGAATAATTGTCCTCCCCTTTTGCTCATTTTTAGGGGGGAAGATAACACCTATCTTTCATTAATGAGCCTTTTTTAATCTGAATTATTGAAACACGTGGCGAGGTCCCAGCTCATCCTGGTGCAATATGGGCAGCCCTATACTGAGCTGAGGACACTTCTAAATGAGATTTAATAATATAGCAGGACATTTAGCATATATTAATTAAATATCAGCAGATGGTGAGGGGAGCCCTTGCTGGGAGTGAGTTCAGAGGAATGGAAGTGCCACGTAATTACCCAAACCTGCAGAAACAATGGAGGTGCAATTACTTTTTTATTAACACATTACACTGGTGTGCAATGCCCAGGAATTTAATTACTGCCCAACTCCAGTTCTGGGCTGTGGCAGGGTTCAGGTGGAAAAGGCTTTGGGATCTCATCTCCTCCAGGAGAGCAGCTCTGGAGGCCCAAAGAATTTGGAATAAAAGCTGGGCATGAGTTGGGAGTAAGGTTCTGCCTTACTCTTCATGGAGTGAACCTGAAAATTGCTGTGAAATCTGGAAATTTCTGAGTGACATCACCATGGAAATGTGAAATCTGAACACTTCTGAGTGCCTCACCATGGAAATGAGAAATCTGGAAATTTCTGAGTGCCTCAGCAGAGAAATGTGAGATCTAGAAATTTCTGAGTGCCTCAGTACAGAAATGTGAAATCTGGGAATTTGTGAGTGCCATCAGAACAGAAGCGTGAAATCTGGAAACTTCTGGGTGCAATCACCATGGAAATGTGAAATCTGGAAATTTCTGAGTGCATCAGCACAGAAATCCCTGCTGGCACCGTGGTGGCAGCCACACATTTGGAATTTTGTCAGGCCAAAGAGGGATTTTTGTCCTTCCCTCCACGCCCAGGTGCCCTCAAGCCTCATCCTCTGTGTGTCCTCCAAGCCCTTCCTGGGTCTTCCACCTTAGGCTGAGCCACCAC
Source organism: Passer domesticus (assembly GCF_036417665.1). Lineage (NCBI taxonomy): Eukaryota > Metazoa > Chordata > Aves > Passeriformes > Passeridae > Passer > Passer domesticus. The sequence continues at coordinate 3,346,372 of NC_087501.1, read as the reverse complement.
CATCTCCTTTAGGATTAAAATCCAGCTCTTACAAGGATTGGCATAAAACCCCTGGAGGCCTGGCAAGATTTGGGGGTTCCAGCCCATAAAACCCCTGGAGGCCTGGCAGGATTTGGGGGTTCCAGCCCATAAAACCCCTGGAGGCCTGGCAGGATTTGGGGGTTCGAGACAGGATTTGGGGATTCCAGCCCATAAAACCCCTGGAGGCCTGGCAGAATTTGGGGTTCCAGCCAGGATTTGGGGGTTCCAACCCACAAAACCCCTGGAGGCCTGGCAGGATTTGGGGTTCCAGCCCATAAAACCCCTGGAGGCCTGGCAGGATTTAGGATTTCAGCCAGGATTTGGGGGTTCCAGCCCACAAAACCCCTGGAGGCCTGGCAGGATTTGGGGGTTCTAGCCCATAAAACCCCTGGAGGCCTGGCAGGATTTGGGGTTCCAGCCCACAAAGCCCATGGAAGCCTGGCAGGATTTGGGGTTCCAGCCTATAAAACCCCTGGAGGCCTGGCAGGATTTGGGGGTTCCAGACAGGATTTGGGGGTTCCAGCCCATAAAACCCCTGGAGGCCTGGCAGGATTTGGGGGTTCGAGACAGGATTTGGGGATTCCAGCCCATAAAACCCCTGGAGGCCTGGCAGAATTTGGGGTTCCAGCCAGGATTTGGGGGTTCCAACCCACAAAACCCCTGGAGGCCTGGCAGGATTTGGGGTTCCAGCCCATAAAACCCCTGGAGGCCTGGCAGGATTTAGGATTTCAGCCAGGATTTGGGGGTTCCAGCCCACAAAACCCCTGGAGGCCTGGCAGGATTTGGGGGTTCTAGCCCATAAAACCCCTGGAGGCCTGGCAGGATTTGGGGTTCCAGCCCACAAAGCCCATGGAAGCCTGGCAGGATTTGGGGTTCCAGCCTATAAAACCCCTGGAGGCCTGGCAGGATTTGGGGGTTCCAGACAGGATTTGGGGGTTCCAGCCCATAAAACCCCTGGAGGCCTGGCAGGATTTGGGGGTTCCAGACAGGATTTGGGGGTTCCAGCCCACAAAACCCCTGGAGGCCTGGCAGGATTTAGGGTTTCAGCCAGGATTTGGGGGTTGCAGCCCACAAAACCCATGGAGGCCTGGCAGGATTTGGGGTTCCAGCCAGGATTTGGGGTTCCAGCCAGGATTTGGGGGTTCCAACCCACAAAACCCCTGGAGGCCTGCCAGGATTTGGGGTTCCAGCCAGGATTTGGGGTTCCAGCCCATAAAACCCCTGGAGGCCTGGCAGGATTTGGGGTTCCACCCCATAAAACCCCTGGAGGCCTGGCAGAATTTGGGGTTCCAGCCAGGATTTGGGGGTTCCAACCCACAAAACCCCTGGAGGCCTGGCAGGATTTGGGGTTCCAGCCCATAAAACCCCTGGAGGCCTGGCAGGATTTAGGATTTCAGCCAGGATTTGGGGGTTCCAGCCCACAAAACCCCTGGAGGCCTGGCAGGATTTGGGGGTTCTAGCCCATAAAACCCCTGGAGGCCTGGCAGGATTTGGGGGTTCCAGACAGGATTTGGGGGTTCCAGCCCATAAAACCCCTGGAGGCCTGGCAGGATTTGGGGGTTCCAGACAGGATTTGGGGGTTCCAGCCCATAAAACCCCTGGAGGCCTGGCAGGATTTGGGGTTCCACCCCATAAAACCTCTGGATGCCTGGCAGGATTTGGGGTTCCAGCCCGTTTTCCAGCCCAGAGCTTCGGGGAGAGTCTGAGCACCAGAGAGTCCCTGTCAGGAACCTTGTGAAGGTTTTTGGGGCTGCTTCTCCTGCAGGGTGAGGTGGGAGCACTCAGCTGGCTGAGCTGCCTCCCCTGAGACAGCAGTGCTTACCCAAAAATAAATTAAACCCTTAATCCTGCGGACCTTTCTCCCTGCAAAACCCTCATTTGTGCCTTTTTCCAGGGCAAAGCAATGTTTAGTGGCAGAAGCAGCTCTGTTAACTTATGTTGGTGGAGTCCCTGTTATATTCAACCTGACATAAAATGCCAAGAAATGGCCAAGAATGACATTTAAATGCATGGAATCGACAGCCCTACCTCTAGGTGTGGGTTTGCTGCAGCTTTTTTCCCCCTAAATAATAATGTAAAGCTACATTTGGCATCCAGCTCTGCTACCTTAAAGTACCTTGTTTGACATTTTACTGTGATGAGTGAACCTTTAACAAGGTCATTAGCTTTGAAGGATTTTTCTCCCGGGGCTGTGGCAAGCAGTTTATTCTAAATAGCCAGGAAGAGAGAATAAAATATAAATAAAAATAACACCGTGTAACTGTGAAAGATTTCATTTGTAAAGAACATAAAGTGGAAGTCTCCACGAAATAATCCAGCCCTTCAAGAAGCCAGCAGTCATTGAAATGAATAAATCCAGGCCCAGCAGAATAACTCCATAAAAATAACAACAAACTCCTCGGGGTTTATGGGGCAGGAGGGGAGCTGGGGCAGCTCAGGGCTGTGAACATTCCCAGAATTGCCACTCAGCTGCCGAGGGAACGGGAGCAGAGTGCCCACAGCAATGAAAATGGGCAGAGTCTCACTTCAAAAGGGAACGGGTGAGATCCCAATCCGGTTTTTCCCTGAATTTCTGCGCTGTGGGAAGGCAAAGCCCGGGAGCTGCGAGCTCAGAGCTCCCAATTCCCCACGGCTGCTTTGATTATTGAGCGGGGAGAGGCCCCAGGTGCCTGCAGGGGGTTCTGGTGCAGGACCTGTCACCAAAGGGTTAAAATTAAATTGTCCATGAGCATTCCCAGGGGAATGATGGGGGAATGTGCCCATCCTGCCTGGCTGCTGCTCTACCCTCGTAAATGGGTCCCCAGCAAGGTAAAAATTGGTACACACCAATAATGTATTTGTAATCATATTGGTATAGTTTATATATATAATATATATTAAAATTTTCTATTTCTATTTAATTTTATATATAGTTATATATAAAATATTATTATACCAATATTATTATACTATAATATACTAGACCAATATTATATTGGTAATAATACTGGTATTGGTATATTTATATTTAGTTTTATGTTTCGTTTTCTATTTAGTTTTTTATATATAGTTATATATAAAGTAATATTATACCAATATTATTATATTAGAATATACTAGACCAATATTATATTGGTAATAATATTGGTATAGTTATATATATATATATTTATATTTAGTTTTAGTCTTTTTTTATTTATATATAGTTATATATATAATAATATTAGACCTATATTATATTGGTAATAATATTGGTATAGGTTTATATATATATATAGAGAGAGAGTTTTATATATATATATACATATATATATATAAATGTATATTTTATATATAAATAGCTATATAAATAAATAATATTATACCAATATTATTATACTATAATATACTAGACCAATATTATTGGTAATAATATTGTTCTATTATATTACAGCATAATAATATTGGTATAATATTATTACCAATAGTATATTGCTAATAATACTCCATGGATTGCAGAAGGCTGATCAATAATAAGAAACTTATTGTTCTTTTACAGACAGTTATGCTACAGGTGCACTTGATTGCTCCTTTGATTAAAACACCGCTGGTTAATTAGGAAACCCCCAGGATAATGCAGGAATTCCATTTCCCCCGTGGCGCTGGCGCTGCTCCTGTGTGTGTCTGCCCTTCCAGGACCTGCCAGGCACTGACAGCTGAGTGCCACGGAGCAGGGAAGCGCTCCCAGATCGGGCTGGAGATGTCTTTGTCAGCTCCCACCAGCCCTGAGAGCAGCCAAAGCAGAGCGCAGCTAATTGGCTGCTATCTCATTAATTGCACTATTTAGTCGGTCATTATCAATGAGCACGAGAAGGAATTCTCAGATATTTATTTGCTGCCTATAGCAGGGGAAACATCTCCTATTTAATACACAAAAATGTTGCCTCTTATCTCTCGCCTCACCAGGGATTTGTTTAACCAAGGCTCCGGCTGATACCAGCAGGCTTTTAAATTGAAAAATTGCAATTCGCTCCCCCCCCCAACTTTGATACAAGTCTTATCAGCAGGAGGAAGTGACAAAAACATATCTCTTCTCCAAGACAGAGGAAGGATTAGCTGAGCAGCCAAGGAGACCTGGGCTGGTGTCTCGGGAAGGAGAAGAATGGCAGCAAAGCTCTGTCCTTCACTGAGGCTGCTGCTGGGCCTGGCTTTGCTAGGCTGGGCTGATGCTGGGCCTGGCTTTGCAAATCCAGGCACCCTTGGGCTGCTCCTTGGGCTGATGTTATTGCCAAGGTGCTCAGGGGGTGAAAGGAGTGAAATAATGAAATAATTGAGGAGATTTAGGGATTTGCTGTGCAGAGCCACCCCTGGAGTGTCCTGAGCAGCCCCTCCATCCCCAGAATCAGGCACAGAGTCCCCAAAAAATGGATTTGGTTACTTTGACCAGAATCCCCTCATGTCACCAGTGGTTTTAAGGGGAGGAAATTGGGAGGAGGAACAAAGCCTGTGTCTGCTTTCTGATGGAGCTCCAGGCCCAATCAAGCCTAATTAAAGCCCTGTGTTGCTCTCCCCGAGTTCTGCTCCAGGCCTGGGGGTCCAGACTCGTGGTTTAATCATTCCAGGGATCGATGGGGGGGATTTATGATTCAGCTGGGTGGAAACTTGGCAGAATGATAATGTGAAATGCTCTCTGATAATCGATACGGGATGGGAAAGGGCTTGAAAGTGCAAAACTCTCCAGATCTGCTACAAGCAGCTGAATTTAGCAGCTTTTCAAAGGGAGGGTGGTAAATACTGAAATAAATAAATAAAAAAAAAGCTCAGAACATGAGTTGATATCTAAGATCTGTCAGTCTGAGCTATCTTTACATTATGTGGAGGTTTCAACTTAATTCCAGCCCCAAGGTGTTCCACAGCTCCAGGGTGTAACATTTCTGTGCCCTTGGACAGCAAACAGTAAATTCAGGCTCTTAATTACCCAGACAGCCTTTGAGTGTGGAGGGAAATTTATGGGAGATCTCAATTTCCCACTTTAAATTCCACGCCTGCACTTAGCCTGGAGAAGAATGATTCTGCAGCATGGAATGGCTTCAATCCATCCCAACCTGGATTATTTTTGCTCTGCTTCAAGGGAAGAGTGTCACCCTGGTTTTTTGAGTTCTTCTCAGCCGTCTGATGTTTACATTCTTGTAACAAACATACTCACAGAATTTATGTAAATAATTAATTGTTTGGCATTCTTTTCTGGAGAAAGAGAAATTTGATGAACTGTTAGTGTGAAAAATGCATATTTTATGATTGGCTTTTCACAAATATTAAAATGAATATTATATGTGTTATGGTAGAAAGTTGCTGTATTAATTTTCTTAAGTAGTGTGTTAAACATGTTTTAGATTATAACATAATGTTAAAATAGAAGCTGTGCTATGTAGGATACTTTTTTTTCCTAAAGAAAGGACTCGGACCTGATAGCAGTCACAGGACACCTAAATCATTCAGAGAAAGAGAATTTATTGCCCCATTATCAGAAGAAACGAACTACTTCCCACCTCGCTCAGCCGTGAGACGCAGTCAGGATTCAGAGGAAGAAGCTGACACTGACCAGCCAGAATCCTTTCTTTGAATGGAATTTATGCATCATGGATGAGGTGTATGAATATGCAACAGGCTGTTGTTTTTAAGGGTTAATCCTCTGTTAACGTGGGTCCTTTTTCGGGCTTATTTTGCCCAGAAAAGGTACCCGGACTGTCTGTAACTCTTTGTTTTTATTGTCTTGTATTGTCCTGATCTCAATTGTTCCAATTGTATTACTCTAATTATATCACTATTTTTATAGGCATTTTATTACTATTAAAATTTTAAAATCTTAAAAACAAGCGATGGGCGTTTTTCACAGTTATTTTGTCCAGTTTCTTTGGAGAGGTGGCACTGCCACCCTCCAATCCACTGTCACTTTTAAAAATCTAATCAAGTCAGAAATTAAACTCCTCTCTTTTTTACCTTAAAAAATCCAGTATCCTCCTCTTTCTACTTTGTGTCCTAAAGTGACAGGAGAGCAGCAATAACTCAATTCAAGTGGCATGGTGCTCAGCTAATAAATAGAGCAGTCGGTGCCACGCTGGGGCTCCTCTGCCGTGTTTGCACAATTTGACATTTGTGGGTGTTAAATCATCCCTGCCCTGGGCAGTGAATGGAGTGTGGGAATTCCAGCTCTGTCCTGGGGAGAGTGGCTCTTGTCACACTCCTTGGCAGGGCTGGTGGCTGTCACCCTGTTCTTCTAAGTTCTTCTCAGCCTTCTGATGTTTTCATTCTTGTAATGAACTTTCTCACGCACTTTTCTGTAAATAATTTTTGTTTTGCATTCTTTTCTGGGGGAGGAGAAACTTGATGGACTGTTGATTGTGTCATTGGAGAGGTGGCACTGCCATCCTCCAATCCACTGTCACTTTTAAAAACCTATAAATGTTCAAGTCAGAAATTAAACTCCCCTCTTTTTTACCTCAAAAAATCCAGTATCCTCCTCTTTCTACTGCGTGTCCCACAGTGACGGGAGAGCAGCAATAACTCAATTCACGTGGCATGGTGCTCAGCTAATAAATAGAGCAGTCGGTGCCACGCTGGGGCTCCTCTGCCGTGTTTGCACAATTTGACATTTGTGGGTGTTAAATCTTCCCTGCCCTGGGCAGTGAATGGAGTGTGGGAATTCCAGCTCTGTCCTGGGAAGGGTGGCTCTTGTCACACTCCTTGGCAGGGCTGGTGGCTGTCACCCTGTTCTTCTAAGTTCTTCTAATCCTTCTGATGTTTATATTCTTGTAATGAACTTTCTCACGCACTTTTCTGTAAATAATTATTGTTTTGCATTCTTTTCTGGAGGAGGAGAAACTTGACGGACTCCTTGGCAGGGCTGGTGGCACTTTGGGCTGGGAACATAGCGCGCTGCAGAGGAACTTGTAATTCCTCACAAATCGCCCTTCCTTCCAGAACAATCAGCATTATTTCATAATAATCACCAGCACCTCGGTGATTTAATAACCTGCATGAGGAGGAATGTCTCCCTGCAGCTCCCTGCGCTCCTCCACACAGAATGCCTTCACTTCCCTGCACTCCCCGAGTGTTTTACAAGTGGCCCTGCTCGGGCTCAGCCCTCCCCATCTGTTTGCTGGAATAATAATCAGCATTTTTATTCCGACAGTGCCCTTTGCCTGGCTCTGCTCAGAACCATCTGCTCAGAATTGCTGGAATTCCAGGCTTGGAGCCATGCCTTGGCCTGCCTGGGTGCCTGGGAGCCTTTTCCAGCTAGCACCCCAATTTCTGGTTGTTTTCATCATCATAATAATCATTATTATTATTATTATTATTATTATTATTATTATTATTATTATTATTATTATTATTATTATTATTATTATGTCATTAATATTACTGTAATTACCATTGTAAATTTTGTTATTATTTTATTATTTTCGTTAATTTTTATATATTACTATTACTATTAATGTACTATTATTACTAGTATTATCATATTACTATTATTATAATTATTGTTCTATTACTATAATTATCGTATTACTGTTGCTATTATTATCATAATATTACTACTAGTATAACAATAACAGTAATAGTAATATTATGATAATAATAATAGTAGTAATTGTTCATATAATAGTAAAGTAACAATAGTAATTATATAAATAATAGTAATGATAATAAATAATAGTAATTATAGAAATATGATAATAGTAATTATTAATTTTCCTATTTACTGCCAGGCTTCCAACAGCTCTTCCTGTTGGAGATAATCTGTTGATAATCAGCTTATAATAATGATAATGATTAAGTAATCATTGTTATTAATGATAAAACCCCTTGGTCTCCCCAGCCTTCCCTCTGTGTCTCCTCTCTCTGCTGGGGCAGCAGGAAGGAGCTGCCTCCTTTACCCTGGAGGATTTAAATTCCCCAGCCCTGGGCCCTGCTCTCCCGTTGTTTTTCTATGATTTTCTGCAGGGGGAAATGAGAATTTTTGCTGCTCCTCCTGCAGCTCTCAGCAGAGCCACCCAAAGCACTGAACAACAAATCAGTGTAGCAGGAGCTGCCAGAGACACAAAAGTGCCCCAAATTTTTGTGCCTGGAGCTCAAGCCCTGCCCTCAGCGCCCAGCCCCACCTGGTCCTGCTTCGGGCAGGGATTGGAACAAGGGCGGGTTTGGTGTTGGGGCTGAGTTACCAGATGGGGCTGCTGAAGTTTGGTGTCAGGGCTGAGTTTGTCTGCTCTGGGCTGCTGAAGTTTTGGTGTTGGGGCTGAGTTTGTCTGCTCTGGGCTGCTGAAGTTTGGTGTCAGGGCTGAGTTTGTCTGCTCTGGGCTGCTGAAGTTTTGGTGTTGGGGCTGAGTTTGTCTGCTCTGGGCTGCTGAAGTTTTGGTGTTGGGGCTGAGTTTGTCTGCTCTGGGCTGCTGAAGTTTGGTGTCAGGGCTGAGTTTGTCTGCTCTGGGCTGCTGAAGTTTTGGTGTTGGGGCTGAGTTTGTCTGCTCTGGGCTGCTGAAGTTTTGGTGTTGGGGCTGAGTTTGTCTGCTCTGGGCTGGTGAAGTTTTGGTGTTGGGGCTGAGTTTGTCTGCTCTGGGCTGGTGAAGTTTTGGTGTTGGGGCTGATTTTATCAGATGGGAGCTGGTGAGGTTTTGGTTTCAGGGCTGAATTTATCAGCTCAGAGCTGGTGAAGTTTTGGTGTCTGGACTGTGTTTATCAGATGGGAGCTGGTGAAGTTTGGTGTCACGGTTGAGTTTATCGGATGGGAACTGGTAAATTCCTGGAGTCAGGACTGAGTTTATCAACTCAGAGCTGCTGAAGTTTTGGTGTTGGGGCTGATTTTATCAGATGGGGCTGGTGAAGTTTTGGTGTCAGGGCTGAGTTTATCAACTCTGACCTGGTGAATTCCTGGTGTCAGTGCTGAGTTCATCAGCTCTGGGCTGGTGAAGTTTTGGTGTTGGGGCTGATTTTATCAGATGGGAACTGGTGAAGTTTGGTGTCAGTGCTGAGTTTATCAACTCTGGGCTGATGAAATTTTGGTGCCAGGACTGAGTTTATCAGCTCAGAGCTGCTGAAGTTTTGGTGTTGGGGCTGAATTTATCAGATGGGAGCTGCTGAAATATTGGTGCCAGGGCTGAGTTTGTCTGCTCTGGGCTGGTGAATTCCTGGTGTCAGTGCTGAGTTCATCAGCTCTGGTCTGGTGAAGTTTTGCTATCAGGGCTGAGTTTGTCACATGGGAGCTGGTGAAGTTTTGGTGTCAGAGCTGGGTTTATCCTGAGCTGGAGCCAGCACTGAGTGTGACTTCAGCAGAGCCTCCCTGATCTGTCCTGACAGCAGCACTGCCCACACCTGGCAGGGTTTAACCTGTCCCCTGTCCCTGCTCCTGGGGACAGCCCTGTCACAGGAATTTTTGGATGAATCCCTGATTTTGGTCGAGCAGACACTTCCCAGCCCTGTGGATGCCCCTGGGAGAGCTGGAAACCAGGGATGCGCATTCCCGTCAGCCTCCCGTGCTGAGCGGGCTGCAGCCATGCTTTAAATGAAGAACAAATTCTCCTAATTGGTTTTTTTGGCAGATTTTCAGTGATAAATTATTCTCCGACTTCACAGCTCCTTAAATTCGGGTTTGCAGCGCTGTTTACAAACCCAGAAAGTGTCGCCTGAGCAAACAGACAATGAAAGGGATCTTGTAAACTGCACTTGTGTGTAATTGCTGCCTGGGAAGTGTCCATGGGGGAGAGAAATCCTCCCTCATTCTTTCAGCTTTGACATTCAGAGTGCAAATATTTGCAAATCTTCCTCTTCCTTCCCTAATTATTTGTTTGTTTGCACTGGGAAGGATTGCAGGGTGAGAAGAGCTCAGAAAATCCCTGCCATCGCAGCTCTGGCTCTTCCAGACTTGTGGGGAAAATTTGGGGTATTGCAGCCTGTGGGATATCCAGGCTGGAATATCCCAAAAGCATTTTCAGGATGTTGAGCTCTGTCTGTTTGGGGTAGTTTGGGATTTAAGAGCTCAGGCTGTGTTTTTGCTGTGTTCAACCCTCGCAGCTCCCTCAGGCTGGAGCTGCTCTCTGGAGCCCTGAGGTGAGGTTGGCTGCTCCTGTCCCAGCTCTGACAGGAATTTGGAATGAAAAACGACAATTCCCAGTAATGAGTGAAGCTCTCAGCCCTTCCGATGCCTCAGGTTTGAGCTTTTCTATTTTTCACATTCTGTGCTGCTTTAGTTGTAGTTCTGAGCTTCACATTAAGTGTTGGTGAGCTCTCTGCACAGAGACAAAACAATTCCTTCTCTAGCTGGGGACCAAGGACAAATGACCCAAATTTCAGGCCCAAAAAGTATAAAAAAGGGTGAATTGAAGAGAGAAAAACAAGCAGGATGAGACTTTGCAACCTAAAGGTATAATTGGACAATTAACTCCAAGATGCAAATGAAGCAGAACTTTTAAAAGTGAGAGACCCTGTGAGCGGTCGTGCATTTTGGGATAATTTTTGTTCATTTTGGGATAATTTTGGTTCATTTTGGGACAATTTTGGTTCATTTTGGGTTCATTTTGGGACCACTTTGGTTCATCCTGGATGCAGCCCTGGCTGGGCTCTTGTGCTCCCCAAGGTGGATCCATTGAGGAATTTTTTTATTGGGAATTCAGGATTCTGCTCAGTCATTTCCCTCAGCAAGGAGTCAATTCCCACTTTTATTGGAAATTCAGGGCTCTGCTCAGTTATTTTTCCAAGAAAGGAGTGAATTCCCAGGGTTTTATTGGGAATTCAGGATTCTGCTCAGTCATTTCCCCAAGCAAGGAGTGAATTCCCAGTTTTATTGGGAATTCAGAGGTTTACAGTGAAGCTTTTGATGTCTCCACACCCTTCCCTACAGAAGGAAAACCCCAACCAAGCACTCCTAAAATACTTTTAAATTTTTATTACTCTCATAGCTGGAATTTCCTGGCAAAAATCCCTGAAATGGCCAATTCCCCTCGGATCCCCCAGCCCATGGAGCACCCCCAGCAGCCAGGGTGAAATCAGAACGAACCCAGAGCTCCTGGATGTGCAATAAAATTAAAACCCAGCCCAGGAAGTCTCTCCTGCGGGCACAGAGTGGCAGGGCCGGTAATTTTATGAATTGTATCATTAATAAAATATATTTTATTCTATTTGATGCTGGCTTTGGAAGGTTCCTGTATGATTATTACATTTTTAAGCATCGGATTTTTTATTTTTTTTCCAAAGGCTTTACTGGAGGCTAAATTGAGATCTAATACAAAATTCAAAGAGGTTCTGCTGAAATGCCATTAAAATTTTAACTTTATGTTCTTTCAGGGGTTTAAAAGTTATAGAGGCAAAGCAGTACAAGGCAAGAGGAATTTAATGGGCAGAGTGTCCAAAAAAGAGACAAAATTTCTGCTTTCTGAGAAGGATCTGGTGAAAGAAACTGCTGAGGAACTTGGCCTTGGCCCATGCCTGACTCTAAATGACACATAAATGTCTCCAAGCGTTTAGAGGATCTCAGGATGGTTTTAATTCCCAATCCTGATGTGGGGAAGCCTGGGGAGAGCATCCTGTGCAGGCTGTTGGGCAGCAGCATTCCCATTTAACACCTGTGCCAGCCACAGCTGGAATTCTGGCTGCAGAACTCCCCGGCACTGCTGGGGAAAAAAAAAAAAAACAAAAAAACAAAAAAAAGAGAAATATCACAGGCTGCCCTGCCTCCCCGCAGGGACTGCACAGGGCTTTTCATTTCAGTGATAGCTGCTGAAAAATTCATGGAGGAGCTTTTTCTGCTGCCTCGTGGAGCTCTGGTGGTGGCAGGGAAACATTCCCGGGCTCTGCCAGGAGTTTGGGTGAAGTCTCTCTGCTTTTAGCTCTCGTTTAAGCCAAAGAAAAGCATTTTGCAGGGCCCTGGGCGATGCTGTGCTGCTGGTTTGGGTTGGTTTGGGCTGGTTTGGTTAGTTTGGGTGGTTTGAGTTGGTTTGGGGGGTGTTTATCCATTCCTGTTTTTTTTGGAGGGGGGGAATCAGCAAATCCAGGAAATCCCAGATGAGTGAGAGCAGTGGGAAGGGCAGGAAGGGAATTCTGGCACACAGGGAAAGAGGGATGTGCATCCGTGTCCACACATTCCTGAATCCAGGGCTCCTCTGGCTCCATTTTAGAGCTCAAACAGAATTTCTCTTTCTCCTGCTCGCTCTTCATGGATTTTGTCCTACTCGTTCACACAACTGTTCCTTAAAAATCTCCCTGCCTCTGTTCTGACAGGGTCGAACATTCCCCAAGGGGGTTTCAGGCATTCATGTGGAAAAGGGAAAAAAAATGTTCCTTGCTGCAGCAGGAATGACCCAAAACTCCTGTGCACACTGCAGACCCTTGGGGTGCCTGGCCTGGTGTTAGCAGCTTTAATTGAATTACTGCCACGAGATAATGGGCTGGTTCCTGGAGTCATTTTTAATTCTTTTGTTCTCATAACAACAAAATGGAACAGACAGAAATAAAATATTTTTGGAGAGAGGGAGTGGGAGGGGAGGGCACTGGGAAGTGGGCAAGGGGAACTGCTCTGGCCCCTTTGGGTTTATTCCTTTTGCAGCCTCACATCTGCACTCCATGGGAAATTAAAACAAAAACCACGTTTTTCTGGCACAAAATGCTCTGGTGCTGAAGGCAGCATTGCATGAGCAAAGCCCTGAGTGCTGAGGCATCAAATAGAAGATTTTGCAATATATATATATATGTGTGTGTTACATCATACATCCAATATAGACACAGATCCTAAAACTGAAATTCCTGAAGCTCCGAACTCATTTCCTGTCCCTCTCCCCGGTGACATTGAAGTGCTTCACTTTGTCCTGCCCTGCAGCTGAAGCTGAATGGATCTGTGAGTCCTGAACTTGGGGTCAGGAGGGAGTCACCCTTCCCAGACCTTGCCTTTTCTTGGCAAATCGTCAGCAAAAACCCGTGGTTGGTGGTGGGTGAGGAGTTCCATCGTAGAAGAACAAAGGGGAAGGATCATTCCAGAGCCTCCCTGTTGGGAAGGATGAAAGTTTGACAAGGAACTCTCACAGATATGTGTGCTTAGCAGAAAGATTTTTGAATGTAGAATTTGAATGAGAAATAGAGATGGAAGCAAGGTTTGATACAGAAGAAAAGAATTGCTGAGCCACACTTGCTGGATAACCAAGGACACAAAGGGTCTGTTAGCTAGAAGGGGTTTTTATCACCTAGAGCAAAGGATAAACCCACCTCAAACAAGAAGATGTTTTTACCAAGCAGGAAGAAGCACAGGCAAACAAGTCAGCAAATGTTGCAAGTAGAAAAAAGGTCCCAGAATTTTCCACTGCAAGAAAACTGAAAAACAACTTCAATGGTTGAATTTGAGGGTCCCAGGATGAGAGAAGAGATGAGAGTCTTGACTCCGTGTTTCAGAAGGCTGATTCATTATATTATGATATTGTATTAAAATGCTGTACTAAAACTATACAAAAAATGATAGAAATAAAAGATTTATCAGAGGGAAGGGAAGGGAAGGGAAGGGAAGGGAAGGGAAGGGAAGGGAAGGGAAGGGAAGGGAAGGGAAGGGAAGGGAAGGGAAGGGAAGGGAAGGGAAGGGAAGGGAAGGGAAGGGAAGGGAAGGGAAGGGAAGGGAAGGGAAGGGAAGGGAAGGGAAGGGAAGGGAAGGGAAGGGAAGGGAAGGGAAGGGAAGGGAAGGATAATAAAATCTTGTGACATTGTCCCTGTGTGCTGTCCCACAGCCACTTGTGACTGCACTCTGCTTTCACACCATGAGCTTCTGAGGAGTCTTTAAATGCTTCTATTTAAAATAATTCAAAGGCTTTTTTAGCAGGCTTTATATTTAAAATGTTTTATATTTAAAAGGCTTTATATTTATATTTCTTTATTATATTTATATATATTTATTATATATTATTATAGCCTCTGTATAATGCAATATAATGTAATATTATGTTATATTATATTATGTAGTGTAATGTGATGTAATGTGATGTTATATGATAAAATTAATATAATATATGATATGATATATGATATGATATGATATGATATAATATAATATAATATAATTAATATAATTAATATAATATAATATAAATATGTAATATAACATTATATATGGGAGGATGGTTCCCTGCCTGGGCTGAGTGGATCTCCTGCATCTCCCAGGGGCCAGGGCTGAGGATGAATATTTGGGAGCCTGGAGGAAATGTCAGCCCCATCCCAAAGGGGAATCGCTCCCTGCAGGGATCAGGTCCCACCTTTTCCTCCCCTTCACTCTTTAATTCTGGATTTTGGGCCCTTCTCCCTGCAGGTGTCCCTGGAAATCCGGGCTCTGCGGGATCCACGGCAGCCACAGGACCTGGGGGTGGAAGCTGCTGAGCTCCCCTGGCACTTTTGGGAAGAGGAGGAATGGCTCTGAATATCCTGGCTAATTATCCCGGGGGAATTGCCCTTGTAAAATCTTCTGAAGGTGACTTGTTTTGTTTTGGAGCACGAGCAGAATTCTTTCCATAGCAACTGGAGTTTGACAGCAGAAATGTCGGGTGCTTGGGGAGATGTTCAGCTTTGGCTGAAGGTTTTTGACAGAAAAACATGGTCGAAATGCAGAAGTTTCTTTATTTCTATTAAATAAAATTAGATATTACTTAGGGACAGCCTGAGAGAAAATGAGGAAATATTCTTTGTTGTATTTTCTGTGCACTACAAATTTAGGGACGGGGGCAAAAGAAACCGAAGGAAATCGCTGGGAACAACAAAGAATGTGTGAAGCCAGGGACATTCACACCTTTTTGTGCTGCAGCTGCCACCGGCCAAGGAAATCCTTCCCAGTCCCTGTGAACTCTGCTGCCTTGTCTTGCAATATCACACTTATTTTGAGATGATTTGGAAACGAAGAGGTTGGAAAATGCAAGGGTTGGGAGTTCATCTTAAGGGTTCTTTTTTATTCTGTCTCCGACGTGATGGCTCAGGAGAAAATGCTGATAATGGCAGGAGCTGGGATGCCAAAGTGAACCAAGTGGGCTGGTGAATTTGGGATTTGGGGGCAAATATTGTAGGGAAATGCCCCTGTGGAAGGAGAAGAAACCCACAGCACTTCAGCAAACCCACAGGGCCTCAGTTCCTGAGTGTAAAACAGATCCACAACATCCCAATTCCTTCAGCTAAAACAAACCCACAGTGCCTCAATTTTTCAGTTTAAAACAGATCCATAATATCCCAATTCCTTCAGCTAAAACAAACCCACACCACCCCAATTCCTGAGTGTAAAACAGCCCCACAGCACCTCGACAAACCCACAGGGCCTCAGTTCCTGAGTGTAAAACAGATCCACAGGGCCTCAATTCCCTCAGCTAAAACAAACCCACAGCACCTCAACAAAGCCACAGCATCTCAATTCCTTAATCTAAAACAAACCCACAACACCTCAATTCTTCAGTTTAAAAAAAAAACCCAAAGCAACTCAAATCCCTCAGCTAAAACAAACCCACAGCACCCTAATCCTGAGTGTAAAACAGACCCACAGCACCCCAATTCCTTCAGCTAAAACAAACCCACAGCACCCCAGTTCCTGAGTGTAAAACAAACCCACAGCACCCCAATTCCTGAGTGTAAAACAGATCCACAGGGCCTCCTCCTTCATCTAAAACAAACCCACAACACCTCAATTCTTCAGTTAAAAAAAAAAAACCCAAAGCACCTCAAATCCCTCAGCTAAAGCAAACCCACAGCACCCCAATTCCTCAGTTTAAGACAAACCCACAGCACCACAATTCTTCAGCTAAACCAGACCCCACAGCCCCCCAGTTCCTGAGTGTCCAACAGTCCCAGAGCACCCCAGTTCCCTCAGGATGCTGGTTTGGGGCACAGAGGCCACTGGGATCCCCTCAGTGTCCCTCCTCTCCATCAATAGATGGAGCTGGTACCACACAAATCCTGGGAAGTGACTCCTGGGAGGCCTCGGGGGCTCCTGCTGCCACCGGGATGAGAGGGAAGCACATCAAACAGAGCTGGCAGCCCTTTAAAATGGATCTGGAATTGTTATCCCACCAAAATGCATATGGATGAGGAAGATAAGGGGTTTTTTAAGGACCAATTCATTAAGTTCTGATGAATTTCCATCTTATACCTGCTACAGTGCTTGAGTTTATTGGGAGTAATGTTTTTATCAGCTGCCAGCTCCCTTTGGTGACTTTTCTTTCATGATTTTTTTTTTGTTTTGAGATAGAACATGCATTTTAGGGAAGCTACTGATGACTCTGACATTTGCCTAGAAACTCTTCTTTCCTACAGCTGCAGTTTGAAACCTGTTTGGGGGTCTCAATTAATTCCTCCTTGTACAATTTCACTTCTTATGATGAATTTAACCACTATTACTGGTCTGAAACTTCATTTGGAAGGGCTGAATTCCCAGAAATTTTGGGTTGTCTCTTCATCCCGGGGTGATCAGGGGTGGGAGGGTTTTTTATGCTGCTGGTGGCTGTGAGGTCCCAGGAGCTGAGGTGGTTTTTGGGGGAGGACAGGAGCAGCAGCTCCTTCTGCTGCATCAGCTCTGGGCTGGCCAGAGCCACAGCTGGGCTGGTTACTGAGAAATAAAGGGTTGGTTTGGTGAAAAAACACAGAAATGGGAGAAGCCTCGGGCTCTGCCTCAGCTGGAACTGCTGCACAAAGCCCAGGAGCCGCCTGGGGCTGTTTGGGATCCAGGATGGGATCAAGGCAAAGAAACCTGGCTGTGGCAATTCCCTGCCAGGGGAATTCTGTGCCAGGGGAGATCAAGAAACCAAAACGGGGAGAAGGTGAAGCTGTTCCTGGGGAAACAGAGCTGGGGCTGGGAAGGGAAAGGGAAGCAGAGCTGGGTTTTGGAAAGGGAGGCAGAGCTGGGTTTGTTTGGGAAAGGCAAACAGAGCTGGGTTTGGGAAAGGGAGGCAGAGCTGGGTTTGGGAAGCAGAGCTGGGTTTGGGAAAGGGAGGCAGAGCTGGGTTTGGGAAAGGGAGGCAGAGATGGGTTTGGGAAAGGAAAGCAGACCTGGCTTTGGGAAAGGGAGGCAGAGCTGGGTTTATTTGGGAAAGCAAACACAGTCACTCTGTGTTTTTAATGAACCACCCTGGCAGGCCCTCAGGAGCCATCATCCCCAGGAGTTAATTGATATTAAAGTTGGTGTTTCTCCTCTAATAAATGGCAGCAGAGGAGTGAAACTTTCCTCGGTGAGGCAGCAGCAGCAGCTCCTCCTTTTCTCAGTGTGACCCAGGGAGAGGAAGGATCCCGGTGTGGTTTTCATCCTCTGCCCCACGGGGAGCTAAGGGGTTTGTTTAATACCATCCCCTTTGTTCTGGCAGGCAATCATGGGCTGGCCCAGATAGCATCACAAATCCGCTGCTTTCTGATAAGGGATCTTTATCAGGGCTTCAGCAGCAGCAGCCATTTCCAGGATGTGGCTTTAATTAAAATGACAATATGGGAGAGCCAGGTGAGATTCCCCGGCCTGGCATCTCGGCAGCATCAGCCTGGAGAGGGACAGGGTAATAAATGGCTTTTATCTGGTAGAGGGAGAAGGCAGAGGAGTGTTCTGCTAACACATTAATCAGCTGTTGCTGGATGGAACTTCACTTGGAAGTTGTAGGGGAAGGGAAGAACCGGTGGACTCTGCTGATGGATCCCAAAAAACCCAAAACCTAGAGCTGAAATGAACTGGGAGGCTAGAACCGAGCTGGTTTGGGACGGTTTGCACCTCTCCTTTTGGTCGTTAGTGATGGGAGAGTCAGGTTTTGTGATGCAGAGCACAGGATTTTGGAGCACAGCACCTCTGGGGCTGGGCTGGGACTGGCTGTGTTCTCACTGCAGAAACAGGAGGTGTTGGGTCATAGGTTGGGCTCCAAGATCTGTTCC
The DNA here is from genome assembly GCF_036417665.1 of Passer domesticus. NCBI lineage: Eukaryota > Metazoa > Chordata > Aves > Passeriformes > Passeridae > Passer > Passer domesticus. Next base: position 3,328,492 of record NC_087501.1, on the reverse strand, counting down.
AACCTCGTTTGTGGCCACAGCTCTCTTCACAGAGAGCAGCAGGAACAACTTCCTAAGGATTTCTCCTGGGAAGGCAGTGAGAAGCAGAGAGAAAAAGGGAAAAACAATTCTCATATCTATTCACTGTTACTGCTTTTGCACATGTGGAATGTGCTATGGAGATTGTTTACCTGAAGTGATTTGTTAATTGGACAGGGGTGAAAGTTGTTTTGAGTGACGAGCCAGACACTCAGAGCTGTGTCTGACTGCCTCAGTCACGGGTTTTTCTTTAGTATTATTTAATGTGTAATTTAATATAGTATTAATGGACCATAGTATAGTTTAATAAAGCAATTGTTTAGACTTCCAAATCACGGAGTCAGAGCACATTTTTTCCCCGGATTTGGGTCACCTTACAACAATACTCCTCCATCCTGGGATTCTGTGGGACCCCCTGAATTCCTCCCCAAGGCTCCCTCTGGGATGGGGCTGTGCAGCTCTCCAGGCAGGCAGGGAGCTCCACACGAGCTCATTTCCCACTTTTGGAGCTTTTGGAGCTTCTTGCCTCTCCTCTGGGGCCCTTGGCAGCCTTTGAAGGCACAGAGGGAGCACTTCAAAGCAGGAGCTGCCCCCCAGCCAGTGCCCAAAGTTTTCCAGCACTAAGCATCTTCTAAATTGGAATTTCATTCTGTAACCTCCACAACGCAACCGCGGCGAGTTCTGTGAATATCCCAAAGAACAAGAGATGACAGTGGATGAAAAGGCTCCAGGAATCAGCTGACTTAAGGGAAAATAATTACTTTTACTCAGCAAAGCTGAAGTTAATATTTTTGAAGCACTGAGTTGCCCAATAGAAACCTCAGAGAAGTTTTTCCTGATTAATCTTAGCACTTTTCCTTGCTTTGTTTTGTTCCTTTGCGTGTATTTTGTATCTTTTAAAAGCTAAACAAAAGTGATTTGTGTCACGATTGGCTTTGAAATGAGAGGTTAAAGGAAATTAAATTCTCTGCATGGCTGAGAATTTTTGGGGTTTATTCCCTTGCTGGGGATCACGTTCTAAAAGCCTGATGTGATGCTGTGCCTCGGTGACATAATTAATACACACTGATGAGATTGGCTTTAAGTTCTTTCTTCCTATCAAGGTCATGTCACTTGCAGTGCAGATTTCCCTGACACCGCGCTGGAAGAATTGGGTTTGTGTCTTACCCTGCAAAACTCCTGCATTTATAAAATGTGGGTTTTTACCAGCATGGGAAATACAAACTTCCTACTAAAGAAATATCTGTGTTTTGATCTGAAAGCAGCAGCGTCCTGAACTGGAGCCCTGCACATTTCCTGGGTCTGGGAGAATTTTATTGCAAATCTCAGCTTGGCTCCAAACCCAAGAGCAATTTCCTGGCAGTCACATTCCCACCTTAAAATATAGTCCTGGTTTAGAAATGTGAGTCTCTTTGTCTTAGTTCATTACAGCCACCCTTTAAATAATCAGTAATTACCAGCCTTTAACCTTTAGATCTAACCCGAGACAGCCGTTATTTAATATTATTTTACCTTAAGTGTTGAGGAAAGGAAGAAATCTGTATTTCAAAGCAATTTAGTCTTAGGGTTTTATCATATGATCTGGGCTTTTAACAGCTTCATAATTATTCCTACCTGGGCTGTCTCCTTCTGCCTCCCTTCCCACAAATCTTCTTTATAGCAGGATGGAGGAATTGTCTCCTTCAGCTTCCTGGGCACAGGGCAGGAAGGGGAATTGAGGCATTAAAGGGGACTCGAGGCAGAAAGGAGGGCCCTGGCTTGAAGCTGAAGGGAAAATCCCCTGGAAAACCCCAAAATTCCCAAATCTGTGCGCATCATTTCCTGCTCTGGGGTTTGTTGTGTTACATCTTTCACAAATTTCTTGTCATGAGAATTAAAATAGATCAGTGATGGCCCTGGATGATTCGCCTGGGAATTTTGAGGAATGTTTGGCCTTGAAGCCTTCCTGGAGAGGTGGGGAGGGAGCAGGGCAGGCAAATCCCAGCCTTGTGGTCAGGAAAATCCAATTTCAGTGTCACAGCCGTCCCTGACCTGCCTGGGAATTGCAATCCCCGTGCAGGAAACACCTCTGGGGGCTCTGGTGCCTCCTAGAAATGTGAAGGGAGATTAAATACATTTCATTCCTCTGATTTATTGGAATGATAAACACCAGAACTGTGGGAGAAAAGGGTCCAAAGGTGAATTTTATGCAATGTTTGGTTCCTGTGTGTAGGTATATCACACCAAAGACATAAAATGTCGAACTTTAAATACTTCAAATCTATGGCAGGCAAAACTTCCCCTCCTTTATCTGCCAGCAGCTGGACCTGGGGATGTATTTCCATTCAGAAAAGCAGATTTTTTGGTAATTCTTAAGAGACTCTCAAGATCTGATGAAGTTTTTTTTTTTGCAGTAAGTTTTTTCTGGTAAAACACCAACACCTGAAGCAAGGTCTGGACAAACAAAGCAAAACCCTGCATCCCGCTTTGCTGGGCTGCTTTTCCTGAGCTCGGGGAGCTTTCCCTAAAGCCAGAGGAAATTCCTGTTTCTCTTTCATCCCCTTGCAGCGAGCCCAGAGCTGAGGCGAAAGGAAATCTTTAAATTGGGTGGCCGAGCACGTTCCGGGGCCGGCTGCTTCCCTCTGCTGCACGCAGCCAGAAGTGCTCGGGAGCTGTCGGACAATTCCCTTTTCCTGACCCAGAGTTGGGGCAGCTGAGAGGCGTTTTCGGAGCTTTCATTCCATTTTCAGCCTCGTGAGAAGGGTGGGACAGTGCAGGTGCTATAATTCACGCCGCCACAATCAGAAGGCAAATATTTCCTAATTACAATAAGCTGTCTCCTTCCCAGGCTCCTGGGGCAGTGTCCAGAGGAAATTCAGATTTTGTCAGTGATCCCTTGCACAATCCCAGGGTCTCTGAGGGTGGAAGAGGTTGTGCCCCATCCCCACTGTGCCCCCCAGCCCAGAGCTCTCAGTGCCACCTCCCGGCCTCCCTCATCTCCCTGGTTATCCACACCCCTGGGATGTGCCACTGGAGGTGGGACCAAAGCAGGGACAAGTCTAAAAAAGTCTAAAAAAAGGTCTGGAATGACATAATAATTAAATAATGATGGGTGCTGAAGTGGGAATTCTGCCTCGCCCGGTTGGAGGAAATGCTGCAGGTGAAATTTAAGTGTGGCTGATTTTCCCCAAATTACAAATCCAACAGCAAATCAGGTATGAAGATTATGACATTTTCTAAATACCTGAGTTTTAGGATTCCTAAAATCAATGAGTGAAATCCAGCTGTGACCTTCTCCCCCTGGGTGTAAATGCACATTCCCCACCCTGAGCTCAGCCAACAACTCCAGTATTTTACTTTTTAGCAGATCCACTTTGCCCTGCGCTCTTTGGAACGAGCAAACACAGGGAAATGCAAATAATTGCATTGTATTTCATCTCGGATTAATGAATTTAAAAAATAATATCGATTTTCAGCTCATCAGAGCTGCTGGCTTGTGACAGATCAAATGAGGACTTCACTTGAAAGCAAGTGGCTGGGAATTGTTTAGAGAAACATCGTGAGGGTTTTTAAAGAGTTTTTTCCTCATCTCTGAGGAGGATGAAGTTTATCCTTTGAAATAAAAGGGCTTTTATATCTATTTTTTTTATATTATTTATTTATAGATATGGAAACAAAAGAGCACAAAGCTTGAGGGGGCTGCAAAATGCAAATGGGAGCTGCTCCCAAGGGCTGCAGAGCAGCCTGGGCTCGCTGGTTCAAGGCCACCAGAGGTGTTCTCTTGAAATTCTGTGGCAATTCTCTGTGCCAGGGCTCCTCTGGGGGCTGCATCCAGTTTGTGTCTTGCTGCTGGGGGCAGAAATTTGTTACTTTGTGGGATTTTCAAAGGCACACAAAGACACAGACCCACGGGAATGCTTCCTGGAAAGCCCAGCCGTGAGGAGGGGAGGGAGGGGTGCTGCACAAGAGGAGAAGAAAATTATCAAACTTTTCTTTGGTGCCATGGATTCTGGAAATTCCGTTATGAATTTGGAAATCCTGCAGCGTGAGCTGTGGGAATGTCACCTGGGAGGGGCAGAAGGTCCCAGGAGGAGCTGTGGGTGCACAGAACCCCCTGGGCTGGGGGCACACAGGGACCCCGGGCTGAGGAGGGAATTCCAGGGGCAGGGATGGGGAAAGGGTTGCACAGAATATCCAAATATCCAAATATCCAAATATCCAATCTGTGTTTTTATTGCAGCCTGGCAGAGCGGGATCCTGGATGGGGCAGGGATAAGGGAATGTCAAGAACTAAATCACCAATACCTGTTTTTATTCCCAGCCTGGCAGAGTGGGACAGGGATGAGGGAATGTTCAGAACTAATCTCCAATACCTGTTTTTATTTCCAGCCTTTCAGAGCAGGATCCTGGACAGGGCAGAGATGAGGGAATGTGTTCAAGACTAATCTCCAATATCTGATTTTATTGCTGGCTGGGCAGAGCGGGATCCTGAACGGGGAAGGGATGAGGGAATGTTCAGAACTATGTGATTTTATTCCAGGCCTGGTGGAGCAGGGCAGGCTTAGGGGAATGCGTTCAGAACTAAATCACCAATACCTGTTTTTATTCCCAGCCTGGCAGAGCAGGATCCTGGACAGGGCAGGGATGAGGGAATGTTCAGAACTATCTGATTTTATTCCAGGTCTGCCAGAGCAGGGCAGGGATGAGGGAGTGTTCAGAACGATCTGATTTTATTCCAGGCCTGCCAGAGCAGGGCAGGGATAAGGGAATGTTCAGAACGATCTGATTTTATTCCAGGCCTGGCAGAGCAGGGCAGGGATAAGGGAATGTTCAGAACTATCTGATTTTATTCCAGGCCTGCCAGAGCAGGGCAGGAATGAGGGAATGTGCTCTGTGAACACCAGGGGATCCTAAACTCCTCCACCTCTGTGAGTTTGGGACAGCAGGGGCAGCTGGAGAGTGTCCCAAACGCCAGGGCAGAGGAGGAGAAAGCTGACTTTGAGCAGCTTGGGGTATTCCCGGTGTCCTGAGGACACTTTTATCTGCACATGATCTGGGTTGGAGCCCTTCAGCGCTCCCGGAATTCCCGAGATTTGTCCTTCCTGGGGTGTTCTGCTCTCTCTGCATTATTTACCTGTCGCTCAGGTGTGAACACTTGCAGCCGCTCCCCGTGACGAACATCAATGGTTCAGGTGCTTTTATTCTCTTTTATCCTTGGAGCAGCGGCTCTGGCATCGCGGGGATGTTTTCATGTGCCAGGGCAGCACAAGGAGGCAGCTGCCTTTCATCTGCATCCCCAGCCCTCTGACACGCGGGTGATGGAAATGCTGATTTATGGCACGGCACAGGTGGGCAGCTCCGAGGGCATCCATCACACAGCCACCCCCACACTGAGCTCACCTGGCTGCAGAGCTTTGAGCAGAGAGCCGCTGCAAGCCCAGCTGGAATGTCCTGCTGGGCCTCCAGGATTTCTATTTTATTTTTATTTTTTTAAAATTTTTCTTTTATTTATTTTAATTATTTATTTTATTTTATTTTTATTTATTTATTTTCATATTTTATTTTATTTTTATTTTTATTTTATTTTTAAATTTATTTTATATTTTATAATTTTTTATTTTCTTTTCTTTATTTTATTTATTTTCATTTTTTATTTTATTTTTAATTTTTTATTTTATACTTTATATTTTATATTTTATTTTCTTTATTTTATTTATTTTCATTTTTAATTTATTTTTATTTTAGTTTTTATTTTCTTTTATTTATTTATTTTAATATTTTATTTTAATTTTTTATTTTATTTTATTTTATTTTATTTTATTTTATTTTTTATTTAATTTATTTTATATTATTTTATTATTTCAGCCTGCAGCTCTCTGGGTTTTTGAAAACCATCGGGATATTGGCGTCTCCTCCCCACGAAGATTTCCCCTGCAGCTGGGAAGTTCAGTGAGTTAATGAGGATTGCAGGAGTCTCCTCAGTGCCTGGCTGGGGGCACAAGAACAAACCTGAGATGGGGGAAAGGAGCCCAGGGGTTCCTGTGGGTGCAGATTTTGGATTCTGGAGCCTCTCTGCCCCTCCCAGGCGCGTTCTGCAACTGCTCAAATTGTGCAGGCAAGGCCAAACCAAAGCGACTTTTTCCTTTTTAGTTTTTATTTTGTTTTTATTTTATTTTTCTGGTGGGGTTTTGATGCAGCTGCCTCAAACCTGGGCTCGGAGCTTCCAGGAAATTCCAGCTGCAGATGTGGGAGGTGGAGCAGGCCTCCATTCCTGGAACCACTGAGGGCCCCGCTGTGCACAGAGCTTCGTTTCTGTTTATTCTGCATTGTTGTTGATTCTAGCAGCGCTAAAGGACGGATAACTTCAGCTTGAGCTGCAGCTCAGAAGGAGCTGCTCACCCCAAGATTTTATTTTTGTGGAATATTCTGCTTATTTCCATTTCCAAGTGCGCTGATTGAAGCCACAGCTGCTGCCCTTATTTCTACTTTTGCTCTCTCCTTCCCCATCAGAGCTGCGTTATAAACTGAGGACTCGGTATTTTTATCTGAAGCACCAAACACAGACTCCGTGGCGTAGGCAAAAATCCATAATTAGTGGGGCTCGAGGCAGAAGTGGCTGCACTGACGTGGGCAGGCTCGGGAGGATGCTCTGCCACGTGAAAACTTCCCCGTGGAGCTGCCCAGCTCTGCCCCTCCGTGGGGTTTTGGTTTGGTTTGGGGTTGTTTTATTTTTATTATTATTTTTATTATTATTTTTATTTCATTGGCAGCATCAAACACAGAGAAATGACCTAAAAGGCTGTTGAAGAAAATGTATTTTTCATATATTTGCTCCATGCCCTTGCAGCGCTGCTCCTCATTGAGAGCTGGAGCCTGACAAACACACGTTGGCGAGGAAATAAGAAATCTTCTGATGTGATGTGCTCACACATTGATTTTTCCCCCTTCTCTCTCTCTTAAAATTCTGTTTACAAATTCCCTTTGCTTTAATTATTTGTTTCCTCCTGAAGGCAGCACAAAGGGAGCCTGCAGGAGGAGCAGGTGCTGAGCCCTGCTCTTCAGGAGGTGGAACCGACCCTGCTGCGTCCTCACTGCCTCTTCCAGGCAGCACGTTTGGTGCTGACTGAGCCCCCCAAAACTTGAGGAACGAGCGGGGTTTGGGGCTGGGGAGGCTGGGGTGGGCTGAGCTCAGTGCAGCTGCTCCAGCACGGAGGGGGATGAGCCCCGAGCTCTGCCCTGGGCCCGTGGAAATGGAGCTGATTTCCAAAAGGGGTGAAATGGAGCTGATTTCCAAAATGGGGTGAAAATGGAGTTTATTTCCAAAAGAAAGGGGATGAGCCCCGAACTCTGCTCAACACCTGATGGAAATGGAGCTGATTTCCAAAAGGAGGTGGAAATGGAGCTGATTTCCAAAATGGGGTGAAAATGGAGTTTATTTCCAAAAAGGGGTGGAAATGGAGTTGATTTCCAAAAGAAAGGGGATGAGCCCTAAGCTCTGCTCAACACCTGATGGAAATGGAGCTGATTTCCAAAAGGGGTGAAATGGAGTTGATTTCCAAAAAGGGGTGGAAATGGAGTTGGTTTCCAAAAGAAAGGGCATCGATGAACCCTGAACTCTGCTCAACACCTGATGGAAATGGAGTTTATTTCAAAAAGGGGGTGGAAATTGAGTTGATTTCCAAAAGGGTGATGGAAATGGAGTTGGTTTCCAAAAGAAAGGGGATGAGCCCTGAACTCTGCTCAACACCTGATGGAAATGGAGTTTATTTCCAAAACAGGGTGTGGAAATGGAGTTGATCTCCAAAAGGGTGTGGAAATGGAGTTTATTATTTCCAAAACAAAGGGTATGAGCCCTGAGCTCTGCTCAACACCTGATGGAAATGGCGTTGATTTCCAAAAGGAGGTGGAAATGGAGTTTGTTTCCAAAATGAGGTAGAAATGGAGTTTATTTCTAAAATTGGGGTGAAAATGGAGTTGATTTCCAAAAGAAAGGGGATGAGCCTTGAGCTCTGCTCAACACCTGATGGAAATGGAGCTGATTTCCAAAAGGGGTGAAATGGAGTTTATTATTTCCAAAACAAAGGGTATGAACCCTGAGCTCTGCTCAACACCTGATAGAAATGGAGTTTATTTCAAAAATGGGGTGGAAATTGAGTTGATTTCCAAAAGGGGGATGGAAATGGAGTTGGTTTCCAAAAGAAAGGGGATGAGCCCTGAACTCTGCTCAACACCTGATGGAAATTGAGTTTATTTCCAAAACAGGGTGGAAATGGAGTTGATTTCCAAAAGAGGGATGAACCCTGAGCTCTGCTCTGGACCCCAATGGAAACAAGGTTTATTTCCAAAAGAGGATGGAAATGGAGTTGATTTCCAAATAAAAGGAATTAGCCCTGAGCTCTGCTCAACACCTGATGGAAATGGAGTTTATTTCCAAAAGGAGGTGGAAATGGAGTTTGTTTCCAAAATGGGGTAGAAATGGAGTTTATTTCTAAAATTGGGGTGAAAATGGAGTTTATTTCCAAAAGAAAAGGGATGAGCCTTGAGCTCTGCTCAACACCTGATGGAAATGGAGTTGATCTCCAAAAGGGGGTGGAAATGGAGTTTATTATTTCCAAAACAAAGGGTATGAACCCTGAGCTCTGCTCAACACCTGATAGAAATGGAGTTTATTTACAAAAGGAGGGTGGAAATGGAGTTGATTTCCAAAAGGGGGAATGGAAATTGAGTTTATTTCCTAAAGAAAGGGTATGAGCCCTAAGCTCTGCTCAACATCTGACAGAAATGGAGTTGAACTCCAAAAGAGTACTGAGCTCTGCTCTGGACCCCAATGGAAATGAAGTTTATTTCCAAGAGGGAATGGAAATGGAGTTGGTTTCCAAAAGAAAAAGGATTATCCCTGAGGTCTGCTCAACACCTGATGGAAACAGAGCTGATTTCCAAAAGGAGGATGAGCCCTGAACTCTGCTCTGGGCTGGACCCTGATGGAAATGGAGTTATTTTCCAAAAGGGTGATGGAAATTGAGTTGATTTCCAAAAGTGGGATGGAAATGGAGTTGATTTCCAAAATAAAAGGGGGATGGACAAAAAATTGCAACGTCTTGGCCAGGGATTCCACCGTGCTCCCCTTCCACAGCCAGAATTCCCTGCAGGCACCACGATGCAAACAGGGCCTGGCTGCTCCTGCCCTGTGCTGGGGGAATCTCCACTCCTGAGCATCAAATCTCACTTTGTGCCTTCTCCTGCCCGGTTTCTGCAGGGTCTATGTCCCACACAGCTCTGACACACCAGATTCCCCGTGATTTTGCCCCTTTCCTCTCCCCCTCTGCCCACTGGAAAGAAAACACCACAAATTCCCCAAATCCTGTGCCCTGGCTGGATCCAAGGGCAGAGCCTGGCAGAGCTGCCGTTCTTCACGGCCACAATTCCTCCTCCAGGTGCTGCCTCTGCTTCCCAACCTCTCCCAGAGCAGAGCAGCCGTGGTTTCACTCAGGCAGTTCCTGGGCTTGGACCCTCGTGGTGTGTCCTGATCAGGTGTGTGATAAAAATATTGATGTGCAATTAGCTGGGGAAGGGAAACTGCTGCTGCTGCTGCGGGCAAGAAACAGAATTTTAGATCACAGCCCCCTGCAATATTGATAACAACGGCCCAGAATGGGGGGTGGGCTTGGGGGGCTTTTTCATCTCGCTCCTGGGCACAGGGATGAGTTTTTGGGGGTTTGGGCCCAGATGTGTGAGTTTAAAGGGTGGAGAGGGGTACGGAGGGCAGGGGGCCGCCCTTGGGTGTCACAGCCTGGGTGTCACCGCCTGGCCTCGGGAATGTGGGGGAGCCTTGGAGCTGCTTCCAGGGGCTCTCCCGGGTCGGGGCTGGCAGGTCCCGCACCTCCGGGGTGGGGACGGTGTGGGGCGGTGCCCTGGGCGTGTCCCCACCGCACACCTGGGCATGTCCCTACCCACATCCCGCACATCTGGGCGTGTCCCAGCACAACTGGGAGTGTCCCCACCCACATCCCGCACATCTGGCTGTGTCCTCACACGCATCCCGCACATCTGGGCGTGTCCCCACCGCACACCTGGGCGTGTCCCTTCGCACCTGGGCGTGTCCCAGCTCACCTGGGTGCCCCTCCCCCGCCGCACTTTTGGGGGGAAGGGCGGGGGGAGGGGTGGGGGGGTGTCGCATGTCCCCACCCCCCCCCCCCCCCCAAACCTGCGCGCGCGCCGCCGGCAGGACCCGCCCCGCGCGCCCCTAATTGGCTGCGGGGGGAGGGGCGGCTCATTAGTGATGCGGGAGCGCGCCGCGGCCCCGGAGTCGGCGGCGGCCGGAGCGGGGAGCGGAGCCCGCACCTCGGCCCCGCAGAGCCGCAAACCCGGGAGCCGAGCGGCGAGAGAGCGCCGGGGAGAGGAGCGGGGAAAAAAACCCCCAAACCGCCCAAAACCCCGGGCGATTCTCTGGCTGGAGCTCGGCTCCGCATCCCGGGGCTCCGCATCCCGCAGCTCCATCCACGGCTCGACATCCCGGGGCTCCGCATCCCGGGGCTCCATCCCCGGCGCTGCGGGCTCAGCATGGGCGGAGGAGCCCCGCGCCTGCACCGGCGGCTGCTGCTGCTGCTGCTGCTGGGGCTGTGCAGCTGGACGGCCGCGCTGCGAGGTAAGCGGGGCTCGTCCTGCCCGCCCCAGGGCGACTGTGCGGTGCGGGGGTCTCGCACCGCTTGCTGCGGGGCCGGGGGAGCGCCAGAGGATGGGGGAGCGGGAGGGATGCGGGGACCCGCCGGGAAAAACATCCGCTGTCCCAGCGCCGGGAGAAACATCCGCTATCCCTGCTCCGGGAGAAATCCCGCATGCCAGCCCCGGGAAAAACATCCGCTATCCCTGCTCCGGCAGAAATCCCGCATCCCACCTCTGCGAGAAACATTCGCTATGCTAGCGCCGGGAGAAATCCGGCATCCCAGCGCTGGGAAAAACATCTGCTATCCCTTTTCCGGGAGAAACACCCGCATCCCAGCACCGGGAAAAACATCCACATCCCATCTCTGGGAAGAACATCCACATCCCATCTCCCGGAGAAACACCCGCACCGCCGCGGGCACCGGAGGCGACGGCGCCGGGCCGCGCTGGGGGTCCCGGGGTGGTCCCGGGATGATCCCGGGGTGGTCCCGGGGTGGTCCCGGGATGATCCCGGGGTGGTCCCGGAGTGGTCCCGGGGTGGTCCCGGGATGATCCCGGGGTGGTCCCGGGATGATCCCGGGGTGGTCCCGGGGTGGTCGCAGCCGTTCGGGTCCTCGGGGCGCAGCGCATCCCCGCAGGCTGCGGAGCGCTCCGCGCTGTGCGCTGCCGCAGCCGCGGGCATCCCGCGGAGCCGGGGCTGGCTCTGGCTCTGCCCCTGCCCGGACACCGCTCGGGCTGTCCCGGGACGGGCTCCGGGAGGCTCCGGGACCCCGCGGGCAGCGCGGTCTCATCCCCCGGGTGCCTCCGGCCGATGCTGGATCCGTTTTCCGTGCGCGGGTGGATCTGTTTGCCGTGTGCCAGGCAGGCATTGGAGATGCTCCGAGCCGGGTTTTTTGGTGATTTTATTTCACTTTTCGCTGGTAAATGGCCGGAGGGCAGTCACCTCTTCAGGGCAGCCAGCCGGAGGATGTCAGCAGGGGGATAGACCTCCCCCTCACCGCCGGGTCCCGCACCTTGCCTGGGCTTCTGGCAGTGCGGGGAGGTGCGGCCGGGGCTCGGTCCTCCCTGTCGGAGGAAGGCTCCTGCTGCGGTGCTCGGCTCTGTGATGTTGGGCACACGCGCTCCCTCCTTTCTCACAGCGCAGCGATCAGACTTTGCGGCTCCTCGCAGGTTCCTCAGCAGCGGAGCTCTCCCTTTGCGCGCCCGGCGTGTCTGCGCTTCCATTTTCCTTCGGATGGGATTTCTGGGCTCTGCTCTCTGCAGGGGAGAGCATCCTCAGGTAGCCACGGGCTTGTGCCAGCTGGCCACAGGTGCTGAGCCTCCCTGCCCGGAGCTCTCCCTGAATTACGGCTCCAGCAGAGGAGGATTTTGTGTAAAAGACAAAATGTGGTGTTTTGGGGGAGGAAAAAACCCCCAACCAACCCCCAGAACCCCGCCAGCTTAGAGGGCAGGGAAATAAATGACGAGAGTAGAACGGAAAAGAGAAATTCCCGGTTTTTATTACACTTTGATCGAGAAGCACCGGTGCCTGCAGAGGGAACCGTGCGCCCAAATCGGTGATGGGGATGCTCGGTGCCTTCTGCGCCTCCCACCTGGGAACCCCTGGCAGCTCTTCCTCTGGGGGAAGTGTGGTCAGGAGCTGGAATTTCAGAGCACAGGGCTGGAGGATGCTTCTGGTGCTGCCAAGCAACAAATCCCAGCTCTTTAATTAAAACTCGCCAGGTTGGAGGTTTGGAGTTCTGGGCTGGGGCAGAGTTTTGGGCATGGCTGTGAGGCAGAGCAGCGATTTTGGGGCACTTTGGTGGCGGTGCTCCCTGGCAGCTCTGGCTGGAGCAGTTAAAGCTCAGCTCCACGCCCGGAGCTGGGAGGTTTTGCTTTATGAAGTTGTCTCAAAGCTGCCTCAGAGACAGATTGTGCTCAGATTTCTGTTCTGAGCGGGGATTAAAGACAAATGGAGCAGTTGTAGAAACCCCTGGCATGGCGTTTGAAATCTGTTGGAATGAATATACATGGATAGCTCTGGGCTTGTGTTTTTACAGGAAAAAATCGCCCTGACAGGCTTGTAACTGCAAGAGAGAGTCACTAATATTTATTATCTCACTGGTGCCTCCGAACTCATTTTGAGCTGCACGTCTCTGACTGGAATTCTGTGAATTCTGTAAATTCCCTGCTGCATTTCAGTCCCCACACCCCGAGCTCAGATCACGGAGATCCGAGTGGGTTTGGTGCTAAACCAGCATTGTTTGAGGATTTTCCTGTTTGGTTTGGTGCTAAACCAGCGTTGTTTGAGGATTTTCCTGTTTGGTTTGGTGCTAAACCAGCGTTGTTTGGGGATTTTCCTGTTTGGTTTGGTGCTAAACCAGCGTTGTTTGGGGATTTAACTGCCGATAAAACGAAGCCACCTGAAGGAATGGGGTGGGAGCTGTTGGAGCAGAGATCTCCGAGCATTCCTGTGGCTTTGGGGAGTTTTTAATTGCTTTTTTTTTTTTTTGGCCATGAGAAGCTCTGATCTCTGCTATTCAGAGAGCTGCGTGCTTACAGAAAAGAAAGAAAAAATTCTCCAGAGCAACAAGGCTGGGTTTGGGTAAAACCAGCAACTTGTGCTGGTGTGGGGATGAGCCTGGGGGGCCCAGATTGGCCCTTTTGTCCTGTTTTTAATGACAGGAATTGGATGAGCTCCCAGTTGTTCATCCCAAAGGGGCTGGGACTGGGGCAGGGCCGGAGCCACCGGGGGCTGCTGCTCCTTGGCTGTGCCCATCTCTGCTCCAGGGGCAGGTTTGGGGCGGTTTGGGGACATTCAGCAGCTCTGGGTGGGACATTTGTGCTGTGCCAGTCCCGGCTGAGGGCACAGGTCCTGTATCAATAATAACGCAGGCTAGTCTCAATAATAACACAGGATAATTAAAAATAACACAGGATATTTGATAATAACACAATATGATCAATAATGACATGGGATAATCAATAATAACACGGGATAATCGATAATAACACAGGCTAATCTCAATAATAACACAGGATAATTATTAATAACACAGGATAATTGATAATAACATAAGATGATCAATAATGACATGGGATATTCAATAATAACACAGGTTACTATCAATAATAACACAGGATAATCAATGATAACACAGGGTAATCGATAATAACAGGCTAATCTCAATAATAACACGGGATAATCGATAATAACACAGGCTAGTATCAATGAAAACACAGGCTAATCAATAAAAACAGAGGCTAATCTCAATGATAACCCAGGATAATCAATAATAACCCAGGATAATCTCAATGATAACACAGGCTAGTATCAATAATAACACAAGCTAATCTCAAAAATAACACGGGATAATTAATAATAACACGGGATAATTGATAATAACATGGGATAATCAATAATAACACAGGATAATCAATAAAAACACAGGGTAATCCAGTCCCTGATTGATTGATCTGCTCTCCAGGAGTTACCAGCAGCCCAGCTGGGGTGTTGATAACCCAGCCCTGGGCTTGGCACGGGATAAACCCAAACCCAGGCAGGACCTGGGTGCTCTTGGAGCCTCTCCTGGCTCTGCTCCAGTGGCTCCCTGCAGGAAATTCTGGATCTTGGGCTCGTTAGGACGAAGAGCTCATTAAATAACAGCCACACGCTCTGCTCCCAGCTGTCCTCCCACCCCCCGCAGTGCCTCCTGTGGGCCTCCCTGTCAATATTTACATTTATTATTCCTGAATTTCATTTTTTGGTATCATTTAAACCTCCCAGGGAATGAGCTCCCTCCCCTGGGGGTTCAGGGGCTGCCCATCCCCATCTCCCAGGATCACCCTGCAGGTCCTGGAGCTGCATTTTGGGGGCTCTCAGGCTTTTGGAGCAAGGATTATTTCCTCCAAACCCCCGCAGTGCCTCCTGTGGGCTTCCCTGTCAATATTTATATTAATATTCCTGAATTTCATTTTTTGGTATCATTTAAACCTCCCAGGGAATGAGCTCCCTCCCCTGGGGGTTCAGGGGCTGCCCATCCCCATCTCCCAGGATCACCCAGCAGGTGCTGGAGCTTTGCTGGCATTTTGGGGCTCTCAGGCTTTTGGAACAAGGATTATTTCCTCCAAACCACGGGAATCTGGGGGCTCTGGAGAGCAGGATGGCAGAGCTGGGTGTGCAGGAGTGCCAGGTTTGGAGTTCTGTGTTTCCTCTGTGCTTGTGGCTGTGTCTGCGATGTGCTGTGACAGAATTTGGGAGAGGATTCAGAGACAAAAGTGGCAAGGCCTGGCTTTGGACAGGAATATCTGGTCTGGCTTAGAGCACTGACCCTTGTCAGGGTGTGTTCCAAGCACAAATAATGTGATTTATGCTGAGATGGAGAATGACAGAGCAGAGGAGGCCCCGGGGCCCCTGGCTGTGGCTTTTCTGTATTTTTAGCCCTGCTTCTGGTTGAAGGTGGAGTGCAGGGAAGGAGCAGGATGTTGACACCAGAGGCTGCTGTTTCAGAGGCTTTGGGATGCTGCTGGAGCAGATGGTCACATTCATCTGCCTCAAACCCAGAAATGCTTCATTTTCTATTTATATTTTTAATGCTCTGCCTGTGCCACGCAGGGCCTGGGGAGGGTTTGTGTCCCATCAGCTCCCAGCAATAAATCACTTTTTGGGGCTGCCAGAGAGGAGCCTGAGCACCCAGAATTTACCTGCACAAAGGTGATGAAACTTTCCATCACCTTTCTCTCCCTGCCTTTCGTGGCCTTTTCAACCACTCAAAAATGTTCTTAATTAAGAGATTTTTATTAAATCCAGTGACCTGCCCAATATTGTTCAGTGCCAAATACTTCTAGGAATTTCCATGCAGGGAATTACCCTTAATTACACTTTGACATCATCATCATCCCTGATTAATTTTTATTTTTTTTCCTGCTGCTGTGGGTAATTTTGCACGACCACTCACGAGGTCTGTCACTTTTATAAGTTCTGCTCCATTTGCGTATTGGAGTTAATTGTCCAATTCCAGCTTTAGGTTATGAAGTCCCATCCTGCTTGTTTTTCTCTCTCCAATTCAGTTGTTTATATTTTTTGGGCCTGGAGCTTGCCCTTGTTCTTAAACTGAAGAAGGAATTATTTTGTCTCCCCACCGTGTGAAGAGAACATGCAAACACTTAACACCAAGCTCAGAATCACGGCCTAATTACAGAATGTGAAAAATAAGAAAGCTGGGGCTCAAGGCATCGTTTCTGCAGGGAAATGTTCTCTGGGCTGGGGAACCTCCTCGTGCTTCCTGAGAGCTGCAAAGCCTCTGCTGCAGACGTCTGGGGAGCAGGATTTGGGAGGATTATTGTTGTGAGATTTCTTTAAGAACTGATTATTCTGCAAAGACTTCTTCTCCTCTGGAAAATTACACGGTAACTGCTTGGAATTATTGTGGTTTTTTGGTGTTTTTTTTTTTAGCAAACAGGCCCAATGTGCCTTTTGTTCTATTTGACTTATCTCAGCCCCAGAGAGCCCAGCATAAATCACATTTTTCCAGGATGAATTCCACACCTGGAGGTGAGCAGAGCTGCTGCCTTTCACCTGGGGCTGCTGCCACCAGAGTTTTCTGTGTGCCAGCCTGGCCCTGGCACATCAAACCCTGGAGCAGCTCTGAGCACCCCAACTCCTGCTTTTCAGGGTCACAGATACCCTCAGTGCCTGCTCTTAAAGGGAACTCCAGAAAATCTTCTCTGGTTTTTAAAAATCACTTTTTGGAGCCTGGAGCCCTCCAGTCTGCCTTGCTGGTGTTTAATGGCATTAAATAGCTGGGTAAATGAAATACCAGCACAGCTGGGAGTGCCCCAGGAGCTCATCCTGCCTGGAAAACTGCTGGATTTAGGGCTGAGCTCCTCTGGGATCAGCCCTGGGCCAGAGCTGGAATAAAAGGGGGCAAAATTGCTCGGGGAAGGCTCAATTCCCCATCCAGAAGCACCAGCTCAATCCCCAATTTTCCTGGGCTCACTCAGCCTCTGCTCCCCTCACTCTGATTTCTGGGAAAGGATTTTGGTGTTTGAGAGGTGAGGGAGAAAAAGAGAAGCTTCTAAAATGTGATTATTGGAATGATTTCCCCTCCTGGGTAGCAGCTCCAGGTGTGGCTTGGGGTGCTGGGAATAAAACAGCCCCTGATCCTTTTTGGGGGGATTCAGAGGGGGCAGGAGGTGAAACGTGCTGGGCTCTACAACCCCAGACTGCTGGGAGTTCATTTCAGCTTTTTATTAAACAGCCCCCAATCAGCAAACCTCTGTAAGCTATTTTATTAAATAGCTTTTTATTAAATAGCCCCCAAATCAGCAAACCTCTGTAAGTGGCTGGCACTTGGTCTAAAACAAAATAAAATCAATTTTATGGCCAATGTCCCCACGGCTGAGGTAGGGGAGGAAGGCAGAGGATGAGCTGAAGGATTTTCCTCCTTTTTTCCTTCTCCACCTCCAGGAAAGGTGTGGGATGTTTGTGTTTGTCCTGCCCCCAAAAGCAGGGGATATTTCTGGGTTTCGTTGGTTGCTCTGAGAGGGATCTGCTTCAAAAATCCCCAAAATCCAGGCAAATCCTGGCAGGGAAATTGGCCCAGGCCTGGCTCTGCTGCTGCCGGAGATTTCCTGCGATGCTCCCAGGGGTGACAGCGACTTCTGCAGCCCCACAGGAACAAAACTCTGCCCTCCTGCAGGCAATTTTCACTCATTTCCCAACAGTTTAATCCGTGTCCAGGAAGGCAAAATGGATCAGAGCCTAAATGAGAAGGAAATAATCAAACATTGGCCCCTCCCTGCAGACTGAGGGGCTGGGATGGTGCAGAGCCTCTCCAAGGGACCAGCTTGAGCTGAATGTCTTAAATTGCATTAAAATGAAAATGAAAGTGCAGAAATGGCCTCTCCTCGAGGGCAGCTGCAGCACGGGGCTCCTCAGGCCTATTTACCAATTTTTTAAACCCTGCTGAAGTTGGGGCTGAGGGTGGCAGAGGCATTTCTGTGATTTGGTGAGGACCAATTAGTCCTGGAGAGCTGCTGATGCCAGGGGCTCAGCTGGGAACAAAAGGGACTTTTTGGGAGCATTTGAGGAGAATTTTATCTAAAACTGGTGGATTAACACAACAAATGGAGCCATGGATTCTTCCCACTTGGTTTGCAGTGAAGGTGCTGAAATGCAGGGATTTCTGTTTCTCTTTTCTTTTCCTCCCTTCCCATGGGTTTGTTTTCCTCTTTTCCTCCTTTCCCAAGGATTTCTATTTCTCCTTTTCTCCCTTTCCATGGATTTGTATTCCTCTTTTCCTCCCTTCCCAGGGGTTTCTATTCCTCTTTTTCATCCCTTCCCAGATATTTCCATTCCTCTTTTCCTCTCTTCCCAGAGGTTTCTATTCCTCTTTTCCTCCCTTCCCAGGGATCTCTGTTCCTCTTTTCCTCCCTTCCCAAGGATTTCTATTCCTCCTTTTATCCCCTTCCATGGATTTGTGTTCCTCTTTTCCTCCTTTTCCATGGATTTGTATTCCTCTTTTCCTCCTTTCCCAGGGATTTCTATTCCTCTTTTCCTCCTTCCCAGAGATTTTCATTCCTCTTTTCCTCCCTTCTCAGGAGTTTGTGTTCTTCTTTTCCTCCCTTCCCAAGGATTTCTATTCCTCTTTTCCTCCTTTCCCAGGGATTTCTATTCCTCTTTTCCTCCCTTCCCAGAGATTTGCATCCCTGTTTCCCTCCCTTCCCAGCCCAGGTCACACCTTGGGAGTGGAAGTTTGGTTATCCCCGGGAGGCTTTGCCAGATGAAAAGCAGATTTTTATTTCCAGAACGCTGCACAGACAGCGATCCTCTGTGCTTAATTAGGCTTCAGATAATTGGCACAACAGCGCTGCTTCACCTGGAGGTGCTGGGGCTCGGGGTTTGCCTTGCTCACACCCCCTCGGAATAATAAATAAATAAATAAACCCAGCCTGCTGCAGGCTCCTTCCATCAGCAGCAGGGTGGATTTGTGGGCTCTCAGTGCACACAATTAACGCTCTCAAGGCTGGCAGGGACTGCCCAGGGACTTAAACCCCATCACCTTCTCTTTAATTAGCCCCAGAAGTTTCGTTTTATGCTTTTTTGTGGATTAAAAAAAGACCAAACCCAGAACTTTGGGGTGAGCAGAGCCTTTCCTTGGCCACCCAGGCAGGTGAGAGCACCTGAGTGCTCGGAATTCCTGCCAGGGACAGGGGATGTGGGGGAAAAGCATCAGGAATCTTTCTTTGGATTATTCCAGGCCCTGCTCCTGGTGGATCTGCCCGTTCCCAGAGCTCTCCTGAAAGCCCTAAAATCAGATTTCCTGTGCTGGCTGCAGGGTTTCCCTGTGTGTGTGCAGGACCCAGCCCTGGAATGGCAGTGAGGGGTTTGGGGGAGCTGGAGTCTCCTCCTTTGGGGGTTTGTGACCCCAAAACATTGCTGCCCAAATTCCCTCTCCTTCCAGAGAAGAATTCCTGGCCACAGCCCCAGGAATGAGGGAAACTTTGGGGAAAAGGGCCCTGGGGTGTGACATCCCCCTTTGTGACAGCCTGAGAGCCTCAGGGGCTCCCCAGAACCCTCCTGGGCTGGCAGCAAATGCCAACAAACAGGAAAAAAAACCAAAACAGGGAAAAACCCAAACAAGGGACTCTGGAACAGGAAAAACTGACAGGAAAAACCCAAACTCAGGGACTCTGGAACAGGAAAACCCCAAAACCAGGGGCTCTGGAACAGGAAAAACCCAAAACCCAAAACCAGTGGCTCTGGAAAAGGAAAAAACCTACAATGAGGGACTCTGGAACAGAGAATCTTGTCAGGAAAAAAAACCAACAAATGGGGACTCCAGACCAGGAAAAAAACCCCAAAGCAGGGACTCTGGAGCAGGAAAAAAAACCCAAAGCAGGGACTTTGGAACAGGAAAAAAACCCAAACCAGGGACTCTGGAATAGGGAATCCTGTCAGGAAAAAAACCAACAAATGGGGACTCCAGACCAGGAAATAAACCAACAAATTGGGACTCTGGAACAGGAAATCCTGGCAGGAAAAAAACCCAAAGCAGGGACTCTGGAACAGGAAAAAAACCCAAACCAGGACTATGGAACATGGAAAAACAACCCAAAGCAGGGACTATGGAACAGGAAAAAAACCCAAAGCAGGGACTTTGGAACAGGAAGAAACCCACACCAGAGACTCTGGAAGAGGAAAACCCAGCAGGAAAATAACCCCAACAAACTGGGACTCTGGATCAGGAAATCCTGGCAGGAAAAAAACCAACAAATGGGGACTCCAGACCAGGAAATAAACCAACAAACTGGGACTCTGGAACAGGAAATCCTGGCAGGAAAAAACCCCAAAGCAGGAACTCTGGAGCAGGAAAAGTCCCAGCAAAGGGAGCCTGGGCTGGGTTGGGGCTCTGTGCTGAGGACACAAGGAGGGTCTGAGCAGCCCAGGGAGGTTTTTGGTGTTTTCTCATTTTTAAAACAAAATCTCTGAGAACATCCGTGGTGAGTTCCCCCTGAGCGGGCAGGGACAGGCTCAGGGCTGGATCTCCGAGGCACAAACGGGATTTTCCCCCGGGAAGGGCTCCAGGGAGGGCAGAGAATTCCAGAGTTTGCTCACAGTTGTCCTGCTGGGTTTTTTCCCCCCTTTAAAGAGTGATTTAATTGCATGTGAGCTGAGGTTTTTTCCGCTGGATTAGCGCTGTCAGCGCGGTTCATCAGCCACCACCTCTGCCCTGCAGCCTCCCGGGCTGGCACGAACCTAGCGGGACATCCCTGTCCCTGCGCCCTGCTGTGCCTGCCTGTGGGAATGTCACCCACTGCCACCGCGGGGGGAATGTCACCCACTGCCACCGCGGGGGGAATGTCACCCACTGCCACCGCGGGGGAAATGTCACCCACTGCCCCCGCGGGGGGAATGTCACCCACTGCCACCGCGGGGGGAATGTCACCCACTGCCACCGCGGGGGGAATGTCACCCACTGCCACCGCGGGCCGGCAGCGTCCCGGGCTGGGCTCCTGCAGTGTGCAGCAGTGCTCAGACCCCTCCGAGGTGGATCCCGAGCTCAGGATCCTCCAAAAGCGGTTCAGAATGGGCCTCTCCTCGCAAATAATTAGGAATAAAAATCCTCGGAGTGCTTGGAATAAAATAAAATAAAATAAAATAAAATAAAATAAAATAAAATAAAATAAAATAAAATAAAATAAAATAAAATAAAATAAAATAAAATAAAATAAAATAAAATAAAAATTAAAATAAAATTAAATATAATAAAAACCAGCTCTGAACGGGCCCTCTCCTCACAAATAATTAGGAAGAAAAATCCTCTGAGTGCTCGGGAGGGAATAAAATAAAATAATAAAATAAAAATACAATACAATACAATAAAATAAAATAAAATAAAATAAAATAAAATAAAATAAAATAAAATAAAATAAAATAAAATAAAATCCAGTTCAGAATGGGCCCTTTCCTCACAAACAATTCAAAATAAAAATCCTCTGAGTGCTTGGGAGGAAATAATAAAAATAAAATAAAATAAAAATAAATAAAAATAAATAAAAATTAATAAAATAATAAATATACAATACCAACTTATTAATTAATAATAATGATAATAAGGATGATACTTATGAAAATTATATTACTAATAACAAGAATAATAATAATGAAATAATGTTGTGGTATTTGTGGGGTCCCCAGGATGAAGGAGGAATGATTGAATCTGACTTCATGTTTTTAAAAGGATATTATATTATATTATATTAATTATAGTTAGTTATAGTTATTCTATTATATTTATTATAGTTATTTTATTATATTTATTATAGTTATTCCATTTTATTTTATTTTATTTATTATATTTTATTGTATTATGTTATATTTTACTAAACTACATTAAAGACTAGAGAAAGGATACAGACAGAAAGTTAGAAAGAATATTGATGAAAAACTCATGAATTTAAAAAAAAAATTGATTGGTGTTTTTCACACAGAAGGAGCATTGAAGCTTTTGGGCTTTGAAACCAGGTTTGGGTCTGGTTTTAAAAACTTCGAACCGGCAAGAGGCTTGCCTGGATGGATGTGAGCCAGGCAAATCTGCAGCTGGGCCAAACCTGCCTTTGCAGCGAGCTGGGAGTGCCAAAGGTTGTGTTTGAAGGAGTGCTCAGTTAAAATGTTTTATGGGCCACGCTGAGTTTCTGCAAGCTCGTTGTTTTTTGCTCTTTATTTAACCTGGAAGGTGTCCTGAGGAACCTGGGGAGCTCTGGCAGTAAAAGCTGCAGGAAATGGCAATTTGGGGATTTATGGCCGTGTTTTCCTAGGGTGTTTGTCAGGGGCAGGCAGGGTGTTGGAGCTGCCACCAGGAGCTGTGCCAGGGCTGGTTTTGGGTCAGAAAAAGACAAAAAAAGCCTCTGCACACACCAGTCCCCAGCCCTGGGCCAGGTGATTTTCAGGTTAAAGCTGCTGGGCCAGAGCAGAGCAATTATTGATGGTCAGAGGGAGCAAAACCTTCCAGAGCTCAGCCCTGGAAATGCCAATTCCTGCAGCTGCTCCGGCCCTGAACCCTTGGGTTTGTTGTGATTTTTTCTCTCTCTCTCCCCATTCAAAGCAGTGATGCCGTGGGAGGAACGAGGGCATGAACACAGCTCTGAATGCAGAACAAATTATTGTCCTCAAAGAAGATAAAAGGGAAAATCGAGTGCTTGTCCAGGCCCCTTTTATCTGGCCCAGGAGCCAATTACTTAATTCAAGATGAGATTGGGTCTGGGCAGTGTCAGAACAGTGAAAAGCTGCCCTGGTAACATCTGGTCTGAAAACTCACCTCTGGATCTGGATCCATTCTCTTCTCATTACTCTGAGATGATACTTGGCACGTACAAATTAAAAACCAATTAAAACACTTGTTGACCTCCTAAATTGTTATTTATTCATAACAACTTAAACTGCCGCTGCTTGTAATTTAACTAATAATTCCATTTTAAATAATTGAAATAATTATTGTACTTAATTTAAAGTTGAGTAATGGCTGTGGGAATAAATTGCATGAAACAGTGGTGATCAATAACACGTCAAAAGGCAATCAATATTTAGGTCTCAGAGCTCTGTTAATGGATGGCGATATTAAAAAAAAATAACAACCTGCTTGAAGCACTGAAATTTCCTCCTGCTCTGAACCCCAGGATCAGAGCTCTGGCAGGGAGGCTTTGCCAGAAGCCTGGAAACAAAGTCCTTGATTTTACACCTTTGAGGCACAAAAGCGTCTTTAATATTAAAGGATCAAACAAGGGAGAAATTCCAGAGTCGGTGGGAAAGAATTTGCTGATAAAAACGTCCCTCGTGGGGGGTTTGTGTCTCACCCAGCATGGGTTTCACTGGAGCTTCCCCTGGAGCACCCCAGGGTGGGCCCTGAGGAGCAGCAGGGCTGGGAGGGCCAGGGGGGACCCCAAACTGCATTTCCCTGTTCCCAAACTGCATTTCCCTGTTCTCAAACCCCAAACTGCATTTCCCTGTTCTCAAACCCCAAACTGCATTTTCCCTGTTCCTGAACTGCATTTCCCTTTTCCTAAATCTCAATGTTCCCAAACCCCAAGCTGCATTTCCCTGTTCTCAAACTTCAATGTTCCCAAACCCCAAACTGCATTTCCCTGTTCCCAAGCTGCATTTGCCTGTTCCTAAATCTTGATGTTCCCAAACTCCAAGCTGCATTTCCCTGTTCCCAAACTCCAAGCTGCATTTCCCTGTTCTCAAACCCCAAACTGCATTTCCCTGTTCCTAAATCTCGATGTTCCCAAACTCCAAGCTGCATTTCCCTGTTCCCAAACCCCAAAGTGCATTTCCCTGTTCCCAAACCCCAAACTGCATTTTCCCCGTTCCCAAACCCCAAGCTGCATTTTCCCTGTTCCACCTGGGGCCGGGAGGGCTGGAGGTGAGGGGTGGCAGCAGCAGTGGCACTCTGGGGTGGCAGGGGGACAGTCACCATCCCATTTGTCCCACAGCTCCTGCTGTGGAGGGTCTGGGGGAGCTCTGGGTCTCAGCCCTGCCCCAGGAGGGGTCCCTGGAATCTGAGGCTTCCTGGGAGCCCTGGCATGGCTGAAGGTTGGCTTTTGTTGGAATTGTCAGGAAAATGAATCCACAAACACCAGAGGTTTATGTCCAAAAGGAGAGAGAGGAGTCCTTTTACTTTATTCCAATAAAGGGAGAGACCATGGGGAATTCCCCTGGGCTCTCTCACATTTTTGGAGGATGCAGCCTCCCTTTTATCCCAATTTCCTGGCTGCATTTCCCTTCTCTCTTTCCCCATTTCTGAGGCACTTGAGAGGTTCAGACTTCCCAGAACACCTGATACTGAACATTCCCCTCTAATGTACAACCCTCCCTTTTAATTTTTAATTCTTGTGGAATTTAGTGGTTTCCCCCCATTGTTTCTTTCATCTTTCAATGTCCAATTTCATTTATCAGCTACCCTAAAGTTTATTTGTAAAAGCAAACATCTTTTTCCATTCATCAATCAGTGGAATCCTCCCCATTGTTTCTTTTCTCTCCCAGTGCTGTTTATTCACCACCAGACCCACAGTTTGTTGGGAAAGACAAATCCTCTGTTCCTCTCAGAATGCCGATTTCCTGGCAGCTGTGGAGATCCAGTGTCTGTAAAATGGTTTGGGAAGGGTCAGGACCCCAAAGTGCTTCCAGGAATCTCCATCCAGTTGATTCCTTTCCCTCCAGGTGCAGACCCAGCTGTTCCTGGTGCTGCTGTGAGGTTGGGGTGCAATTGTGGCAAGGTGGGACCAATCCAGGCAGGAATTCTGCCCTAAGCCAGGCAGGGCTCCGAATTTCCCTCCAGTGGAGCCAAGCGAGGATGGAATTGGAGGCTGGGGCTGCCCCAAACTGCTGAGACCCCTGGATGGCTTTGGGATGGCTCCAGTGGGATCAGGAGCTTCATTTTCCTGCTCACCTGCTCGGGGTTTGCTCCTGGCAAAGCCTGGGGGGAGCTGCTGGGTTTGTGTTTCCTCACCGAGGCAATTTTGCAAGGTTTTTAAATATTTTTTTAAAATTTTTATTTTATTTTTATTTTTCTGGAGCCTTTCTGGCTAATACCTTGCACTTTTCTCTGGCTGTTGTCTCTGCCTGCCCTGGTGTCTGCCCTCTGCTGTGGCTGCAGAGCTTTTCCCTCCCCTCTGTCCCCACTGAAAGGGAATTCTCAGGTCAGCAGCCCAGGAGAAACGGCCTGGAAAACAACTTAAAGAGCAGATCAGCTGAGGTTATTTGATGCATTTGGACTCCTGAATGCATCCTGGAGGAATTTATCTTACCTGTGTCAGGAGTTTCCCAGCAAGCAGCAATTTCCAGTTCGTTTAAACCCTTGGCTTTGTGTCCTGGAGTGGGCACTTGGTGCTGCTGAGGAGATCGGGGTCTGCTCGAGGTGCCTCTTCACTTTGAGTGTCTGCTCCTGCCTTTGTCCCTCTGCCCAGGCCAGAGGCAGAGAGCAAACTGAGAGGGAGAATTCCATGTACACTGGGATTTGGGCACTCTGCTTCAGTGACTGGAGAGCCTGGTAACCCACGTGCTCCAAATAAAGCTTCCTTTTCCTTTTCCTTTTCCTTTTCCTTTTCCTTTTCCTTTTCCTTTTCCTTTAACTTTCCTTTTCTTTTTCCTTTTCCTTTAACTTTTCCTTTTCCTTCTCCTTTTCCTTTTCATTTTCCTTTAACTTTTCATTTAACTTTTCATTTAACTTTGCATTTAACTTTCCTTTTCCTTTTCCCCTTTTCCCCTTTTCCCCTCTTCCCCTTTTCCCCTCTTCCCCTTTCCTTTCCTTTCCTTTCCTTTCCTTTCCTTTCCTTTCCTTTCCTTTCCTTTCCTTTCCTTTCCTTTCCTTTCCTTTCCTTTCCTTTCCTTTCCTTTCCTTTCCTTTCCTTTCCTTTCCTTTCCTTTCCTTTTTCCTTTTTCCTTTTTCCTTTTTCCTTTTTCCTTTTTTTCCCTTTTCCTCTCTTGCAGTAGAGCTGACCTCTCTCTGTCTCTCTCTCCTGGGTCTCCAGGACTGCTCAGGATTTTTCCTGCTGCCCTGAGCAGCAGCCCTGGAATATCAATGATTTCCAGGAGGAGTTGGGAGCTCTTTCCCCGACACCTCGGGGACAGCACCAGGTTCTTTGTAAACTCTTTAATGGCAACAATTTCCTAAATCAAAGCAATCTGCGCTTCCCCATTTACAATTTCATTTCCAAGCACTAAAGGCTCATAAAAGGGTTTACAGCACGGAGCCTTGGCTGCTGTGAAGTTCTCCAGCAGTGGTGCAGTGGCATTATCTTCAGTGGAGTATTTTATCTTGAAAATTACAAGGATTTGTTCTGCTCTCTTTTATGCAGAAATAGAATGCTAACAGATGCAAAGTTTATTTTTAAACTTGGCTAGGGGCTGGAAAAGCACATTTAGTGGAGGTGTCATTTGGTGCTCCGAATACATTTCAGGCTTTAATAGTAAAATGTTTCAAAAAATTACAGAGCTGATAATTTCTGTGGTGGAGGTGACACCGAGGGTGGACACCCAGAGCTCCCCCTCACGTTTCCTTCCATCCTTTCCTGCTGGAGAAGCAGTTTATTATTAATTATTATTATTATTAATGACCAGGAGAGGTGTGGATGCATCCATCCCTTCCTGGCTGTGGGGATGTGCAGCTCTGGCTGCTCCCAGAGGGGATTTTGGGCAGGACAGCAGCACTTTGGGGGATTATTTCCCTTTCCAATGTGCCCTAACATTGGATATTGCCATTTTCCTGCAGGAACTTCCACCAAAAATCCTTTCCCTGTTTTGAGCTGGAATCTCCCTTTTAGGAGAGGAGAACTCGCTGCTTTCCTGGGGAGAGGCTGCAGGGCTGGCTCAGCCCTGCACAGGGCACAGGGAGTGCCCCCAGACCCCCCTGGCACCCCCAGAACCCCGGGGAGGAAGATGGAAATTGGGGAGCTGCAGGGAGGGCTCTGCTCGTCCCTGCCAGGCTCCGTGTGACCCAGGTGTCACATCAGGAAGGGAGCATTTGTGTCCCCCACAGGACGGCTAATTTTCATTTTATTTTTATTTTATTTTATTTTTATTTTATTTTATTTTATTTTATTTTATTTTATTTTATTTTATTTTATTTTATTTTAATTTTTATTCTAATTCTTATTTTATTTTGGTTTTCAATTGTGTGTTTGGCCTCTGGGAAGGTTCTGATGATTGGGGTAAATCCTCATTCCAGGTTTTGGGGTAAACCCTCATCCTAGATTTTGGGGTAAATCCTCATCCCAAGGTTCGGGGTAAATCCTCATCCTGGATTTTGAGGTAAATCTTCATCCCAAGGTTTGGGGTAAATCCTTATCCCAGATTTTGGGTTTGAGGTTTTTGTTTGGTTTGGATTGGTTTGGGATTGTTTTTGTTTGTTTGGTTGGTTTTTTGGGGTTTTTTTGGGTTTGGTTGTTTTTGTTTTTTTTGTTTGTTTGGTTTTGTTGTTGTTGGGGTTTTTTTGGTTTTTTTTTTCTGTTTGTTTTTCTTTTGTTTGGGTTTGAGGGTGGCTGCACACAAATTGACTTTTTTTACTCCTGTAACACTGTTGGCTCGTTAAGGCTGGGAAATGTCACATTTGGAGGGTAAATAATGCCTGCAAACAGGACATTTTTGGTGCTATTAAGGCTGGGAAATGTCACATTTTGCGGGTGAATAATGGCTGGAAACAGGCCAGGAGTGCAGGGCTGGCCAGGCTGGGGAGGGGACAGCGAGGGACAATTTCCCAACTCCAGCAGATTTCAGCAGCTGGGCTGGGTTGGGATCACCCAGCCTGGCTGGGCTGTGACCAGATAAACCCTGGGGGAGATTAAGGAGGGAGGGAGGGAGGGAGGGAGATGTGCTTTGCTGTCCTTATCAACCCCTCATTTCCAGCCTTTAACACTCCAGCATTGAGGCTGATCCTCAAGGAGGAAAATGCTGGGATCAGCTTGGGCTAAGCCCATCTTTGTGTCTCCCGAGAGCTCCTGAGTGGGATTTTAAACGGAAAAGGAGCAAAACAGCGAGATTGTCAAACCCCCGGGGTTTCTTTTGAAAGTTTTTTTAGGTTTTATGTCTTAAACCCAGGCCTGGTGTGCGGTTCTGGGGGTCAGAGCTGAGGGGGATGCTGGAATTCCTTGAGTGCCCAAATCTTGCATTTCTCTGGGTTGGTGCAGGGTCTCCTCTCCTGCCAGGATGAGGTTTCCCACCTGTGCCTCTCCAGGGGGGTCAGGTGTGTGCTGTTCCCACCCACCCAGTGGCAATTTTTAATTTATTACATCTCAGTTAATTGGGAAAACACTCCGTGGTCCTGGTGAGCTGCTGGAGCTACACAAATCCAGGTTCATTGGGGGATGTCACAGAAACTTCAATGAACAGAAACTTCAGTTCCAAATGAACTTTATTTTCATGAATCTACAACTTTAATTGTTGTGGATTCATGAAATTATTTGTTATAAATGACAATGAGCCAGAAGAACAAGGGGTTCCTCACTCATCCAACAGGAATTTTTATTTATTACATCTCAGTTAATTGGGAAAACACTCTGTGGTCCTCATGAGCTGGTGGAGCTCCACGAATCCAGGTTCATTGGGGGATGTCACAGAAACTTCAGGAACTCCAAATGAACTTTAATCACTGTGGATTCATGGAAATTTTTTGTTATAAATAACAGTGAGCCAGCAAAGCAAGGGGAGCTGCAGGGAAGGAGTGCAGGAGCTGCAGATTTTCCTGATCACACCTTGGGATCGTGCCCAGGGCTCTGCCCTAGCCCTGCCAGGCAGTGCAGAGCGTGTGAGGTGGTGATTAAAGCTGGGTGTTAATTGTGGATCCCAAGCTGGAGACAGGCAGAGAGGAGCCTCAGCTGTCAGCTCCCAGCCCCTGGCATATGGTTCCATTAAGATAAAGGAACAAAAGGTAATTTACAGTAACAGATGGGCTTGAACTCTTTCTGGAGCTGCTGAATACTTTTTAATTTTTAATTTACGACGACTCTTCCGCGCAGCATCGGAGCAGCTCCTCTGTCGTGTTCTTTTAGAATCCACGAGCTGGGAAAATGTCTGTGAGGACTCACTGGGAGCTTTGTGTCTGCTGGGGGATGGAGCAGGGAGGGGCTGCCCAAGGCTTGTCACTGTCACATTTTCTGGAAAAATCCCTTCGCCAGGATTTCTCTCCTGGGAAGCTGAGAAGCCTCAGAGAAAAAGGGAAACAATTTTCTCATTTGCTTCTCCTGTGTTTTGCTCCTTTGGAATGTGGTTGGAGATTGTTTACCCACAGGTGATTGTTTCATTGGTTTCTTGTGAATTGTTTTTATTTATTGGCCAATCAGTGCCAAGCTGTGTCAGACTCTGGAGAATCACGAGTTTTCATTATTATCTTTTTAGCCTTCTGTAAATATCCTTTCTGTATTCTTTGTCATAGTTTAGTTTAGTATTCTTTAATATAATATCGATCATAAAATAATAAATCAGCCTTCTGAGAACATGGAGAGTGAGGGATAAATCCTCCCACTGCAGAGCTGGAGAAATGTTTAATTGAGCAGGTACCAAACTGCCCCTGCAGCATCCCCATCCCCTCAGCCAGCTGGGACCAGCTTTGGCTGCTTCCAAACACCACTAGAATCCAGGAATGGGTGTTTTTGGGGATAGGAACTGCAGCTGCCTTTGGAAGACAAAAAATCAAACCAAACCAAACCAAAAAAACCACAAAAAACCCCAAACCAAAATAAAAACAACAACAACCAAAAAAAAAAAACCTAAAAAAAGAAAACTTCACCCACCACAAAAAAAAAACCCAAACCAAAAAGAAGCCCAAAAAACAAAGCAAACAAACAAACAAAACCCATTCGAATAAACAAAAACCAACCAACCAACCAAAACAACAACAACAACAAAACAGGAATTGTGTGAATAGTTTGGGAAATAATGGAAAGTTTCCCAAGTGCTGTTGAGTTCATTGTCTGTTAGTTGGGCCCAGGAGAACCGCCACCACCTCCTGCAGTTGATTATGCAAATGTGGATAAATATGTGAATACCTATTCCAACTTTTTATCCTCTGCAATCTAATGTCTCCCCTGACACAATACTCTCAAATTATCTTCAGTGAGTAATGACTTGCATTTAGCATTTTACACCAAACTGTCATATAGATCATTTTCTGTAATACTTTACATAAATTAGGAATCCTCCCCCGTGGAACGCGTGTGGCTGCCGGAGAGGTTTTTACAAGATTAAAAGTGCAAACAACACAATTCCGGTGTCATTTGGAAATCCGTGAAGTGGGGAACGTGGAGGTGACAGCGAATTACGGCGCCATCAGTCAGAGCCCTGCAGGGAGCCCCGCAGCCTTCCCCAAAATGGGAATTTTGCCTCTGGTGGGGCGGGCTGGTGGCTCGGGATCGTTATCCCGATAATTGTTGTCCTGCTAATTGTCCCGGCTCTCCCTAGGAGCTCCTGCTCACCTGAGCCAGGTGTGGGGCTTCGTGGGGTGGAGGGGATGATCCTGAGCGAGGGAGGCTCCAGAGCAACTGGGAGCTGCCATACTGGGCAGACTGGGAGTGCTGTTACTGGGCAGACTGGGGGTGCTGAACTGGGCAGACTGTAGGTGCTGTACTGGGCACACTGGGGGTGCTGGGAGCTGCTGTACTGGGCAGACTGGAGCTGCCATACTGGGCAGACTGGGGGTGCTAGACTGGGAAGACTGGGCAGGCTGGAGCTGCTCCACTGGGCACACTGGGAGTGCTGTACTGGGCAGACTGGAGAGGCTGTACTGCACAGGCTGGAGCTGCTGTACTGGGCAGACTGGAGTTGCTCTACTGGGCAGACCGGGGGTGCTGGGAGCTGCCGTACTGAGCAGAATGGAGCTGCCGTACTGGGCAGACTGGGAGTGTTGTACTGGGCAGACTGGGGGTGCTAGACTGGGCAGACTGGAGCTGCTGTACTGGGCAGACTGGGAGTGCTGTACTGGGCAGACTGGGGGTGCTAGACTGGGCAGACTGGAGCTGCTGTACTGGGCAGACTGGGGGTGCTGTACTGGGCAGACTGGAGCTGCTGTACTGGGCAGACTGGGAGTGCTGTACTGGGCAGACTGGGGGTGCTAGACTGGGCAGACTGGAGCTGCTGTACTGGGCAGACTGGGAGTGCTGTACTGGGCAGACTGGGGGTGCTAGACTGGGCAGACTGGGCAGACAGGAGCTGCTGTACTGGGCACACTGGGAGTGCTGTACTGGGCAGACCGGAGGTGCCACACTGGGCAGACTGGAGCTGCTGGGAGCTGCCATACTGGGCAGGCTGGAGGTGCCGCTGGGAGCGTTTGTGGGAACGGGACCCCACCAGCCGGTATTTTCCCCCAAAGCAGCTAAATGTGGCTGAATCATCTGTTCCTTTGAGAGGCAGTGGGATTTTTGTTTCCTGTAATTATCATTTTAGCAACTTTCCGTGCCAGGCTAAACTTTGCTGCTCATTTTCCCTGCCGGGATTCGCCTTATGCCGAGCCCTGGACCCGCAGGATTTGGGGTTTGGGTTTGGGGTTTGGGGCCATGCCAGCCCCAGAGCTGGATTGTTCCAGGATTGTTTTGTTCCAGGCGCCTCAGGGCTGGCCAGGAGGCAGCAAAAACCACCTTGATGTGCCTCAGCTTGGCACTAATTAATATTAAAGGCAGCAATTCTTGCTTCGTGCTGTCCCTGTCCCCTGACTGCTGTCCCGGCGGCAGGGGGGGTTTATGGCCACCAGCACAGGTGACATTTCACACGGACAATGCAGGCGCCATAAAAAGGGAGGTTTAGGAAACAAACAGGGCCAGGCCGTCCAAATTCTCCCCAGGGCGGCCGTGTTTTGCTTTCCCTGTTTATGTGGCTACAGAGGAAGAGATAAAATTTTTATATTGCTTTTAACAAGAGATAAAAAGTGCTGGCAGTGTGACTGCTGTCCAGGGGACAGGGAAATGGGAATGACAGGGGAAAGGGAATGAGGGAAAAGGGAATAACTGCTGTCCAGGGACAGGGAAATGGGAATGAGAGGGGAAAAGGGAATAACTGCTGTCCAGGGAATGACAGGGAAAAGGGAATAACTGCTGTCCAGGGGACAGGAAAAGGGAATGAGAGGGAAAAGGGAATGACAGGGACAAGGGAATAACTGCTGTCAAAGGGACAGGAAAATGGGAATGAGAGGGAAAAGGGAATTACAGGAAAAAGGGAATGACTGCTTCCAGGGACAGGGAAAAGGGAATGACAGGGAAAAGGGAATAACTGCTGTCCAGGGGAAAGGGAATGCCAGGAGTTCAGGTGCAGCTCCAGGGATCTCGTCCTGCAGCGGGGACAAGGTGAATTTATCCTGGAATTTATTCCTCCCCTGGAATAAGCCTGTTCCCCCGGCTCAGTCTGTGTTTTATTAACCAGTTTGTGCTTTATTAACCAGTTTGTGTTTTACTGAGCACAGTCCTGGCTAGGCTCAGCTGCAGCAGCTCCCGTGGGCAGGGCAGAAGGCAGAGCAGGTTCCTGCAGCTCCCAAAATTGATGTTTGCAGGCAGGAATGGCCCGACAGCCTCGGGGCAAAGGGCAGGGGCAGGGGGCACTGCTGCTTCTTCGTCACCCCCAGCTCCTCTCCTGCCTCTGGAGCACAAAGCTCTGCCTAAGGCTGGGGGCAAGGTTATCCAGGCACGGCCAGGAGCCACCATCAGGCTCCTCTCTGGCCTCCTTTTTGTGTTTTTTTTTTTTTTCCTCAAAAAGCACTTTTCTCACTCCCCTGACAATGCCACTGCCAGGCAGAGCTGTGCCCAGGTGCAAAGTCCCGTTCTTGAGCCAAAGAAAGAGCAGGCAGGAGTAAGGCCGTGTCCATTCCAAACAAAACTGATTTAAATTCCAGGGTTTCAAACAGAAATGGGATAAAAATGAGGAAGGGATTTGTTACTCAGTCGCTCTGACATTGCAGTCACTCACAAAAGGAACAGTCCATTGTCACCTTAAAAACCAGACTGGATCCCGTTTGTACGTGAGGATTTTTGTTGTAATTAGGTGGAATTTCTGTGCCTTGCTCTCAGAAGCTCCAGCCAGAGACCAGCAGGACCTCATTAAGGATTGCTGAACAGGTTTTTTTCCCTCCTTTTGCCACTTCCCTACTGCTCCTTTTGTCCCTTTTCCCTGCGGGGCCTGTGGGGTGTTGTGTTGTGCATGACAGGGGAGCACGTGGAAAGTTCTCCACAACATTTAATTCACGGCTGGACTCAGAGCCAGGCACTGCTGGGTTTGCCAGGGCTTTGCTGCATCCTGGCTGTGCAATTCCAGACAGGGAATGTGGTATTTGAGGGGTCCCCAGGACGAAGGAGGAAGGAATGAATCTGTGTTCTTAGAAGGCTCATTTATTATTTTATGATCTAGATTATATCAAAGAATGCTATACTAAACTATACTAAAGGATACAGAAAGGATACTTACAGAAGGCTAAAAGATAATAATGAAAAACTCATGACTTTTTCCAGAGTCCCGACACAGCTTGGCCGTCATTGGCCAATAAGTCAAAATAATTCACATGCAACCAATGAAACAAACACCAACCACATTCCAAAGCAGCAAAACACAGGAGAAGCAAATCAGATAATTATTGTTTACATTTTTCTCTGAGGCTTCTCAGCTTCCCAGGAGAGAAATCCTGGGCAAAGGGATTTTTCCGGAGAATACGACAGTGACAAGGGAATTTTCCAGACAGGGAATCTTTCATCTCTGCTCAGAGGGGGACAGGAGCTCCTCCCTGGGCTAGGGGTGTTCCTCAACCCTGGCAATCCCTTGGATTAGGGATAATTTTGCTGGTTTTGGCCTGTTCCTTGTGCTGTGCTGATGGAGAAACTCCCCCACAAGGAATTGCCACCTCCACCCTGGAATTCCAAATGGGATTTTCCCACTGAAACCGTTGCTGCCCATCGTGGTTGTGGTGTTTAACTCCAGGGGAAAAAGGGATTTAATGTGCTCTGACAAACCCAAAAGGCTGCTCCTCACCTCTGCCAAACACTGCAAACTCCAGGCTTTGGGATTCACATTCCAGCACTGGGAATACTGGGGGTACCTGACCATGAATTGTTGCTTGGTTGGACTTTCTGGGGTTTTGTTTGGGTTTTTTTTCAAAGCTGGTTCCGAGTTCTCCTGAAATGAACCTCTGACCAGAGAGTGCTTGGCAAACCCAACCTCTGAGCATCCTTATTTCCTCTTTTGCTTCATTTTATGGCCAGATTTTACACCACCACGAGGAAAACTTATTAAATATTCACCACCCAGTGCGCATTAGTTAAAAAGCAGATCAAGGGGGGGGTGGCCAGAATGGAAAATCCTCTCAGTCCTGCAAGAGCCCCTGCAGCAGAGCCCCTTCTCCTGCTTAATTCAGACACGGGGATTTCGTGGGGATTTTTTTTCCCCCACCCTCGATATTATTCTTAATTAGCCCTCAAAAAACGAGACAGAATGTGCCTTTTGGGGCTGAGCTCAGCCTAATTAACAGAGTATTCCACCAGATCTCGGGCTATTATTGCACTGCTGCTTCTCCCCTTAGGACACACATCCCCTGTTTGTGCAGTTAAGACTCGCTAAAACCATAAAAAGGGCTGCATTTGGAGCTCCGGAGTTTTCAAACCCCTTTTAATGCTGCCAGAGGGGCAGCAGGGGGGTTGAGCTGTGTCTGAGGCCAGCTGTGCCTGGGGATCCCTCCCCAGCACACGCAGCCTTTAATCCCAACGGAGTTAATTTATTTATTTACCGAATTAAGAGCCCAGCAAGCACAGCCTGGGTGGTGTTTCTGCACTTTTTATCCACTGCTGCTCCTCTCCACTTGAGCCCTGCCTGGTGGAGGAGGGTGGATGGGCTGAGGGCTGGGCTTTGGCAAAGCTGGGCTCATCTTTGATTTCTTCTCACAGGGACAGAGCAGCTCCTGCTGGGGCTGGGGGTGCCCAGGGGGACCCCGAGGCCTGGCAGGGCTGGCTCAGGGTGGGCACTGGGCTCAGCTTTAACATCCAGCCCAGTGCTAGAGCTGGTTCTGGGCGTCCATAAATCCCAAGATCTGGGTATTTGGTTCCTGGTTTAAATAAGACACAAAACTTCACAGCAGAGGGGGCTGGCTCTGATTTCTGTCCTTTGTGGTTTGTGCTCAAACACCCAACATCCCCAAAATGCTGGCTGAGGGCACCCAGAGTGTGGCATTCCTGGATTTGGGGTGAGCAGGCTCTGATTAATCGGTTTATTTGTGTTGGGTGAGGTCCTGGTGGTGAACTGTGCTACCTGTGCCCACGGGTTGTGTTTCTCACCAGAGATGATGGAGTTTTGTGATGAAAAACGGCTTTAAAATGTCACAGCACTGCCCTGATGAGCCCTGTTAATGTTAATGACGCCCAGGGCTTGTTTTCGAAGCTTGTGTATTGAAGGTAACAGCGCTCATCTTGGCACGTGGGCAAGAGCAAAGACAATCTCATTTTTACACTGAGTGTGTCTCATTCGTACCTGTTGATTTCTCAAGATCCAGAATGAAAGATGCCTGGATGGAGTTTAAATGTTTTTATATCTTCTTAAAACTCTATAAACCACATGTTAAGCACACGTGAGATCTGTCACTGCCCTGTTCCTGGATGCTTTCAGATCTTTTTAGCGAGCCTTTTCTTATGGAAATGCAGATTATTATCTCCATGTTGTTTATCTCCTCCTCGTTTCCAAATCAACCCTTGCTGTGATTTTGGCTATTTCCTGCAGCTCATGATTTCATAAATTCCTGTTCAGGCACTGCAAGAGGAGATCAGAGCTGTCAGACTTGACAAATAAATCTCCAAGTCTTGGAACAAAAGGGCTCCGAGTCCCCGAGCAGGCTGCGAGCGCGGGGTTAATAACGCTGCCAGAGGATGACTCAGGCAGCAGTGCAGTAACAAGTGATTTTATCATGCTGCAGATATGAAAAGGATATTGTTCACAGGGCACTGGAGCAGGGCTCCTGAATAATTCCCAGTTCTTCGCCAGCTTTTGCTGACAGATGAGCAGAGCGTGGGGGCAGAGCCCGGCCCGGGCTGTTTGCTGCTCCCCGGGGGTTCTGCGGGGCCTCGGGGGGTGGCACGTCCCAGGGGGCTTCTCCTCCCCTCCTAAAGCTCCAAGGAACAGCGTGGGGTGGAGGGGAGCAGCTTTGCAGCCAGGGGCAGTTCTGGGATGGGGTGAATGAGGGATGGATGGATGGATGGATGGATGGATGGATGGATGGATGGATGGATGGATGGATGGATGGATGGATGGATGGGAGCAGCTCCTTGGGATGAGCTGGGACGAGTTCTGGTGTCACTCCTGGGACACTCAGGGCAGGTCTGGGGATGATTCCTGCTCAGCAGCCTCTCCCTGTCCAAGGCACAGCCCCAGTGACATTCCCAAGGCTCTTCAGGATCAGCTTCCATCCAGGGACAGTTCTGGGATGGGGTAAACAAGGGATGGATGGAAACAGCTTGAGGGATGGATGGATGGATCCATGGATGGATGGATGGATGGGAGCAGCTCCTTGGGATGAGTTCTTGCTGCTCCTGGGACACTCAGGGTGGGTCTGGGGAGGATTCCTGCTCAGCAGCCTCTCCCTGTCCAAGGCACGGCCCCAGTGACATTCCCAAGGCTCTTTAGGATCAGCTTCCATCTGGGGACAGTTCTGGGATGGGGCAAACAAGGGATGGCCATGGATGGATGGATGGGAGCAACTCCTTGGGATGAGTTCTTGCTTCTTCTGGGACACTCAGGAAGGTCTGGGGAAGATTCCTGCTCAGCAGCCTGTCCTTATCCAAGGCACGGCCCCAGTGACATTCCCAAGGCTCTTCAGGATCAGTTGGTGTTTAGAGGTGAGAGGAAACCCTCTGTACTTTGTTTAGAGGTGAGAGGAAACCCTCTGTACTTTGTTTAGAGGTGAAATGATGTCACAATCCGCTCTACGAGCGGGGGTTATGATGGTTCATTTTACTGATCTCAGAGTGCAAAAACCACACGGAAAAGGGGATTGCAGTCAATCAAAACAAATGCACCTTGACTGAATGACCACAGAGGTGGGGCAGATGAGAGAAACTTTGGACAGAGACTTACAGAGGAAACCCTCTGCCCTTTGTTTAGAGGTGAGATGAAACCCTCTGCATTTTGTTTAGAGGTGAGACAAAACACTCTGCACTTTTGTTTAGAGGTCAGATGAAACCCTCTGCACTTTGTTTAGGGGTGAGATGGTGTCACAGTCCGTTCTACGAGCGGGGGTCGTGATGGCTTTATTGAATGACCACAGAGGTGGGGCAGATGAGAGAAACTTTGGGCAGACTTACAGATGAAACCCTTTGCACTTTTTTCAGAGGTCAGATGAAACCCTCTGCACTTTGTTTAGGGGTGAGACGAAACCCTCTGCACTTTGTTTAGAAGTCAGAGGAAACCTCTCCACTTTGTTTAGGGGTGAGATGAAACCCTCTGCACTTTGTTTAGGGGTGAGATGAAACTCTCTGCACTTTGTTCAGACAGATGAAACTTTGTTTAGGGGTGAGACGAAACCCTCTGCACTTTGTTTAGGGGTGAGATGAAACCCTCTGCACTTTGTTTAGGGGTGAGATGAAACCCTCTGCACTTTGTTCTGCCTCGGAGCAAAGCCCGGGGATGCCTCACGTCTGCCAGGCTGGCTGAGCTGACGACGAAGGGCTCTGTACATTATTAATAACGAATTGTCACCGCTGGCGCTCCTCTCTGTTCTCCTCTCCCAACACGAAACGTGGCACCGAGCGCTGCTCGGGCACGGCTGCTCCCACGGGTGACACAAAGCTGAGGCTGCAGCCCCAGAACAGATTTGCTGCTTTTGTTGGAGGTTTGTGCCCTGCCGTGTCTCACTCTGGCTCATCGGGGCATCCAGCTGGGAAACAGCAGGAATTTGAGGGTTTCCAGCAGGAATTTGAGGGTTTCCAGCAGGAATTTGAGGTTTTCCAGCAGGAATTTGAGGGTTTCCAGCAGGAATTTGAAGGTTTCCAGCAGGAATTTGAGGGTTTCCAGCAGGAATTTGAAGGTTTTCAGCAGGAATTTGAGGTTTTCCAGCAGGAATTTGAGGGTTTCCAGCAGGAATTTGAGGTTTTCCAGCAGGAATTTGAAGGTTTTCCAGCAGGAATTTGAGGTTTTCCAGCAGGAATTTGAAGGTTTTCCAGCAGGAATTTGAGGGTTTCCAGCAGGAATTTGAAGGTTTCCAGCAGGAATTTGAGGTTTTCCAGCAGGAATTTGAAGGTTTTCCAGCAGGAATTTGAGGTTTTCCAGCAGGAATTTGAAGGTTTCCAGCAGGAATTTGAGGTTTTCCAGCAGGAATTTGAGGGTTTCCAGCAGGAATTTGAAGGTTTCCAGCAGGAATTTGAGGTTTTCCAGCAGGAATTTGAGGTTTTCCAGCAGGAATTTGTAGTTTTCCACCACAGAAACCTCGCAGGGATGCTGCTCCATCACAGCTGGTGCCACGGGGAGGAGCAGGGACGGGGGAATTCCAGCCCTCCCTGGTGTGTCTGAACCCAGCCCTGTTCAGAGTTCCAAATTCTGGGGGGCTCAGACACCCCCAGCACCCCCGGAGTGCATTCCCAGATTACCCAGGGTGGGAAAAGAGCTCAGCACAAGCTGAAGCCAAGCAGGTGCTTCAGCCTGAACGGGGGCTCAGCGCTGCTGGCACCACCTGGGGGTTATTTTTGGTTATCTTTTGTTATTTTTGGGGTGTTTTCTTCGTTTTTATTTTTTGTTGTTTTGGGGGGGTTGTTATTTTTTGTTATTAATTTTTGTTAATAATTAATAATGTTAATAATTTTTGTTGTTTTCAATATATATATTTGTTAATAATTTTACATATAATATAATATAATATAATATAATAGAATAGAATAGAATAGAATAGAATAGAATAGAATAGAATAGAATATAATATAATATAATATAATATAATATAATATAATATAATATAATATAATATAATATAATATAATATAATATAATATAATATATATTTGGGTAATGATTTTTGTTATTTTTTATTATTTTTGTTGGGTTTTTTTGGTTTTGTGGGGTTTTTTTCTTGCTTTGGGTTTGGGTTTTTTTGGTTTTGGTTTTTTTGTGGGAGTTTTTTTGTTGTTGTTGTTGTTTTTTGGGTTTTGGGGGTTTTTTTTCCATTTTCAGCTGCTCACAGCACCAGCAAGGGATGGTTCCAGCAGGGTTTGATGTGCTGGATGAGCTGAGCCAACCTCACCTCCTGACGCCTCCCAAGGGGAGCAGCAGCAAACTGAGAACTGGGAGAGCATCCCAAAAACCAGGGGTGGGGTGGGAATGCAGCAGGGTGTGAAATCCAGGTGGGGAAGGATGGAAGCAGGGGGACACTGCTGGGTCACCATCTGTTGGGAGCCTTGATTTCGTGTTTTCAGAAGGCTGGTTTGTTATCTCATGATATATATTATATTAAAATGCTACGTTAAAACGACACCAAAAGAACAGAGAGAAAAAGATCGTGAGAAGGTTTGAAAGAACAAGAATAGGATGGAATGATTAATAAAATTTTGTGATTGCTCACAGCCTCGACACAAGTGAAAACAATCCACATGCACCAATGGAAGATGCACTTGTTGCATTCCACAGCAGCAGACAGTTATTGTTTACATTTCTTTCCTGAGGCTCCTCAGGAGAAAAACCCTGGCAAAAGGATTTTTCAGAAAATGTCATAACTACGACCATCCTGTCCATCCTGAGCTGCTCCAGGGGAGCTGGACCCTCACCCAGCACTGGAGATTTTATTGCCCCCCATAAACCCCACGAGTCCCAGCACTGAGGAGCTCAGCTGAAATATCCTGTCCAGGGAGCTGGAAGGAGATTTTAATGTCAGCCTCTGTAATTTTTGGTGTGCTGGGGGAGAAAAAATGGGAATGTTGTGGGATGTTATTGCTGCTTTTTGTTCTGAGAGCGGCTGGTGAGTTGTGGGAGAGCAGAGGTGGCTGCTCGTCCTCTCCCCCTGTCCTGTTAGGGACAAAATAAAAGCAGATTTTCATCAGGTTTCCAGCTCTGGGTGCTATAAAACCCCCCAGCATTCACTCCCAAGGTGTGTATTCTGTATTTCTGAGCCATTCTGCCTCTCCAGCCATCAGCCTCCACTTCCAAATTGGAATATTCCTGCTCCTAATGGCACGAAAACCCCTGCAAATGGGTGCTTGTTCAACATAAAAATTACCAGCAATTTGAGGATAAGTCATGGAGGATGTAATGACTTGTATTACAAGGTTCAGGAAAATTGAAGTGTGAATTGGGATCTGAAGGGGCGGCTTTGTTCTCTGCCAGGAGTTCAGTCCTGAGCAGGACCTGAGGAAAATCACTGCCCTCCCTTCCCTTTTTCTCAGAGCCTTTTATCTGCTGGAAAAGCTGTTTGGGTCCTGGCGTTGCCTTTCCCGCGCAGAAAAGAAATTGGGGTTGTTAACTGAGCGATAGCAGGGGAAATTCTGATTTCATGGAGGCCAAAAAAAAAAAGGAAAAGCAAAAATATTCCTTTAGAAATCAACCCAAAATCTCACTCTGAATGTTTCCTCTGGTCTTAAGGGGTAAAGGAGGCGTTCTCAGGATGCTGGGCTGGCCCTTCATGAAATGTTGAAGCAAAAGGGGTTGGTGTTCCCTGATCCCACAGGCAGGAATTTTTTCCCATCAGCAAATCCTGGAGATCCCAGAGCTGGCGTCACCTGCAGGGGCCTTCATGGAGATCTGGAACATTCTGTAGAATTTTGTAAAATTCCTTAAAAAATTGTCGTAAAAGCCTTGTAGGGATTCTGTAACAGATCAGAAACTGCAGTGTCACAGTGATTTTTTATGAAAAATCCCTTCACCAGGATTTCTTCTCCTGGGAAGATGAGAAGCCTCAGAGGAAAAGAAAAACAATATTATCTGATCTCATCTCCTTGTGTTCTGCTGCTTTGGAATGTGGCAGGTGCCTCTTTGATCGGTTCCATGTGAATTGTTTTTAATTAATGACCAATCCCAGTCCAGCTGTGTCGGACTCTTTGGTCTGTCACGGGTTTTTATTATTCATTCTTTTCTGGCCTTCTGTCTGTGTCCTTTGTAGTTTAGTATAGTTTTAGTATATAATTTCTTATAATAAATCAAACTTCTAAGAAATGTGGAGGCAGATTCATCTCTTCCCTCATCCCGGGACCCTCACAAACACCACCAACGCTGCAATATTGAGTAAAACTGCTGGAGGCCAGGCTGGAAATGGGGAAGGGGGAGCTGGGACAGCAGAAGGGCTTTGCTTTGAGGGGAGGCGGGGAAGGGTGGGAGAGCTGGAGCTCTCCAAGGTGTGCCTGAGCATCTCAGGGCAGGGAATGTGGTCGGGAAATGAGGATCCTTTGGGATCCTTTGGTGCTGGCAGCAGCGGTTCCTCTGCAGAGCCACCAGCTGGAAATCCGCCGGGTCTTTACCATGACAAAAGCGTTTCACCAGCCTAAAATGCCCTTCAGCGTGAGAAGCAGCATGGAGCAGGATATGGAAAAGATTTCTCACAAAAGTAGCTTGTGATTCAGATGGAAAATGTCAGGTTTTGAAAATTATTAATCTTTGTGCTGCACAAAACCGTCAGCTGTAGGGGCGGCGGGTGTGGGAGGTTCCTGCGGGAGAGCGTTTCCAAATGGGGCTTTTTTTGGGGGATGTTTTTCTCTTTCCCTTTGTTTTTTGGGGGGGTTCTTTTGTTCCTTCCCCCACGGGGGGCTGAGTAAACAGGCAGCTGAAGCTGCTGATGGGGACAGCAAGCAGAAGTGACAGGGAGGGGAGGTGAGGTGGTGACAGCAGAGTCAGGGGAGCGTCACCAGCCCGGGCTGTGATTCACTGCCGAGGGAAATGGGGTGGGGGGCGACGGGAATGAGTTGGGAAATGGGAAAACAGCTCCTGGGGGGTGGGTTGGGGTGGGTTTATCACCGAAATGGGACTGGGGTGGGGGATGAGCTGGGGAGGTCTCAGGTGGCTCCGTCCTGCTCACCCTGGGCTGGCTTTAGGTGGGAAAAAAGGGGGAAAGTTCCAGAAAATCCCATGGGGGAAGCCCTGAGTGTGAGGCTGTGATGTCCTGGGGCAGGCAGCGAGGTTTTCGCCCTCCCAAACCAGGGGATGGTGGGGTTGGCTTTGCTCTCCTGTTTCCTGTGGGGTATCTCATTGCTTTATCCAAAATTACCTGAGTGGAAAGGGAAAGGTGAAAGAAGAACTGCAAAATATTCCCTTATCCAAACATTACCTGGAGGGCAGCTCCGAAATCTGCACGAAACAGCTGATGGGAGCTACAAACATCAATAAATCCAAGGCCTCACAGGTCTGCAGCAATATTATTTAGCAATATGCTTTGCTGTTTAATTCTAGTGCTGTTTCAGGAAATATTTGTAGCTGAATACCCTGAAAAAGCACAAAAGAAGCAGCCAGAACAGGCTGGGTGTGGAACCCAAAACTGCTCCAGTGCCCAGCTCCCCCTCCTTGTTTGCCGTGTTCAGCTGCTGCAAACACAACATTGAAATATTCCTTAAATGTCACTTGTTGCTTTGATGGAATTTACAGAGAGATCTGAAACATCTGTGGCTCAGTCTCTCTGCGCATGTAGAAAACATCAATTAATTGGATATTTCGTGTTGTCAGGGACATTGGACACTTCAAAAACTGGGCAGAAATCCCAAATTTGTTCTGTTAGAAAAAGCATTGTAAAATTTTACATCCCAAACTCTATTGTTTAACTGCAGATAAAGTTTGTTTCCCCAATCACAATGAAATAAAATTTCAGACTGTGAAGATCCATCATTAAATTCAATTTGTGCAAAGCGCAACGAGGACTGGAAATTCCTGCCAATACAGCCAGTACAGGATTTTACAGGAACTGGGAAATCTGGGTTGCAAACCTTCTCCTCTAAACTCCTGTTTAAATTGTGCACTGCATGTTGGAATTATGTCTATTAATACTTAATGGGCCCAATTTCCTCAGCAATTCAGAGTCACCTGGAGGAGCTGCAGCATTGCTCAGTCCAGTTTTAATGAGCTCGTCGGGGATTTCGGGCTCGGTTGTTGAGAGTTGCACTGTGATGTCTCACTCAGCCCTGAGTGTCCCTAAATTGTAATTCCCTCATTTATTATTGCTGTGCTCCCGAGCTCTCAGCACTGGAATGAAGCCCCGTTTTTGGAGCCTGGTTTCTCTCTCAGCCTGGCTGAAATGAAGCTGAATTTCTCTCTGAGCTCCTTTTGTGGGGTTTTTTTACCAAATGAGCATTTCCATATCGTTGTCTCAGTAATTAAGATTTACTGAACCCAGATCTCATCAGAGACACAGGGAACGAGGCAGGGACCCACATGAGCAGGTGAGACAGGAAATTTGGAGCAGGAGAGGAGTTAATTTGGGGAGTCCCCTCCTTGCTTTGCTCACCCATTTCTCCTGGAGGCCTGGAGCACGGGGAGGGGTTTGTGGGTGAATTCAGCAGGCTCAGGGTGAGCTCTGCAGCCTCTCTGCTGGGCCAGAAATGGCATTTTTGATGGCTTTGGACAGAAATGCTCTGCTCAGGGCTCCTGGCTGGAATTGTTGAGGGCAGCAGGTCCGGTCAGTCACTGAGGGAAGTCTGAGACTCCTCACACACCCCGTGCTGGGACACTTTTAGTTACAGATCTATTTGGGGTGCTGGAGGATCCTTCTTCCCTTTAAAGATTTATATTGC
The DNA here is from genome assembly GCF_036417665.1 of Passer domesticus. NCBI lineage: Eukaryota > Metazoa > Chordata > Aves > Passeriformes > Passeridae > Passer > Passer domesticus. The sequence continues at coordinate 3,285,157 of NC_087501.1, read as the reverse complement.
TTGCATATTGCTCAAAGGAAAAAAAAAAACAACTAGATGTTAAATAAATGTATGAAAGATTCTTCAAGTTTGTAACCCACTTAATATTTAATAAATGTAATACATCATTTTTATAAATAAGTGTAGCTGGGATATAAATACATTCAGGATGCAGAAGGGATTACAATAGGATGCACATTCATCTCTGTGGCACAGGAAGGGCCAGCAATGTTTTATCAACAAATTAATTCTCACTGGGGAAAATAGATGCCCTTCCCTCCTGCAGCCAGGGATGGGTGGTTGGTGGAAATTCCCTTCATAAATTCCATGGAATTCAAGTTCATTAAATGGGTCTGACATTCTCAGAGTGGTTCTGACAGAGCCAGAGGAGAACCGGGCTGGAATTGGTGGGTAAGGTGGGATGTGTTAAATTTCCTTCTTTTTTCTGGGAACAAAGGTGTGAGGGAGGGGGGCCAGTGGCACAGGGATTGAGGGCTGGGGCTTTGGAGAGGAGACAGAAAGGAGGAGATGAGGACTGGGGAAAGGAGGAGATGAGGACTGGGGAAAGGAGGAGATGAGGATTGGGGAAAGGAGATGAGGATTGGGGAAAGGAGAAGGTAACGATTGGGGAAATGGCAAAGGAGAAGGTGAGGATTGGGGGAAGGAGGAGATGAGGATTGGGGGAAGGAGGAGATGAGGATTGGGGAAAGGAGGAGATGAGGATTGGGGAAATGGAAGAGAAGGAGGAGGTGAGGATTGGGGAAATGGCAAAGGAGGAGATGCGGATTGGGGAAAGGAGGAAATGAGGATTAGGGAAATGGCAAAGGAGAAGGTGAGGATTGGGGAAATGGCAGAGAAGGAGATGAAGATTGGGGAAATGACAGAGAAGGAAGAGATGAGGATTAGGGAAATGGCAGAGAAGGTGGTGAGGATTAGGGAAGTGGCAGGAAAGCCCTTCCAGAGGAGCCCTGCCTGCAGAGGAGCAGTTCTGTGTGTGGCAGGGCAGCCACAGCCCATCCTGGTGCCACTCTCAGGCAGGCTCTGTGTGAGCAGGGATTTGGGTGCCCTTGGTGCTGGGGGGAAGGAGCTGTGTGAGGAAAACACCAGAACTGGGAATGTCTGGGGAACAGAGAACATCCCTGCTCCATCAGGGACCCCGGGTGTGCTCCTGGCAGGGACGGGAGGAGCTGGCCCAGCCTTGGCTTCGCTCCAGGCTCAGAGCAGAGTCCAGGGGCTGCTCCAGCTCCTCTGTCCCTCTCAGGGTCCCACCCTGACCCAGGCAGGGTTTGTCCCTTTCCCTGCCCCACAGCCACCTCCAGGCTGGCTCCAGAGCCACAGGGAATGTCCCCCGGTGTCCTCAGTGTCCCCAGGGGTGCTCAGTGTCCCCAAAAACCTCAGGATGATCCCAGCAGCAGAGGTGACAGCCTCAAGTGTCTCCACCTGGCACTCAGCAGGAGAAATGAGATTTTTAACTCCCAGATAAGCGGGGTTCGTGCCTGAAGATCCCCGGCTCGCTGCTGGGGGATTTACTTTTTTCTTTTTAAAGTCCAGATTTATTTCCACAACTTATTGCACGTTCATTTTTTGGAGTTTTCACTGCGGAAAATTGCCGGGAGGGATGGATTTTGTCTTCTTCAGCTGGCAGAACAATTTTCCACCTGTCGCCCAAATATTTGATGGGAAGGATTACGGCAGAGCCTCTGGAAGTTTATCCTTTATATCCATGGGAAGCAGGGGGGTTAATGTGGGATATCAGGGGTGGGATGGAGCTGCAGCACTTGTGGATCTCAGTGTGGGGTGGGAATTCTGGATGATGGGAACACAGGGATGAGCTGGGCTGGGAATTTGGGAATTTGGGAACACAGGAATGAGCTGGGCTGGGAATTTGGGAGCAATGGGAACACAGGGATGAGCTGGGCTGGGAATTTAGGAACACAGGGATAAGCTGGGCTGGGAATTTGGGAGTGATAGGAACACAGGGATGAGCTGGGCTGGGAATTTGGAAATTTGGGAACACAGGAATGAGCTGGGCTGGGAATTTGGGAGTGATGGGAACCCAGGGATGAGCTGGGCTGGGAATTCTGGAACACAGGGATGAGCTGGGCTGGGATTTTGGGAGTGAGAGGAACACAGGAATGAGCTGGGCTGGGATTTTACAGATCCCTGTGTCCCCACCAAAGCTCCCTGAGGAGCACCTGCCCCTGGAAGTGCTGGGTGTGCTGAGGGTTTCATTGACCTATTGAGGATTCATAGATTTATTGAGAATTCATTGATTTATTGAGAGGTTCACTGATTAATTGAGGGTTCGTTCATTTATTGAGGCCTCACCGATTTATTGAGGGTTCTTCCTCATAAGGAAAATGCCAACACTAAAAAATCCACTGTATTGTTGAGCAGAGGCATTTGAAGTTCATAATGAAACTAAATCTGGCTTTGGGCTGCACAGCAGCCAGGAAAAAACCAGGAATTCTGCTAAAAGCATTGAAAAAATAGCAATAAATGCAGATAAGTGAGCTGGTGTGGTGGAAGGTTCCCTGCCCATGCAGGGGAGGAACCAGATGAGCTGGGAGGTCCCTTTGGGGTGGGAAGGGATTTGTTCCTGGCTCTCGCATTTAGCCTTTGCTCTGTACCCCGTCCTGGGCCCTCAGCAAACCAGGGCAAACAACAGAGACAATCCAGGATTTCACGTGGGCAACAAAATCTGCCATTTCCACCCATTTCTGAGCTCCTTCCAAAAAACCCACTGCGCGTGGGGGCCGGGGTCATCTGGTTAAGCAAATGTAGGCAAATCTCCCCGAGCTGCTTTCCTGACTGAATAACGACTCCGGTTTCATCATGGAAACCGTTCCAGGCAGGAGGAAATGCTCTATTCTGGAACAGGCTTTTTATTTTTCCATCCCCTGCCTCCCCTGGCGAAGCTGACGCTTGAAATTGTTTGGTGCTGGTGGAAATCCGGGCTGCAGGGGGTTAAAATCCAGCAGGGATCACGAGGATGGACAGATGGAAAGGGAGGAATGGGAATATTTGGAATATTGGTCATCTCCAGTTGTGTTTGTGCTCCTGGATGGGTCCAGCTGGGAAAAGACTTTTTCCTTCTGGGAAAAGTATTTTTCCTTCTGGAAAAAGGGGCAGCAAACATCCCAAGCAGCAGTGAACAACCCAGTGCTGCTGGCAGGATTTATAAATCCAGGGAAAAGGAGGAAAAGGGGAGGAATTCCTGAGCAGGACAAGGAGGCTGGAGGGAACTGGGAATGTTTTTGTGTGGGAACGGCTCCTGTGTCCCTGTAGAGGAATTGCTTCAGGGCAGTCCCATAAATCAGGGAGATTCCAAACCTGGCAGAGAAAGGGAAATCCCAAATCTTGGGCGGAGAGAGGGAAATCCCAAACCTGGGCAGAGAGAGGGAAATCCCAAATTCTGGGTAGAGAGAGGGAAATCCCAAACCTGGGCAGAGAGAGGGAAATCCCAAATTCTGGGTAGAGAGAGGGAAATCCCAAACCTGGGCAGAGAAGGGGGAGAGAGGGAAATCCTAAATCTCGGGCAGAGAGGGGCAAATCCCAAATCTTGGTCAGAGAGAGAAAATCCCAAATCCCAAACCCCGAGCAAAGGGAAGGAAATCCCAGATCTTGGGCAGAGAGGGAAAATCCCAAATCCCAAATCCCAGGCAGAGAGGGAAAATCCCAAATCCCAAATCCCAAGCAGAGAGGGAAGAGAGCTCCCTCTGATCCCCGCTGCTGGATCAGCCAGGGGAATTCAGCCCCATCTGGGACTTTTAGAGCTTTGTTTTTCTGGTACCACAAAGTGTAAGAGAAGTTGTGTTTGGACACTTGGGGAAAGTCTCTGCACAATTTATTGCCAGATTTATTTGCTTTTATCATGAGTTACTTGGTTTGTTGAGGACACCTTAGCTCTCGTTTGGGTTTTTTTAATACAAAAAGAATAATGCTGTTCACTTTTAATAATTCTTAATTTGAAATGAAAAAGGTATTTCAGAACTCACAGCTTTTCACTGGTTTAAGATCTCATTTTAACATCTAAATTATCCAAATCAGTTTTGAAATACTGACTCATCCCTGTCTGCTGCTGTCCAGATCTCCTAATGTGTTCTGACAACAGCAGTGTGTTTATTTCAGAGAAGAATTTAATGTTTGTTCCTAACTTTTTTTTTCCCCCCTCCTTTCTTTTTCATTCCTATTATTGTCATGAAAAGATTTAAAGTCCCTTTTGGCCTCACGTGCAGAGCATAAAACACAAAACCCTTCCTGAAAGGTAATTTTCCAGGAATGAAACCCACAAGAATTGTGTGTCAGGCTTTGCTCTTCTGTCATTTGCTGCTGCTACAAAACAGATTTTTTTTTTTTGGGGTAGCTCTGAAGGACCTGAATCCCAAAAATTGACATGGAAAACCTCAGGGATTTGCAATCAGCTCTGGGGGAAAGGGAATTCTGAATTCAAGTTAGGGCACAATAGAGGTGATCACAAGAGGAAGAGTCATTGAGGTAAAATCCTGAATATTAAGGGCATTTTGGGGAGGTAAATGGGAAAATGTTATTTATCCAGGGATAAATAATGTCCTCCACCTGAGCAGGAATGTCCTGGCAGCAGGAATTCAGGCAATTCCAGGTGTAAAACACAGAAATACCTGTGTGAGTGTGAGGGGATGGGGAATCATTCCTGCTTTTGTGTGTGCTGCTTTGGATTTCCAAAGGAAAACGCCAAAGGGAAAAGATGCACCTGGATTTACCTGGCCATGTGAGAGATTTTCATGGGGAGGGAGCCACTCCCAGCCCCAAAATCTGCCAAAAAAAAATCCAGATCACCCATTCCAGACACAACCTGCCAGGAGAGATCCGCCCTGGTTTCAGTGGGGCTGGGATTTCCTCCCCCGTGCCTTGCCCTAAATAGCAAATTCAGTGGAATAACTCGGGGTCACTGGGAGTTCTGCAGCTGGGGGATCCTCACGGACTCGGCCGCTGCTCCCCCTCCACCCCGGGGCTGCTGGAGCCTTGGTGGGAGCCTGGGAGTTCCCAGCCTCGCCAAAATCTTCAGACATTTTTTGTCCTTTCCTACAAAACTGGGATTGAAAAGAGCCTGCAGGGACGCAGCGCTGCCGAAGATTGACAAGATGGAAATTGGCATCAGCGTTGGGGAGGAAAACACTGGAAGTTGTGATGGTGTTTTTTAAAGCACCCTGAGAAGGGGCTGAAAGCACTGCAGGCCTTGGAGGGTGGCTGTGATCTCCCAGCAGGGCTCTGGGGGTGTTTGCACACTCAGAGCTCCGTGCTGAGGGGCAGCTCCCTGATTTAATAGAAATAAAACAAAGTTCTCGTTCTTCTGTTGCCTCCTAGACACGGGAAGGGCTCCGTTTCCTTCACAGCACCACAATTCCCTTTCATCTGCCTTAATTTCATTGCTTTGGGTTCCATCACCTCCTCGTGCCCTCAGCTGTTCCCTCCCGGCTCCCTTCATCCTCACACTCTTTAATTTGAAAAAAAAAAAAAGATTTTCCACGTGTCCTGTTCTCCCCCCTGGCTGTGCTCGCTGCTCTCTGATCTCCCTGCAGGAATCAATCCCTTCTCACCCACATTTGTCGCTTTCCTCTGAATTTTCGCCAAAAAACAGACAAGGTGCTGAAATGAATTCAGCATTGCCGGAGATCAATGGGAATTTCCTGGGTTTGACAGCAGCAACGAGGGTTTGACAGGGTGGGAGCTGTTCCAAAGGCAAAGCCTCAGGAATTCGGGAACTGAGGGACCTTCCTCATCCTGAAGGGATGCCCTTGGCCCCTGATGGCAGCTGAGGATCACAGATCTGAGAGGATGAGGAGAAGTGCTGAAAACTTCTCCCTTCACATCCTGCAGCTTCTGAACCCTCAGTTCCCCACCTGTTTTCTGGTGGTTTTGATGCTGTTTTGCGGCATTTGGCAGCCCTTACACTGAAATTATTTGATTTTTTTCCTCCATGTGCGTGTCCTTTCAAAGCCCAACCCGGCAGCTCTGCAGACACTCCTGGAGTAAAACCGATCCTAAATAAAACCTGGAGTAAAACCAACCCTAAATAAAACCCAGAGTAAAACCAATCCTAAATAAAACCCAAAATTGATTTTTCACTCCAGCAATAAAACGAGATGCTAGAAAAATAATGAAAAATGGAATTTTCCTCTGGTTGCCTTTCAGGAAATGAGAACAGCGAGGCCCTGCCCGAGTCCATCCCCTCGGCCCCGGGGACCCTGCCCCATTTCCTGGAGGAGCCGGACGATTCCTACATCATCAAGAGCAACCCCATCGTGCTGCGCTGCAGGGCCGTGCCCGCCATGCAGATCTTCTTCAAGTGCAACGGGGAGTGGGTGCACCAGAACGAGCATGTCTCCCACGAGAGCCTGGACGAGGCCACAGGTGAGCAGGTGTCACATTCATGTCTTCTGAAAATCCCTTCGCCCAGGATTTTTCTCCTGGGAAGCTGAGAAGCCACAGAGAAAAAGGAAAACAGTAATTATCTGATTTGCTTCTCCTGTGTTTTGCTGCTTTGGAATGTGGTTGGGGATTGTTTACCCACAGGTGATTGTTTCATTGGTTTCATGTGAATTGTTTGGACTTATTGGCCAATCAGAGCCAAGCTGTGTCAGGACCCTGCAAAGAGTCACGAGTTTCATTATTATCTTTTCAGCCTTCTGTCTGTATCCTTTCTGTATTCTTTAGCATAGCTTAGTATAGCATTCTTTAATATAATATAGTATCATAAAATAATAAATTAGCCTTCTGAGAACATGGAGTCAGACTCATCATTCCTTCCTGCCACGGGGGACCCTGCAAATAGAATAAGCAGGAGCTGCTTCCAGGTGAGCAGGAATTGCCCCCAGATGAGCAGGAGTTACTCCCAGGTCACCAGGAGCTGCTCCCACGTCACCAGGAGCTGCTCCCAGTTGAGCAGGAGTTACTCCCAGGTCACCAGGAGTTACTCCCAGGTCACCAGGAGTTACTCCCAGGACAGCCCCAGTGGGAATCCCAGCCCTGACCCCGCCAGGCAGCTCTGCAGGGACCTGGGGTTCCTCTGCTTCCCTTTGGAACAGGAGCTGGAAATAGGGAAAGTCGTTTTTAGGGATTCCTGCTGGGTTGGATCCTGGTTTCCCCCCAGTCCCATTTTTTGTGGGATTCCTGCTGGGTTTGCCCCCAGCCCCAGTTTTTATGGGATTTTTGTTGGGTTGGACCCTGGGGTTTGCCCCCAGCCCCAGCCAGGGCAGGAATTGGGGTGGGAATAACCCGAGCAGGAGAAATCCCCAGTGCCCAGTGCGTGTGGATGAGAAGAGGGGAAGGGAGAGATTTGGGAGTGATCAAGAGATTTTATCAGCTCGGAGCACAGCCTGTAGCTTCTCTCATTTAGCTGATAAGTATTGCAGACCAATTTAATGCTGTGGCTCCACAATTCTGGTTGTTATTGCTTTCTCCCCTCTCCCCTCCCAGCATTGCTAGGCAACCCCCAGCCTTGGCAGCAGCGCTCTGTGTACAACACCTTCTCCAGCAACACAAGAAATTCCTTTTTTAGAGGCAAAAATGCCATTTAAAAAGAAGTTACACCTCTTAAAGTAGTGCTTGGCATTCTTTTGAAGTGACACATTCTGAAGAAGTTTCGTATTAGAGGGGTTTTTTTGTAAATGCTAATCTGAATGAATTTTAATTTTTGCAGTTACCTTTTCAGAAATAATTTAATAGGCATAACCTTTACTTCTAAAGGCACTGCTGAATCAATATGGGAGAAATGTCGTCCCTAAAAGCTTTCCTTCCATATGGTTACAGAAAATCTCTCTGTGAGTGCTGCAATTATGTTTTCTAAGCGTTGGGTTAATAACAGAACAAACCAAGATTGGTAACACGAGCTGGGGTTTAAACGGCATCGGTAACGTTGAGGTTTGAGACACGGAGCAGCAGGGCTGGGATCGTGGAATGGTTTGGATTGGGAGAAAATTCATCTGGTGCCAGCCCCTGACCACAGAAACGCTGCAGGGCTGGACTTAGCCCAGGGCTGCAGATGCCCCAAAAGTCTGGACCCAAAACGCTGCAGGGCGGTGTCCAGGTGTTCCCAGAATGCTCCTCAGGGCACAAAAATGCAGAGAGAGGCAGCACTGAGGGGAATTCTCTCACCATGATCCCATCCATGGCCAGGAATGCCTTTGGAACTCTTCCTCAGCCTCCGGGGAGCAGCAGCTGTTGGGGTTTTTGGCAGTGCCCTCATTTCTGGAGTCCAGTCTGGGCCACAGCTGAGTCTGTCCCCAGGCACAGCCCGGCTCTGCTCCAGCTGGAAAACTGCTCTGGGATCGGTGCCAGAAGCGGAGATTTTGGTTAAAGGGGGTTCTGGGGCCTCACTGCACTGGAAGGGTCTGACCCTCTGCATCCTTCCCCTGCGTGTGAGGGATCAGAGTCCCGAGAGGTTGGGGGGAGTGGTGAAGAGCAGCACCCAGAGCCCCGGGCTGGAGGAGTTTGCTGCTGGATGGAGGGAACGGGTCTGAGCTCCTGTGGGAGCTCCTGGCAGAGGGGCTGCAGTGGCACTCGGGGTGTCCCAAGGCAGAGACTCCCCACAGGTGGCTTTGTCACCGTGATGGGCACAGAGCCCAGTTTTCCATGATTTTGGTTTCACAGGAGAGGAATAAAGGCTCGGAGCAGCCCAGGAGTGTCTGTGAGCAGGAGCAGCAGGACAGGGAAGGTTTTGCAGGGCTCTGCTGCTGCCTGGGGATGTCTGGAAGGCTTTGCCTGGAGTGTCCCCGTGGTGGCTTTGCTGCTCTGCCTCTGCTTTTCCTGTTTATTCCCAAGCGTGACAGAGCAGGGACTTTGTTCTCTCCGTGCTCTGCCTCATCAAGGGAGAGCCGAGCTCGTGGATGCTGCTGTGATGAAAGTCTGGTAATTAGGGGCTGATGAATTTCCCTCTGCTGCATTTCCTGCACGCTCCAGAACCTGCCTGGCTGTTTCAGCTTGGGGTTCAGCAGAGGCTCAGCCCCGCTCGCAGAGTTTCCTTGCCTGATAACTGGAAGGATTACAGCAATAACTGCTGTCAGTGTTTTTCTCATTTAAACAAATAAAGCTGACAAATGCCGAAGTTCTCTGCAGCTCCGTTGTGTTTAGTACACGGAGAGCAATTATTCATCTGCTGCCAGCACCGGTCTGTGCAGCTCGAGCATCCAGCAGAGCCCATTAGCATTTCAGTGCCACAGCCAGCACTTGATATTCTGCACGGCTCTACTGTAAAACAAAAGATGATGGTTCTAATTTGCACAATAATTTAAAGGGTTGGGCTCGCGGTGCTTATTGGAATTATTGGAGTCGCAGGTAAAATGTCGCGGTGCTTTACGAGGTGCCTGCTTTGATTTGCAGGGATTTTTCACCCGGTGTCACTCCCCGTGAAGGATTTTCCCGGTGGTTCCCGAGGTGCAGAGGGGAGGTGGATGTGTGCGCTGGTGAAATACGGGGGTGATAAATGCAGAGTATTCCTCTCCTCCCAATAGGTTTGCTTTGTGTCGTTGCTCCTAAAACAAATGGAAATAGCTGTACTTTCTCCATAAACAAAGCATAACTTCCCCCAAAGACCCCGTGTTCTCCAGTGGTCCTGTCCAGCCCCAACAATTCCAAGATTCTGCAGTTTTGGATGCATTTATTTTGTCTATAGGTGAACTGGGAGACCTTTAAGAGGACCTGAATTCCTACCTGGCCCATTCTCAAAACGCTGAACCACCAGCTTCCCCAAACCTTTGTGCTCTTTGTTTGCCACATTAAATACAGGCTGATTTATAGATTAATTAAGCGCCGTGTCAATGAAAGGAAGAGCTGGGCTGGAGAATATTCCACCTTAATAAATCTGGAGCTGTAAATGCCTGAATTCACTGACGCCTGCTCAGAAATTTGCAGCACCCCGGAGCCAAGAAACGGTTTCAGCTTGTTCAAAATTCATCATCAAGTGATGACTTCTTCTTGTTTGGTATCAAAACCCTGTCATTGTGGGCAGGGGCGGTGCTGGGGCAGCTCCCACACCTCTGCCTCTCTTTGCTGCTTCCCAAAATCCCCAGAGCAGCTCAGGAGGGAAGGGAGCAGGGGCTGGGGGTGTGAGTGGGGTCAGCACAGCTCTGGATAATCCAGGGAGGGTTTTCCCCCCAGGAAGCTGCTCCCGGTGGGAATGGGATCCCAAACCCTCAGCCAGGGCAGCCCCGCTCTGTCCCCTCTGAGGGAACTCCCTGGAGCTTCTCTTACCTTAAACCTGGACAGATCACTCTGCAAAACCTTTTCATGCCAGAATCCAAGGATTTTTGGCTGGCAGAGCAGGGATGGTTTTGTTCAGGGGGTGCGTTTTCCTGGCAGGGTCTCTGGCAGAGCCTTTGTTCCTCAGGGTTTGTTGTCACCGTGTCAGGAAATAAAGGGAGGCTTTGTAAACAGTTTTGTTAAAAACAGCATCAACACGGGGGAAACAAAAAGCAGCCAGAAAACCTGTGTTTGTTTGTTGCATGGGAATAAATATTTGAGGGACTGAAGGCATTCTGGAGACAACTTGGGGAGCTGTCAAGGGTTTGTCCCTGTCTTTGGGTTTCATTGTAAGCCAGGCTTAATGAAAAGAAGTAAAAATCCCCTTTTCCTGCCGCTGGAAAAGTATCAAATATTCTGTATTTTTGTACAGGATTTAAAGCTTGTCTGAGCTTCCCCTCTTGGAGCATCCCCAGTGAACCCTGTCCCTCCTCTTGCCAGAGGAGCACAGTGACTTCCCAGTGCCTTTGAGGAGTGCCTGCCCAGCTGTTAATGATGCCTGAGATTAAGTGGAAGCCAATTTTTATGGAGTTCAGGTTTAGAATTCTTGCTGCTTTATAAACTCCACAGGCATGAAATACGGTGAGATTGGGTTTGCCTCCATTTCCAGTGGAGGGGAAATAACTGCCAGGGGACTGTGCTGGAGGAGAGAGGAGGAGGAACAAGGCCTGAATGTTTTCTATTTTCATTTAATGTTTTTTCTGACTCTTTCAAATGGTTCCCAGTGCCAGGTTTGGATTGGATTTCCTCTCCCAAGGCTGCCATGCCGAGGTGGCTGCAGGTCTGGGGAACATCCCAGGGGTGCCACAGGAAAGGTGTGGGAGGATCCTGGAGTCTGGAATTTACCTTTGGGCTCTGTGTGGGGGAAATGCTCCTGGTCTGAGGGGCCACAGCTTTGCAAGAGCATGGAGGTGTCCTTTAAAGACATTTTTATTGTACATGATCGAATCCAGACAAACATCCTGGCTGAAGGAGGCACCAGGGATGAGGATTCTGAGGGAGGAGTTGCAAAGATCACAGTGGGGGCAATTCCTGGAACTTTGTGCATTACAACCCGCTCATCTTACAGAATTTAATTAGTGGCACTACATTGTTGCATAAGTAATTAAGGCTTTGCCCTGATTGAAAAGGGCACTGCTGATTAAAGGGCAGGTTTGTGTCCCGCTGATTCTGTGCCTCTCCCCGCTCAGGGCTGAAGGTGCGGGAGGTCTCCATCAACGTGACGAGGCAGCAGGTGGAGGATTTCCACGGCCCCGAGGATTACTGGTGCCAGTGCGTGGCCTGGAGCCACCTGGGCACCTCCAAGAGCAGGAAGGCGTCCGTGCGCATCGCTTGTGAGTAAACGCTGCTTCCCTGGGGCTCTGAGGGGTGGGAACGCACCTTTGGGGTTAAACAGCAGTGGGTGTGCTCCTCTGCCCCTGCAGGAGCATCCCGGGAACCACGGGTGTCAGCAGAGGGAAAAACACCTTCCCTCCTTTCTTGGGATAGAGCCGTCCCAAAGAGAGGGAGGGAGGCTGCCACGGGAATCCTGAGCTGGCCTTGGCAGGGAAGGAACCATGGGGCTGCTGCCCATGGAGACTTGGGGGAAGGTGGCGGATGATCTTCCTCTCCTCATGTCCTTGATGTGCTGTGGGGTCGTCACTCACCACCCACAGACCCTGCTGGAGCTGCAAAAAGGGAAATGCTCCAAATGCCCCACAGCCAGAGGGACAGGATCCCAAACACAGAACTGTCACGAGGAGCTGCAAAAAGGGAAATGTTCTAAATGCCCCACAACCAAAGGGACAGCACGGACAGGACCCCAAACACAAAATTGTCATTGGCAGCTGCAAAAAGGGAAATGTTCCAAATGCCCCACAGCCAAAGGGACAGCAGGGACAGGACCCCAAACACAGAACTGTCACTGGGAGCTGCAAAAAGGGAAATGTTCCAAATGCCCCACAGCCAGAGGGACAGCAGGGACAGGACCCCAAACACAGAACTGTCACTGGGAGCTGCAAAAAGGGAAATGTTCCAAATCCCCCATAGCCAGAGGGACAGTGGAGACACGACCCCAAACACAGAACTGTCACTGGGAGCTGCAAAAAGGGAAATGTTCCAAATGCCCCATAGCCAGAGGGACAGCAGGGACAGGACCCCAAACACAGAACTGTCACTGGGAGCTGCAAAAAGGGAAATGTTCCAAATCCCCCATAGCCAGAGGGACAGTGGAGACACGACCCCAAACACAGCTGTCACCAGGAGCTGCTCCAAGCCTCATCCCATTCCTGGAATCAGACCTGGGGTGTTTTCCTGGCAGAACCAGAGCCTGCCAGAGGAGAATTCAGGGATTGCTTCCCCCAGTCTGTGGTGAGCCCCTTTCCCTTGAGCCCCCAGCTCAGATCTTCCCTTTGCTCTCCTGGGAAAGGAGGTGCAGCCTACAAAAAGCTGGGAGAAACATTCCCTGGGAGAGGAGGGCAGGAGCAAAGGGAGAACCTGAAGGGAGACTTCCCAGGGAGTGTTCCAGCAGCTCCTGACAATAGAAAAAGGTGTCTTTTACCAGGGTAAACATTTAACAGGATAAAACAAACATTTGTCAGAAGTAAAAGGACAGTGTAAGAAAAGCTTCATTTCATTAACGGCGGATTTTTTTTTGTTGGCTGATTCAGTCTGAATGTCTAAATACGTGTAAATTCAATTTTTTATTTCACTGCATTAACTGTCATAACACTGAGCCAATAATTCCCCTGCATTGCCGAGCTGAAAGGACCTTTATCTGAATTGAATTTTTATTGACTTTTCTCCGCGCTGTGATTTCCCAGCCCCACAAAATGGCAATTTGAGCCAGGCTCAGCGTGAGCAGGAGCAGGAGGAGCCGTGTGCTGGGGCTTTTCAACCCCTCACTGTGGGAGCAGTTCTTCTTGCCAGTGCCCCGAGACCCCATTAACCCCAGAGCGCTCTGGAGAGGCTCTTCAGCTCGGCCTGGAGGGCTCTGGGGGTGCCTGGAGGCTTTGTGTGGGAGCTGAGCTCCTCTCTGCCCCTTCCTGGGCTATTTTGTGCTCAAAGCTGAGTGGTTTGCTGGGAAAAGCAGCAATTCCGGAGGGCAGAGCTGAAGGGGCTCCTCAGGCACAGCAGGAACATGCTGGGGTGGGATTTATGGCTTGGGGAACACCCTGGGAGGATCAGGGATGACACCCTGCAGGTCCAACCTCTGAGAGAACCCAGAACATTCTCCCAGCCCCTCTGGGATGGGCACTGAGGAACCGGCAGCTTTATTTCATCCCCCTTTTTTTTTTTTTTTATTTTGCACTGAATTCCCAACGTTTCTGAATTGTGAGTCAAGTCCACAGTGTTGCAGCACTTTATATTTCTCCAAAGAAGCAGGTGAGTATTTCTTTGTGATAGTGGGGAAGGCAGAGCAAAGGGATCCTGCTCCATTTTTCACCCTAATAAAGGCATTTGTAGGCACAAGCGCAGCCTGGCTGTTAATGAATGCCTTCTTAAAGAGAGCACTGGAAAAGAAATTGGTTGTCTGAGGGGAGAAAAATCAACATTAACAAAGAATCATGGAAAGGAGCATGCAGGCACTGTGAGCATCTTTCTGCAGGCAGCAGCTCGCTCAGATAATTCTGAATGCATTTTGGAAAATGCAGTGCCAGGGCCGTATTTCATCAGCTGTGAGCAAGGCAGGGAATGAAGTCAGTAAATCCCCACCGTGGAGCCTGAGACGCTGGGAACACAATGAGAGCTCCGAAAGGAACATCCCCCAGCAGGAATCACATCCCTGAGGGTTTGCTTTGCTTCCACAGCCGGGGAGCTCCAGGGATTCCTGGGTGTGTTTGGGATCCCAGCTGGATCCAGGTTTCCTTTGTGCCCGTTCTGTCTGCCCAGACACCCTCAGGTGCTGCAGCAGCTCTGAGACATTTCCAAAGCTCAGTGATCACCTGCCAGCGGTGTCTGGGTGGAGCAGTTTGTCCCAGTGTGGAATTAAGTGACGGGTTGGACTTAATGATCTCAAAGCTCTTTTCTAGGATCCTCTGAATTGCTCCCAGCCCCTTTCTCCTTCCCCCTGCAGCTCTCAGGGTGAGATCTGCACAGATCAGGATTCAGACACTGCTCTGAGCAGGGCATGGCCCAGCCAGGCTGGATCCAATTCAATCCCAGCCCACAGCACCCTGGGGATTCCACGCTGCTCCTGCACGGAATTCTGAATTGTGGGAAGGTTCTGGACATGGGGTGCAGGGCTGGAACCTGGCCTTGCTTTGTGTCAAACACAGGTGGGTTTGGAGAGGGAAGAAATGGGGACACAGCTGAAGGTGATGGGATCCAGGGATGGGGGTGTCCTGGAGCTCTGGGAGTGCCAGGGGCACCCACCCTGCACCCCCTGGAGCTTTGGGGCAGGAATGCCAGTCCTGGTGAACCCTTGAATCCAAGGAATGCCAGTCCTGGTGAATTCATGCATTCAAGGAATGCCAGTCCTGGTGAACCCTTGAATCAAAGGAATGCCAGTCCTGATGAATTTGTGCATTCAAGGAATGCCAGTCCTGGTGAACCCTTGAATCAAAGGAATGCCAGTCCTGGTGAACCCTTGAATCCAAGGAATGCCAGTCCTGGTGAACCCTTGCATCCAAGGAATGCCAGTCCTGATGAATTCTTTCCTCCCACCCTGCAGATCTAAGGAAGAACTTCGAGCAAGACCCCCAGGGCAAGGAGGTTCCCATCGAGGGGATGATTGTCCTGCACTGCCGGCCCCCCGAGGGCGTCCCCGCGGCCGAGGTGAGCTTTGGGGTGGGCACAGGGGCATAAGAAAAAGCTTTGGATGGGGGAAGCACAGGGCTCAGCTCCTGTGTGGTGTCGATCCCGGTGCTCTTCTCCCCCAGAATGCTTCAAGTTCCTTTTTTGATGCACTAGATTTACAGAAGTGTGGCTTTTTATCCAAATTCTGGACTGTTTGCTGAAAAATCCTGGTTTTCAGACAATTTTCAAGTCCTGTGCTTTCAAACTGAAAGCAGATTGTTGCACATTTTCCCAAGAATTACTTTTCTCTTCGAAAAACAAGACAAAGTAAAAGGCAAACCTAAAAATATTGTGATAAATGGTTGCTGGGGAGAGAAAATCTGCTGCAAGTATTAATTTGGTGGAGTTTGGCTTTGCTTTAAACAGGCTTTTTGTGATGAGAGCTGGATCTTAACAGGAAAACCACAGGGATGCCTTAAAATGGCAATAACCAGGCTGCTCTTGGAGGGAGAGGTTCGAGTGGGTCATGTCAAAAAATCTGCTGCAGGGGCTTTAAAACCCAAGGAAATGTTGAATTTTTAATTGCACCCTGCAGTTCTCTGCAGCACCTTCTGGGGAATGAGAGCACTTGGATCACTCAGGAGTTGGTTTTTGCCCCTTATCCCCAGCGTGGCTGGGGTTGGTAATAACCGGAGGAAGAAAAGGAAAATAAACCCCAGAGAAATGGGTGCTTTTAGTTAATGAGAAGGGATTGGAGCAGATGTCCCTGGAAATAAAGAGGAGAAATGCAGAGGCGCCATCAGTGAGGCAGAAGTGCTAAAGGAGAGGAAAATGAGACAGAGAAGGGCTCAGCGAGTGGCTGGGTTTGTGTCCAGGTTTCTGGTGTGCTTTATTGTCAGTGCTCCCACCTCCTCCTCAGCTCTCTGTATTTTCACTCCTTACCAGGAAAATGGGTGTTGTATTGCAGCGAATTGCCAGGATTGCTGAATGTGTGCTCTGGAAAATGGATCTGGTTTGTAGACAAAATAAACCTCCACAGGTGTGGCTCCCCAAACACCCTTGGTCTCATTGAGTTTTACTGAGAATTTTAAATTTCTTTGAACTGCCAGCTTTACATTCCCCACTTAAGCAGGGAGTCTGTCTTCTGTGGAAGGTAGGAATTATGTCCAATGAAAACCTGACATTTTAATTGCTTGCTCCAGATAAAAGTGGTGGAGTTCCCAACGAACCCTGATTTACTGCTGTTGACAGTAAAATTGTTATTGCTGCTAATAAAGCTGGTAAATCTCACCAGGTCACATTTGCTTTGGCCAATAAAATGTCCCATAAAGGCCTGGGCTAATTCTGGGCTCATCGAGGTAAAGAGTCTGCTGGAAATAATTCAGTGTCTTTAGAAAGTGGGTTAAACCCGTTAGAGCAGGCCTGGCTCTGGGCTGGGGGATAAACTCAGCTTTATTCAGAGTTGAAGCACAGCCTGCCCTGATTAACACCGGGGAATAACTGAGCCACAAAGGCTCCCTCAGCGATTGTTCCGTGGGTGCTGAGCGGTGCTGAGGGTTTCAAACCCCAGTGCTGGCAGCAAATCCCTGGTTCTGATCCAAGAATTGATTTCATTAGAGTTTGGATGCGGCCCTGGATGGAAACATAAGGCTGGAAATAACTGGGGACAAAGGAGCTGCTCTGGTGTTTCACGAGATGCAGAGTGGGTGCTGACTGGGGCATTGTCGGTGTTTGCTCAGCCTAAGAGAACTGGAAACAAGGGGGAAGGAGGCTCCAGCCCACCCCTGCTCCGTGCCAGAGCCCCTCCCTGGGGAGGGTTTGGTTATTCCAAGTGCAGAGCTTCAGGAATGCTGTCAGAGTTTGGTTATTGCAGTGCAGAGCTCCAGGAATGCTGTCAGAATTTGGTTATTCCAGGTGCAGAACTTCAGGAATGCAGTCAGAGTTTGGTTATTGCAGTGCAGAACTTCAGGAATGCTGTCAGAGTTTGGTTATTCCAGGTGCAGAACTTCAGGAATGCTGTCAGAGTTTTGTTATTGCAGTGCAGAACTTCATGAATGCTGTCAGAATTTGCTTATGCTAATTGCAGAACTTCAGGAATGCTGTGAGAATTTGGTTATTCCAGGTGCAGAACTTCAGGAATGCTGTCAGAGTTTGGTTATTCCAGGTGCAGAACTTCAGGAATGCTGTCAGAGTTTGGTTATTCCAGGAGCAGAGCTTCAGGAATGCTGTCAGAGTTTGGTTATTCCAGGTGCAGAACTTCAGGAATGCTGTCAGAATTTCGTTATTCCAGGTGCAGAACTTCAGGAATGCTGTCAGAATTTGGTTATTCCAGTGCAGAACTTCAGGAATGCTGTCAGAGTTTGGTTATTCCAGGTGCAGAACTTCAGGAATGCTGTCAGAGTTTGGTTATTGCAGTGCAGAGCTCCAGGAATGCTGTCAGAGTTGGGTTATTCTAATTGCAGAACTTCAGGAATGCTGTCAGAATTTGGTTATTCCAGGTGCAGAGCTTCAGGAATGCTGTTGGAGTTTGCTTATTTGGGGCCAGTGGTGCCTCTCTTTGCTAATCCCATTACTTAATTATTTATCTGTGGGCTGGGACAGCACAGAAATCCCAATCAGGGCTCCCTGGAGCAGAATTCCTGCAAATGAAGTTTTGTGGGGAGCAGTGTCTGTTCCTACCATCTGCTCCAGAAGGAGACAGCAGCAATGGGAATACCCAGATTAAGTTTGCTTTTACATGTGTTCATTTGTGCACAAAACAAGCATAAAACCAGTTAGGGGAATATGGATTAAAGGGCTGGATCCACGGTTTGAGCATGTCTGAAGTGAAAATGGCTCAAAATCCAGATTGTGTAAATCAATTTCCCAGCACTGGGGAAATTCTGGGGCTGCCCTGCTCACACAGTTCAGTGTGTACACGGTTTTTAAGCTGAGGAGCACACCAGTGAGAGCAAAATCCAGGCATTACAGACAGGGAGCACTAAAATTCCAATTCAGCTCTTCCAGGGCTGCCTCAGACCCAGCTGGACAAGCCCTGGCTCCCTCAGCAGCACATCCCAGCTGCTCCTGCTGGCCACACCTGATCAAGGAGCAGCTCCCCGAGGCTGCAACCCCTTCTTGAGGGTTTGGTGGCACTCCCATGAAGCCAAAGTCCCCCTCTGGGGCCTGGAACTCTGTGGGTATCCCTGGCTTTGGGAGCACCAAATCCTCCTGTGGCAGCAGCAGTGGAGAGAACGCAGTGACTGAGGTCTTACTTCTTGTTTTACCCTTTCAAATAGTCTGGGAATGCTGAAACCATCCTGGATCCAGGGACAGGCACCTGCCTCTGAAGAGATAACCCCAGGTACCACATCCTGGAGCGCCTGGCTCTGCTCCTGAAGCTGCTGCTTTTCCTGGGCAGGTCCAGATCAGCTGCCCTCAGCCTCTCTGCATGACACCATGGGTTTATTTCTGCCCCTTCAGGCACTCCTGGGTTTATTTCTACCCATTCTGGATTTATTTCTGCCCTTATACCCACCCTGGATTTATTTCTGCCCACCCTGGATTTATTTCTGCCCCTACAGCCCCCCTGGATTTATTTCTGCCCACCCTGGATTTATTTCTGCCCCTACAGCCCCTGTGGGTTTATTTCTGCCCACCCTGGATTTATTTCTGCCCCTACAACACCCCTGGGTTTATTTCTGCCTCTGCACTCTTTGGGAGCAGGTTTCCCATCTCCAGAGTTCTCTACAAAGCAGGGAATGAGACCTTTTTACACCTTTTGGGACGGTGCTGGGCTTTAGGGCACCCTGGGTGCATCAGCACCGCAGGAAGAGAGGAAGAAAACCCAAATCCCAGTGCTGGGCAGGTTGGAAAAGGCTTTTAAATCCTCTTCTCATGCATTTACATAGCAAGCAGAGAGAGCTGGTGAGCAGCTGTGCTTGCAGGCATCGGCACCCAACCCAAATAAATTCAGTTTTTATGAGTTAAGCATCGAAATGAAAAAGAAAATTCAGCATTTAAATAGAGCAGCTGAAAATCCCCCGCTGAGGCAAATGTTGATTCAGCTCTGGAGAGTCTCTGCTGGCACGGGCTCGGTGGGACCAGAGCCTTTTATTCACTGTTGATGGGAGCTGGCCTGGGCAGGAGTCAGCTCTGGGCTGAGTCCCTCAGCAGCTTCTGTAGGGAGATATTGAGGAATTGTGAGCAGCAACTGTGAGCAGGAATTGTGTCCCAGTCACTCAGCAGCCCTTCTGCAGGGAGATATTGAGGAATTGTGAGCAGGAATTGTGAGCAGGAATTGTGAGCAGGAATTGTGAGCAGGAATTGTGTCCTTTGGCTCAGGCTGTGCTCCTCCAGTCCCTCAGCAGCTTCTGCAGGGAGATATTTAGGAATTTTGTCCTTTGGCTGAGGGTGTGCTCCTGAGGGACCCTCAGGGAGACATTTAGGATAATAATAATATCTCAGGGAGATATTGAAGAATTGTGAGCAGGAATTGTGAGCAGGAATTGTGTCCTTTGGCTCGGGCTGTGCTCCTCCAAGTCCTCAGCAGCTCCCATGGGGAGATATTGAGGAATTGTGTGCAGGAATTCTGTCCTTTGGCTAAGGGTGTGCTTCTGACAGACCCTCAGGGAGATATTTAGGATAATAATAATATCTCAGGGAGATTTTGAGGAATTGTGTACAGGAATTGTGAGCAGGATTTGTGTCCTTGGTTTGGGCTGTGCTGCTCCAAGTCCTCAGCAGCCCCCATGGGGAGATACTGAGGAACTGTGTCCTTGGCTCGGGCTGTGCTCCTGAGGGACCCTCAAGGAGCTATTTAGGATAATAATAATAATAATATCTCAGGGAGATATTGAGGAATTGGGAGCAGGAATTGTGTCCTTGGCTCAGGCTGTGCTCCTGAGGGACCCTCAGGGACCCAGGTGGGGACATGGCCTCCGAGCCCTGGGCCCGATGGCAGGCCTGGGGTGTTTCACTCCTCAGGGCTCAGGGGAAATAATTCTGCTTTTGTCACTGCTGAAAATGAGGGGAAAGGGAGGGGAGTTCCCTCAGAGACTGTGCAATGTTGATTTTGCCACAACTGGGCCTTGCAGGCCCCTCGCAGGGCCGGCCTTGCTGCCTGGGCACAGCCGGTGCTCTGGGGAATTTCGGGGAGGAATCTGCGAAGGGAACAGTGGCTTCTCTGTCACCAGGACATTTCAAAGCTGTGTTTGCCAGGGAAGGGAACAGTGGCTTCTCTGTCACCAGGACATGTCAAAGCTGTGTTTGCAGGGACACAGCACATGGGGCATTTCCTCCGGGGCCATCACCTGCAGCTGTCCCTGCCCTCCCACCAGGGAAAAACCCTCCCTCAGCCTGCATCATTCATTAAAAAATCATGGAATTATTGAGGCAGAGCGTTCCTCAGCCTCGGGCAGTGCTGGTTTGGGGGTGTTTGCTGTGTCCTGTGTCAGTCTGGGTTATTGTAACTCTGTCATTCCCTCAGCACCTGCTCACGGGGCGCTCCTGGCTCGCAGCCCCGAGGAGCCTCACGCTGCTCTGAGGTGACTTTCAGGGCACATCTTTGACCTCCAGCCTGGCACAAAATGCCCCCCCTGCACAAAATGCTCATCTCCTGGCCCTGAGAACGGCTCAGCTCAGCCTGGAGGCTGAGAGGGGGAAACTGCAGCAAGTGAGGCCCAGCTGAGCCCACAGAGAGCAGAGGAGACATTGGGGAGCCCCCGCAGAGCTCAGAGCTCTCTCTGTTTGCTCCCCAAAATCTCCTTTTCACTCAGCCCAGCCCCGATCAGCTTTACCAAGGGCAAATTGTGCAGCCCTGCCTGGGGTCAGGCACGCAGGACCCTCAGAACCTCAGGCCATGGGTTGGGTTTGCTTCCTGTTCATGCAATTCTGACCTTTCCATAGGCTCTGCTGCATTCTGCACAGTACAGTAGAGAAAAAGAGCTTTTGTTACTTCTCTTCCTTTATCTTTTGTTCCTCTCCTCAAGCGAATTTCATGACACATTCTTTGCTTATCTTCTTAGCTGACCTTTAACTGTTTCTTTAAATAGTTTTTCTCCAGTCTGTGCCCTCTTCAGTTTCTTGAAACTCTTCATTTTTTGGGGTGAGGGAGAAGGCACAAAGAAAAGAGACTGGAGTGGTGTTTGGCACTGCTGGCAGGCTGTAACCCTTCCCTTGCAGGGTCACAGAGACCCTGGCAGTTCTCACTGCTGAGGCAGCCAGGTGGGCTCACCCAGCTCACAGAGAGCTCTCAGCTTCAAATCATCCCCCAAGTGCAGTGGAGGATGAGGCTCTGAGTTCCTAAATGGGTACAGAGCCCTTACCCCTGAGAACCCCCCATTGCCTGTGATGCTCTGTGTCCCTGACGTGGTGCAGAGCTGCTCATTCCCATTTCCCCACTGTCCAGAGCAGCTCTGGAGGGATTTCACACCCCCAGTGCTGGCAGGTCACCCCTCAGTCACCCCTCAGTGCTCCCCTGAGCTCTGCCAGAGGGGTTTCCTCTCCCTGGCCTCAGCTGGAATCAGTGACAGGAGCATTTCCCTGCAATGAGGAGCAGGGACACCTCTGTTCTGTCACCCTGAGCAGCTCAGGAGGCATCAGGGTGACTGACAGGTCCTGCAGCAGTGGCAAACACAATGAATTCCACCCTCCTCGCTGGTAATTCCTTCCAGCTCCTGCTTCCCCCAGCCCTGGGGCTGCTGTCAAAGCAGGGATGAGCTGTAACCTGGAAAATCCTTGGTCAACACCCATTTAATGAAGTTTGGGATAATCTCTGAGCTGTGTGTTCGGCCTTATTTGTGCCTCAGAGTGTAAAATATTAATTCTGTCGGGTACAGCAGCAAAAAAAAAGGTGTTTAGGTAGCTGGTAATCCTTCAGGCAGGTGTGGTGGGGTGCCGGGGAGTGTCACTGCTGCCTCCTCCATCGGTGACAAATGGGATTCAGATTTCTCAGCTGTCAGGGCTTGTTCCTGTTTCATTCAGTGGGCTTGAAAATCGGGTTTTTAAATGTTCCCTCAGTTGGACAGGGAGCTGCCATTCCCTGCACTGGAGTGAAGCTCCAGGAGTGGTTTGTCACCTCCTTGAGGTCTGGGTGTGATGTGGGAAGGGGAGATCTGAAATCTGCAGGTGTGATGTGGAGAGGGGACATCTGAAATCTGCAGGTGTGATGTGGAGAGGGGACATCTGAAATCTGCAGGTGTGATGTGGGAATGGGACACCTGAAATCTGCAGGTGTGATGTGGAGAGGGGACATCTGAAATCTGCAGGTGTGATGTGGAAAGGGGACATCTGAAATCTGCAGGTGTGATGTGGAGAGGGGACATCTGAAATCTGCAGGTGTGATGTGGGAAGGGGACATCTGAAATCTGCAGGTGTGATGTGGGAAGGGGACATCTGAAATCTGCAGGTGTGATATGGAGAGGGGACATCTGAAATCTGCAGGTGTGATATGGAGAGGGGACATCTGAAATCTGCAGGTGTGAGACTGAGGGTGCTGTGAAATGGGGCTAAAGCTGCCCCAGGGGGGTTCATAAATTCCATCACCACTGCTCTTCCTGCCCCTCAGAAATGTCCCTGCCTGGTATTAAAGTGCCACATAGCCCTGATAGTAGAGATAAATGTTTAAAAACCTCAGGATTTCAAATTAATGAACCCAAACCCGACCTTTAGCTTGCTGGACTCTGCTTATCTTCATTGAATGATGCTGAGGGCCTTTGGACCTCCAGGGAGGAGCTGGGGGAGCCAATTCCCACTGGGAAACCTTGGGATGGTGAGGGGACCTGCAGGGAGAAGCTGGGGGAGCCAATTCCCACCTGGAAACCTTGGGATGGAGCAGCAGCCAAGCCCATTGTGAGGCACAAGGTGCAAACCTGAGCCCTAAAATTCACCCTAAATGCCTTTTTATGAATGAACCCTCACACAAACCTGATATTTGAGCATTAGCACAGCTCTCCCTACACCTCCTGTCTGCTCTGCTTGTGGTGGAGTTCTTGGGAGTTTTGAGTTTCAGGTTCTTTTTGTTTGCCTTGTTTTTGTTTTGGGTTTGGGTTTCTTGTGTAATAAAAGGGCAGCTGTTGTGCTAAACGATTACTGATAGTTTACTGTTACTGAACTATTACTGTTGAGTGCTCTGCAGAGGTTTGTGAAATACTCTAAAATATCTTTATCACATAATATATGCATATATTTAAGATTTAAATGTGTTGTATCCAGTGCTGCTTTTTCAAATGTTTAACACAGATTCTGACATTTTAATGGAGTGCTGTAGATGTTCCCAGGAATATCTGCCTGAGTTCCACGGGTTTATTTACTGCCAGGGCTTTTAATGGAAATGTAAAATCATTTCTCTTCTGGGCAGCACGCATTTCACTGCGAGCACATCAGCACAACACGAAACCCACATAAAATTCAAAAGCTGCGAGGACTCCAGAAGCAGGGAGGGCCTGTTTTACATAGGTTTGTGTATTTATGGGGCTGGCACACGCTCACTAAAACGGGCAGGATAATGGGGCTGCAGTAAAACACCCCAGCAAAGCAGGCTGAGAGTTGCAGCCTGCCGTGAATCCTGCTGCAGTCACAGAGAGGGGTGCGATTGCTCAGTGCAAACAGCCTGCATTTGGCCAGGTGCTTATGGATCTGCAATAGCAATATTTGCTTTGCTTTTAAGGGATATTGGTTACAAGTACAATAAATTTGATTCATTTCTCACCGGAGATATTTCACTCTCAGGACCCAGCCTGGGTATGTGCAGTGTCTCATTTGTGATTGATCTGATATTTAGATTGAGCTTTTAAGAGCAAATTTGTAATTTTTTAGCGCTTTTAAGAGCAAATTCATAACTTTTATAGTTTCCCATTCAGCAAAGATTGAGAGCTGTCATGGCTCGTACAGGACATGCTGGTCTGGACTGATTTTATAACAAATGTGTCTAATGATGTGTCAGCCTCTATTCTATAAAATTCGGCATCAGTTAGACTTGTTTTGTTTGAGGTGTTTGTTGTGCACAGCACAAAACCAGTTCCATTTCCAAATTCCATTTATTTTGTGTGCTGTTACACCTTCAGCCACACTTTGTCCTTTGTCACCTGCTGCTCCAGGTGTTCCTGCTGTGGAATTTCTCCTGGCAGCAGGAGAATTGCGGGTGGTTGGAGCTCCAGGAGTGGCCAGGACTCCCCAGGGCTGAGGGCAGAGCTGCTCCTCCAGCCTGGAGCTGCTCCAGCCCTTCCCCTCCCACCCCTGGGTTCCCTCCAGTGCTGCCCCAAGGCCCTGCTGGACACTCTGGACTCTTCCCTGTCCTCCTGAGTGTGTTAAACCTGTCACCCCATTTGTCCCCTCTGTCCCTGCACCAGTTTCCCCAATCAGTGGCACTCCCAGCCCTGCTGCCACCCCCTCAGCAGCATCTCCAGGTGCCTCTCCTGCTGATTTTGTCCATTTTGCAGCCCTTGGGGGCTCTTCAGTCCCTGCACATCTCCCCTTTATTGGACACAGCCCTTGGATGAGGGGCTGTGCTGCCTCTCAGGCAGGCAGGGGAGCTGTGCAGGGTTTTCTTCCTGCAGAAAAAATGTTTGTTTTCCTTCTGAGATTTGTGAATAAATCAATACAGCCAGGAGGTAGCGAGGTCATGAAATAGAAATGCTGGAGCAAAGCACTTCTGAATTAGATTGCTAAACTGAAAAGAAGAAAGAAGGGAGATAACTTTGTAGTTCTCCTGAATAGATAATTCCTTTTTATACAGACATGTGCTCTGGGGCCTCTCTGGGTTTGATGTGCTGCTTTGCAGCCGTGTCTGTTTTCTCTCGCCCTGTTGCCAGAAATGGTTTTAATTTTGAATGCTTGAACATGAAAGGAGAAGTTGTGAGACTTTATCGTTGTGTTTGTAATCATGGGGATGATTGTGTGAGTGCGTCCTGCAGGGATTTGGGAAGTTCGCAGTGATGGAGGTGGGGACTGAACCAGCTGGAGGCCCCACCAGTGGTGACACTGAAATGCTTTCATGGTTCGGGGAATGTTCTGCCTCTGGGCACAGAGATCAACACCTCTTTTAATTGTAAACAGCATTAAAAGAGAAAGCAGGAAGTCGGGAATCTCGTGCCTGTTGCATTTAGTAGTCGGTGACATGGCAAGCGTCACACATTTGTTAACTAACAATTGTATTTCTGTAGTTTGGGGTCTATCAGGTGAAGATAATAAATACTATTTCCAGCAAAAAGATGATTCTTTAACGAATCTAAAGGTGTTCAGTGATCTGTCAGGCCTCTCCCAACGCAGGTCGTTCTGTGGCTCCTACAAGATCTCACAGTTGCGTCCTTGAGTTTCTCCCATCTGAAGGTGCTAACAAAAATGAACATTGTCAGGTATTGCTGATCCCCCAGAACGCGAGGGAACGGTGAAATTACAGCCTTGGAAGGCTTTGGTTTCAATTACTGAAAGCTTTCTGTGATGTTCTCCTTATCTCCAAGCATTTCCTATATAAATGTGATCCTGCCTATCAGGACAGGCAGAACCCGCAAGCCTTATCTAAAGAGGGCTTTTCAGTGTCAGCAGCACTTTAATTACTGTCCGAATATCGTGTGCTGAGAACAGTTTCAAAGGAGATCCGTGGGTTTCTCTGTATCCTTCAATTCGGAGCCATTTAGCAAAACAAAGGCTGAGGTTCAGCTGCTCACCTGCACCGCTGAGCTCGGTAGGGACAGGGATCTGAGCTGCAGCAGGATCCTTTATCTCTGCTCACCATCCCGTAACTGAAGTCAGGCCACGTGTGTGCTCTGTCCCACTGGGAAACTCCCACCCCTAATGACCTTTGGGGTTATTAACGCTGATTTGGTCATCATTTGAGCATGGAGATAAAAACCAGTGCTCCAGTTAATGGTAGACACTCCAAAAATAGGAATAAAGATAAACTTATTTGGGATCTGATGATGTCTTCACCAAGCAGACAAGGTACCATTAGCAGTGGCATTTTTAGCAATGGCTCCTCATCCCAGGGATCCAAAATAGCCTGGCTGAGTCAGCTCCTTGCCCACCTCTACCACTATAAATTGATGCACACGTCCAGGCTGTCACCTCTCCCTTCATACCCACCCCAAACCATATTTGAATTGAGTTTTGACTCACCCCCTCCCATGCTGGCCTGCGTTCCCTCCTCTGGGTCTTTGGTTGGGATTTCAGAGGGAGCAGAGCTCAGAGGAGGAGCTGTGGCCACAAACGAGGATGTCTCCCCTTGCTGGTGGAGGTTTGTGCAGGAAAACCTTCCCTGCAGTGGGAATAACCACCCAGAAATGGGCATGGGCAGCACTGGAGCTCTCAGCTGATCCCTCTGGCCACCACCAAGTGCCTCCCCTCGGAGCAGAGCCTCCTCCAGCTGATTTATGGGTTAGTCAGCGTGTCAGATTCCTGTAATGAGATTATATATTCAATCTAATGAAGGAAAAATATGCTTACCAGCCTGGTGTGACAGCGCTGCGATTAAATGATTCAAGAGCAGAGTTCTCTCAGTGGATTAATTTAAATGGAATGCAGCAGGTACAGCTGACCTGCTCCGGCTGTTGTGAGGGGCTCTGCTGCAGGATTAATGGCTTGTGATGGTGTTGATAAAATCACAATAATAAAGGCAGGGAGGAGCGTGTGCAGCACTTGGGTTCGTGTTAAACCAGAGGATTCCCCTCCTGGTTTGAGTCTCGGGGTGGAAGATGAAACTGTGACAACGGGGGACCTGCTCTGCCCATCCCCGTCTGAATTCCAGCTGCAACAGCCAGGAACATTCCTCCAGCCTGAATTTTTAGGAGCAGGAGTTCCATGTTAGAGAAAGGTGAGGAGGTTTTTGCTGCTTTTCCACCTGAGAGAGAGGGGAAAACATCGCCATGGACTGGAACAAGAACCCTTTGTGCTGTCCTGAGTCATCTTCCTTCCCCATCCCAAATCCTGAGCTTTTACCTGGGGTCAGGAAGCCATTGCTTGTCCCCTATTGTGTTTGTGGGGTGCCTCAATGAAGGAAGTAATGATGAATCTGACTCCATGTTCTCAGAAGGCTAATTCATTATTTTATGATACTGTATTATATTAAAGAATACTAAACTATATTATATAAAGAATACAGAAAGGATACTTACAGAAGGCTAAAAAGATAATAATGGAAACTTGTGACCCTCTCTAGAGTCCCAACACAGCTTGGCCCTGATTGGCCAATAAGTCAAAATAATTTACAGTAGAACCCAATGAAACAATCACCTGTGGGTAAACAAGCTCCAATCACATTCCAAAGGAGCACAACACAGGAGAAGCAAATGAGATAAAATTGTTTTCCTTTTTCTTGGAGGAGTCTCAGTTTCCCAGGAGAAAAATCCTGGGTGAAGGGATTTTTCAGAAAATATGAATGTGACAGTCCCCTGAGGAGGAGCTGGCACTGTCACTGCGTCCTGTGGGGTGTGGATGTTTTTGGGACTGGCCATGGGGAAGGCACAGGCTGTGTTTAAAGGGCAGCAGAGGATAATCCCAAAGCAGGGACAGGAGGCCCTTTGTCTGCTGACCTCCTGAATTATCACTGTGCCCACGAGGGCTGGGAGCTGCATCAGGTGTTAAATCTGGTTGGTATCTCAAACCAGGTCACCAAAAAAAGCCAAAAATTCAGGCCCAGGTTTTGGGATGTTTGAATGTCCATCAGAAGCGACTGGTGAGGAACTCTTAGTGGATGAGTTGGGATAAGCTTTGTTTTTCAGGGAGAAGAGTTCTCTAACTCCCATAATCTGCCCAGGCTCTGGGGTGTTGAGCTGATTTTGCTCTGATAATCCATAAGCCGGTCTGTGGTAATTGCTTTCTGTAACTGGGACAAATTTATGATGATGCTAATTGGGCTGCTGCCACCCAGGGAGGGGCCCAGTTAATCCCTGGTGCCCCCGAGCTGCAGATCCTGATGTGATCAGCCCTGCTTGGAAACTGGGGAGGGGGGTTTAATTCTGAGCAGATTGAATTTCAGAGGGAAAAAAACCAGATCTTTTTCTACAAACCTACAGCATTTTATAGCAGGTTAAAGTCTGGTTCCATATCATCAATTCTTAAAAGGAAAAGGATTTTAATTCAGGTACAATTAACTGTGTGACCTCTGGGGTGAGGGAAGTGAAACTCTGAGGAGTTTGGGGTTTGCTCTTCAGACACTGCAGTCCAGACCCCATCATTCATCCCAGGGGGAGATGTTTTAGGTTCTTGGCTGCTTTTATTTTCCCTGGTTGCTTTGTGAGTGTTTGTGCGGGGGCTGAAGTTTCCCAAAGGTTACATCCCTGCCAGTGACAAACATCTTTTGTCATCACGACTCCTTTAAATGTATTTTTATCCCATAAATCCATCCCTTGGTTCTCTATCTCTGAAACCCTCCATCTGCTGAGGCAGAGCAGGGGATGGCCTTGGATAAACCTGGTTTTCTCAGGGAAGGGGGGCTGGAATGAGGGGAGCACTGGCAGTGCCATCTTCCCTGAAAATCAGGGTTTGATCTCACGTCCCGACACTTTGGTGTTTATGTTCTGTCTGCTTAATGTTCTCCCTTTGCTGGGATCATCATTCTTTGAAATGCTCTGCTTTAATGTAAATGTTTTAATGTTTGCTGCTCATCAAACCCCTCATTCCCAGACTCAGCACACACAGGATCAGCGTGTGCTCCCTCCAAGGCTGAGGCTGACAGGAACGGGGCCCTTGAACCTCTCTCACCACCCAGAAATCCCCTGGCCTGAGGAGAGTCAACATTTATAAACACACTTGTGAAATAATGGACTCTGGGAATGCTGGCCGTGTTTGTCATTTCTCTGCCCATTTCACTGCACATAAAGTGTGTTCACATCGAACTCCTGTCACTTGATTTATGCCCGTGCGGCTGCTCCATAATTTAAATTGAATTCCTAATTTCTTTGCTGAAACCCCCTCGGATAATTGCTGTTAAGGTTAACTGCAGAAGGGAAACTGAATAGTGAGTGGATTACTTGGTTGTTCTGTGTCTTTAGACCACAGGGAAAGGGAACAAAATCCAAGGGATATTGTCCAGAGGAAGGTCTGGCATGGCTGGAACTTCCAGGATATTGTCGAGGGAAAAGTCTGGCATGGCTGGAACTCCCAAGGATTTTGTTCAGGGGAAGGTCTGGCATGGCTGGAACTTCCAGGATATTGTCCAGGGAGAAGTCTGGCATGGCTGGAACTCCCAGGATGTTGTCCAGGGGAAGGTCTGGCATGGCTGGAACTCCCAGGGATTTTGTCCAGGGGAAGGTCTGGCATGGCTGGAACTTCCAGGATATTGTCCAGGGAGAAGTCTGGCATGGCTGGAACGCCCAAGGATTTTGTCCAGGGGAAGGTCTGGCATGACTGGAACGCCCAAGGATTTTGTCCAGGGGAAGGTTTGTCATGGCTGGAACTCCCAGGGATTTTGTCCAGGGGAAGGTTTGGCATGACTGGAACTCCCAGGGATATTGTCCCGGGAAAGGTTTGGCATGGCTGGAACACACTCCCAGGGATATTGCCCAAGAAAAGGTCTGGCATGGCTGGAACACAGTCCCAGGGATTTTGTCCAGGGAAAGGTTTGGCATGGCTGGAAAAGGTTTGGCGTGGCTGGAACACACTCCCAGGGATTTTGTCCAGGGAAAGGTTTGGCATGGCTGGATTTAGCACAGCTGCTTGGTCCCTGCTCCTGAGCTGTGCCCAGGCTCCTGCAGGCACAGGGGAAGTGTCCCCTGGCTGGGAGGGAGGGTTGGACACAGGAGGACAGAGAGATGGCAAAGGGATCACAGAGCTCAAATCTTTCCCCCGTTTTCAGTGTGATTCTGAACCTCCCCCTCGGGTAAATCACATTTGCACAGATGTGTCAAATCATGATTTCATTCCATAGCCACCGTGTGGGATGAGGTGTCCCAGACCCGGAGCCTTTTCCAGGTGAGTTTGCAGCCCTTGGCCGGGATGTGCAGGGCTGGATCTGTCCCAGCAAAGCCGGGAGTGCTGCTGTGGAGGGGAATCTGCTGCCTGGCACCAAACGTAATTGGCTTTGATGG
Source organism: Passer domesticus (assembly GCF_036417665.1). Classification (NCBI taxonomy): domain Eukaryota; kingdom Metazoa; phylum Chordata; class Aves; order Passeriformes; family Passeridae; genus Passer; species Passer domesticus. The sequence continues at coordinate 3,255,182 of NC_087501.1, read as the reverse complement.
TCAGCGTTTGCAGATTTGTTTAGGAACTGGAAAATGTACAAATTGCAGCCCATCTGCGCAGAGCTGAGTGCTAATGAATGCCTGCAGCTACCACAGCCATAAGCTCATTACCACAAAGTTCCAAGTCCTTCCACAAGTTGCTAAACAAGGTTATTCATCTAAAGGGAGTGGAGAAGGGAGTTTGACTGCAGGGCACAGCCAGAGCTCCTCCAGATCTAGAAAAGCTGTTAAAACAACCCCCTGCTCTTTGGTCTTTTAATAGAATCCGTTGATTTTATTTCTATTTTTAATTTTGCTCTCCTGTGACAGCAGCTTGCCATGCCTTAACTATTTTCTGTTAATGTTTCGAGCGGAAAGGCGCCTTGCGGTGATTCCTGGGCGCGCTCAGAGACGTTGGGTGGTGAACTGCAGAAGATGGATTGGAACACATCGTGCACAGCCTTTCAGGGGGTTTATGGACCGTGGCAGCAAACACTAATGGCCTCTGTTCTCAGGATGTTTGTGTCAGCTGGGAATCTGTTATGATGACTCGGCTCTTCCCCTGTGCCATGTCAGGCAATTTTCATTTTCTTGTTTCTTCACAAAAAAAAGTGGAATTGATAATACTTATTATCTGTTTTATAGAACTGGTAGTTGTCCAAGTATTTGAACATCCAATGCATGGTGCAGCAGAAGCAATATGTAAAAATATTGTTGGGAGAAATTTCTATTCTCTCTCAGCTGAGATTTTATTCCATGTTCCTTGAGGAAAAATCAGCTTTTCTAAGTTACCAGCCAAAGGAAGCATTTTCCCATCCAATTAACGAGGTCATGAGATGCCTTTGGCCTGCTCCACGTTTTCCTGTGCTCCTCCCTGCCAGGTGGAGTGGCTGAAGAACGAGGAGCCCATCGATTCCAACCTGGACGAGAACATCGACACCAGGGCCGACCACAACCTCATCATCCGCCAGGCGCGCCTGTCCGACTCGGGCAACTACACCTGCATGGCTGCCAACATCGTGGCCAAGAGGAGGAGCCTGTCAGCCACCGTGGTGGTCTATGGTCAGTGACAGGGCTGGGGGGCAGAGGTGGCCGTGCCTGCTGTGCCCTGCTTTGATTTGTGCTGCTGTCGCTGCACTCACTCAAACCTGGCACACTCAGGATCACCCAAGCCCTTCCCGCTGGGTGGGTTTGGCTCTGGCACAGCCCCTCAGCTCCCCCCACGTTGATTTTTTGCAGTGAACGGGGGCTGGTCCTCGTGGACGGAGTGGTCCAGCTGCAACGCGCGCTGCGGCCGGGGCTGGCAGAAACGCTCGCGCACCTGCACCAACCCCGCGCCCCTCAACGGGGGAGCCTTCTGCGAGGGCATGTCCGTGCAGAAAATCACCTGCACCTCCCTCTGCCCCGGTGAGTCCCTGGCCAGGGAGGGCTTCGGGGGCTGCAGTTACGGGACAGCTTTCGGTGGGAAGCAGCAGCAGGGAGTTGGGAAGGGAACGGGAAATGCAGCGTGTTTAGGCCGAGCCTGGTGTGGGTGTGGGTGCAGTGCCAGCTACATGTGGGCAGGCTGGATCTTACCCTGGCACCACCAAAACCCTGCTCAGGGGGAGAAATAAGGAACCTGGGTGGGGTCTGGGGTTAATGCAGGGAAGGGAGCCGATGTTAACAACACCAGAAAGAGAAACACAGAAACCTGAGCGTTGGGGATTCCCAGTGTGTGGAGACGCGAGGCTTGACTCCATGTTTCTCAGAAGGCTGGTTTATTATATTATGATATATACATATATATATATAAATACTACATTAAAATTGTACTAAAATAATAGAGAGAAAATATCATCAGAAGGTTTGAAAGAATAAGAATAGAATGCATTACAAAATCTTGTGACTCTCAGAGTCCGATGCAGCTGCATCTGTGATTGGCTCTTAATTAGAAACAACCAACATGCACCAATCACAGCTGCACCTGTTGCATTCCAAGCAGCAGATAGTTATTGTTTACATTTCTTTCCTGAGGCCTTCAGCTCCTCAGGAGGGAAAAAATCCTAGCAAAGGATTTTTCATAAAATATCATGGCAACACCTGAGATAAGAACTTTGTTAAAAGCATTAATTATCTTGCGAAAGTTGGCTTAGAAGCAGAGTTACGGAGGGCAGCGATGAAACAGGGCTGCTGCAGGCGCTCCCTGGCGAGGCAGGCAGAGCTGACTGTGCTTCCCTGGGCCCGCAGTGGACGGCGGCTGGGAGGTGTGGAGCGAGTGGTCGGTGTGCAGCCCCGAGTGCGAGCACCTGCGCGTGCGGGAGTGCGCCGCGCCCGCCCCGCGCAACGGCGGCAAGCACTGCGAGGGCCTGAGCCAGGAGTCCGAGAACTGCACCGAGGGGCTCTGCATCCAAGGTGAGCTGTGCCACGGGGCTGGGAACGGGGTTTGGCATGGCCTGAAGGCCAGGGAAGCTGCGTGGGTCTTGTGTCGGAGCTCTTCCCGTGAAAAGGGAGGTGGCTTTTTGGTTTTTCGTGCGGAGTTTGAAGTTTTCCGGGTCTATGGATTTGCGTTGTTCATTCTCTGCCTGTGAATGATCAGGTGATGCTAAAATCCCAAATCCAGGGGGGTTGCAGGGTGGAACTCACACCTCCACGACCAAATGTGCTTCCTCAGCCTTTCCCTGCAAGCAAACGGGCAAAGCCCCCGGGAGAGCTGCGGGTGCAGGAGCCGGTCAAGGTCGGAGTTTGCTCCTTTTGCTGCCTTTAGCAGGAGTTAAAGCCAGGCAGATCTGCAGCTCCCTGGGAAAGGCTTTGCCCTTCACCAGTGTCTGGGAAGCATCTGGCACTGGGAAGCTGCTGCTGCCCCCAGCACGGGAGCTGGGCAGAGCAGCCCTGCAGCTGCGCAGGCTCCGCACACGGGAGGAATTTGTGAGTTTATCCCTGCCCTGAGCCTGCTCCTGTCCCTGTGGAGGGGCTGTCACCTCGTCAGGTGGAACAGCAGCCCTGGGAGCCATCAGGAGTGCCAGGGCTGGGAGATGTAAACAAGGATGTGTCTGTTTTCTGTAATGTTGTGTTTAACCAGCCCTCTGTCCTTGTTTCTGTAGTTCTGCGTTGCCTTTTCTCTTATAAACAAAATGAACTCTGGTTTTTTTTCTGCCCTGAGATTTTAATACTTTCCCAGTGGCAGAGAGCATCCTGTGTATTTATTCAGGCTTCAGAGGTACCTGAGCTGAGAGCTGCAATCAGATTTTGCTGGGGTTTGGTGGGAGGGAACACTCAGCACTCTGGCTGTGGATCCCAGCACTTAAAATTCCCAGGGCTACAGAACAGCTCCAAGGTAGCCAAGGACAGAAATGTAATTTAATTTCTTTTTCCTTCCCTGTGTTTCAAGAAAGAATAACCAGAGAGGTTTGGGAGCAGTGCCATTCACTCAGCTCTCAGGGACTGGGATGTTTCCTGGGGTCTCTCTCCTCTCCATTGATGAATTCCTATTCCTGCTGATGGCTGGCTCAATCCCAAATCCATCCCATCAGCATATCTGTGGGGGGCTGGCAGGAGGACGTGGGAAGGGCGTGAGGAGCAGCAGCTGAGGCTGCAAGTGGAGGTGTGACAGCAGAGGGGACCTGCCACCCCCTGGCTTTGTCAGTGGTGTCCCCAGGGCCAGCTCAAGGTGGCCCCACTCAGGTCACTGCCTGAAGGAGCACTGCCAGTGGGAAATGCTCCTGTCCTGCCCCAAATTCCCTCCTTTACCCACTGTGGGGGCACTGCCACACCCCACCCATGCCTGGGGGCACAGGGACAGGGCCAGGACTGTGCCAGGGAGCCTCTGGCACTGAGGGAGCTGGCTCAGCTCTGCCCTGCGAGGCCTTTGGGGCCACACAAACTCATTCCCTCCTTTTCCCGGAGTCCCAGAACCCTGATTTGGGTGGGAAGGGACCTTAAAGCCCTGCAGTCCCACTCTCCTCCATGGAGACACCTTCCATGGACACCTTCCCCTGTCCCAGGTGGCTCCAAGCCCTGTCCTGTGCTCCAGGAGCTGCATTTCCCTGTGGGTCCAGCTGGACTGGAGAGTTCTGTGTCTGCTGCTCCTTCCACCTCCAGGTTAATCCTCTCCCTCCAGGTGTGATCCTGTCCCTCCAGGTGTGATCCTGTCCCTCCAGGTGTCATCCTGTCCCTCCAGGTGTGATCCTGTCCCTCCAGGTGTGATCCTGTCCCTCCAGGTGTCATCCTCTCCCTCCAGGTTGATCCTGTCCCTCCAGGTTGATCCTGTCCCTCCAGGTGTCATCCTGTCCCTCCAGGTTAATCCTCTCCCTCCAGGTGTCATCCTGTCCCTCCTTCATGGCTCGAGCTGGAGCTGTCCCTATGTCCTCGTTGTTTTTAGGGTTGTAATTGCTTCCTCAGCTAACAGGAATTGATGCAATTAGCCTATTTTTTAAAAAAAAAAATCTCTTCTCCCCTGTTCATCTTCCAGTATGTGCCTTTCCTGCTCCGCTTCTCATCCCGTGGGGAATTGTGGAGGAAATGCAGCCCTGAGCCACAGCAAACCAATCTCTTGGAGGTTTTTTATCAGGCACAACTCGTTAACTTTGCTCCTTCTGTGAGGCAGAAATAGCAACATTCCTTTGGTTAACAAATCAGGATGAGCTGAAGGGGAGGATGGGAATGGAGGGTGCCAGGGAAGAGCCAGCCTGGGAAAATCCTGATCCTTGGGAGGCAGAGAATGGAACGGGGATAAAATGGATCAACTCTGGGGTTCTTTATTCAGTCCCTGACTGGAGAGTTGGGGAATAACCCCAAGACACCACTGAGGAACATCCCAGAGCTCCCTCTGGCCTTGGATCCCCTGGGAGGATCCCAAAGGTCCAGCCCTTGCTGAGGAGCAGCTGGAAGAGCTTTTCCTTCAGGGATTTTCTCCTGGAACTTACAACTCTTGTGCAGACCCAGACTTGGATGCAGGAAGAAGATTCATGTGGGGATGAAAGATTTCCAGGGCTGCCAGATCGATTCCCTGGGCCCCAGACAGTCCCAGTACCTCACTGGTCTTCTACATGTTTGTTCTCCCAGTGTTTATTCCCTCCCAGTATTCCCAGTTGGATGCTTTGCCAGGCTGGATTTCTCTCTCTTTCCTGCAGAGGTGAAAGCTTTCTCTTTGCTTAATAAAAGAGAGGGTTGTTGTTTTTTTGAGAGCTTTTTGTTTTACTTTTATCTGTTTGCTTTAAAGTTATTTTTCCCGACTTCAAAACCTATTGATTTCTTCTCTCAGTGCCCAAAACCAAAACAAACAAGTAGGGCCACAAGGACCGACCTGCAAACATGTTTTTACTAATGCACCCCGAATAATCACAGCACAATCACAAATCATTTTGTTTTCCATTTTCCAAGCAGTGCTGCTGCTGTTGCCAGGAGGCTCCTGGACCCAGGAATCTCCATTTCCACGGGAAATCTTTGCAGTTTGGTGCAGCCAGCAGCAGGGAAGGCTTTGCTCCACTGCAGACTCCAGTCTGACCCTCCTCTCTGGGTCATTTTGTGCCTCATTTTCCTGCAAAACCAAAACCAGCCTTGGGCAGGGAAATAAAAACCTCATCCCACCGGGTTTTTGGTGAGGAGCCAAAAATCCAGTGATCTTCTGGGTTAAGTATTTCTAAACTGAGCAGCCTCACAAACATTAAAATGAAGAGAGGAGCCTCATAATGTGCCTGACTCTCCCAATTTTAGGGATAACTTTGGCAGGTTTTAGGTTATAAATGATGACTCAAGTGATTGGCATGAGGCAGGGAAGGGTAATTTTTGAGAGCTGCAGTTCCACAGAAAACCCCTTTTGTCCCATATTTCCATCTGCTGGGGGCACATGGATGTGTGTGTTCATGTACACACGGAGAGGTGCCATTATTGGGGGTGTTTAGTACAAAAATGTGAATAAACTGGGCATTTTTATATCTTATAACTAATTGAAGTGCCCATCACCAGCCTTTCCATAGATCACACACACAAAGGAATCATTAATTCTGACCTGAGTCTCTTTGCCAATGATCCACTGCAAGGTATTGAACTTCCTTCTTGCTGAGGTGTAAATAAACAACAGCATCCAATAGAGCCAACAAATAACCTGAATTAACCAAGTGAGAAATTGCTGCAAAGGAACTTCCTGATAGGGATTTAGAGGGGAAAAAAAAAAAGAGAAGATGAAGAGAAAAACATGGACAACATAAAATATTCATATTGTCAGCAAACGAGGAGAAAATGTTTCATTTATAGAGTGAGACAGAAGCAATATAGGAGATAGATATGCTCCATGTAAATTTATTAAGTGCAACTTTCTCTCTTTCTCCCTCTCCCTCTCCCTCTCAGATAAAAAACCTCCTCATGAAATAAAATCCCAAAGATCTTTTTTTTTTCTCTTGTAAATATGATTTTCCTCGTCTCCTCTGCCGTTTGGGTTATTTGTTTAGGAGCTAAGTAGGAGCCAAGGTTTTATGAGAGGCTTTAGCATGTGCTGAAAGCAGCTGTGTGATCCCAGGTTCAGCGAGCCAGGGGAGTGCTCATCCCCACCAATTCCTGACAGGGAGCCCTGGCTCGGCTCGGGATCGACCTCTGCAGCACCTGGAATTAGGAAAAAAAGGAATTTCTGCAAGAGTTTGGGGTTCCTGGTGCAGATCTGGTTCTGCTGCTGGCTCTGGCCCTGCTCAGCTCCCTCCTGTCTCACCTGGAGGGTGTTTCTGTGCCTGGGATCATCCCAGGGCTGCTGTCCTGCACCTGCAGCTCTGCCACCCCAACAGGGCAGGAGACCAGGGGGACGAGGGCCAGGAGGAGAGGGAATGGCCTTGAGCTGTGCCAGGGTGGGACATCAGCAGGAATTTCCCCCTGGAAAGGGCCTTGAGCTGTGCCAGGGTGGGACATCAGCAGGAATTTCCCCCTGGAAAGGGCCTTGAGCTGTGCCAGGGTGGGACATCAGCAGGAATTTCCCCCTGGAAAGGGTCTTGAGCTGTGCCAGGGTGGGACATCAGCAGGAATTTCACCATGAAAAGGGCCTTGAGCTGTGCCAGGGTGGGACATCAGCAGGAATTTCCTCATGGAAAGGGCCCTGAGCTGTGCCAGGGTGGGACATCAGCAGGAATTTCCCCCTGGAAAGGGCCTTGAGCTGTGCCAGGGTGGGACATCAGCAGGAATTTCACCATGAAAAGGGCCTTGAGCTGTGCCAGGGTTAGATATCAGCAGGAATTTCCCCTAGAAATGGCCTTGAGCTGTGCCAGGGTGGGACATCAGCAGGAATTTCCTCATGGAAAGGGCCCTGAGCTGTGCCAGGGTGGGACATCAGCAGGAATTTCCCCCTGGAAAGAGCTGCAGAGCATTGGCAGGGGATGCCCAGGAGGTGCCCACCCCTGGAGGTGCCACCTGGGGCCGTGGCTGGTGCTGCCCTTGGTGGTGCTTGGTGATCTCCGAGGGCTTTTCCACCCTTGGTGATTCTGTGATTTTACATTCCTGGTGCTTAGTTTTCTCTCAGGATACCCAAAATCTGCAAAAGGGGCTGAGGATGCCTTGAACCTTTGGGTTTGTCTGGGTGTCCCCAAAATCAGCCCTGATGGGCCACTGCTCTGGTAGCGGGCTCACTTTTTTGTCTGTGCAGTTCCATTTCACAGAGGAAACTGAGAGAATCCCAGTGAAATCTCTGGATTCTGTGATTTACCCAAAAACGAGCTGCGGTGGGGATGATTTGGAGATGGAAAGGGCTCAGTTCCACCCTGGGGCAGGGACACAGAGCTCACAGGAGCTGCTCCAGGACTTCCCCACTCATCAGGGATGCAAAATCAGAGCCAGGGATGAAGATCATTGAGGGACAGCCTGGAGGATTTCTTCCCTGAGCTCCTGACTCGTGATCCCCGTGCTCCAAGAGTGAGGAGAAGGATTTTGGGCTGTGGGAGGGATGGGGAAGAGCCCATCCCTGGGAAGAACCTCTGGGATCTACTGCTGGAGCTGGGGAGGAGGGCCCTGCACAGCTCCTGCAAAGCTCTCCTTGTAAATGAGATAATTTAATCAATTACCTCTCCTAATGCACTAAACCAAATGTTTCACTTTCTGCTCCTGCACATCTTAAATTATCTTCAGGTGCTTTATGAAACTTAATCATAGTTAATAGAAACTTCATTACCATCAAATGTGCTTTCAATAAATGTTGTGTAACAGTGGCAGGAGGTGGAGTGAAAAATGGGTTGCAATTACCACAAACAAGGATCCTGGAGCAGAAAGGGATAAAATTTGTGGTGCCTGCCAGGGTCCCTCCCACCCCTGGGCCGGGAGGACACAGCTCATTAAGGAATAATTGGTGGACTATAAATGTTTGCTTTTCTGGTTTGTTTGCTTGGTTTCCACTTTGTTCCCTTCTGGGAAAAAAAGAAAAGCTGAACTTCACCCTGCTCCCCCAGATTTCCCACGTCTTCCTCCTTCCCTTAATTTCCAGTCATCTCCCGGGGAAGGGATTCTCCAAAAGAAAAGATCAGAAGGTGAAGAGGTAAAAATTACTTAAAAAAAACAAAACAAAACAAAACAAAAAACAAATAGTGGTTGTTTCTAAATCCCAAACCAAAAATAAAGGCTCCTTTCTCATGGAGTTGTGTTCCCTGGAATAATTCAAGGAATATGAGTTGCTCTGGGTTTGCCCTTTTAGCATGAAGCTGTTTAAAACCCCACTAAAGCCTGGGAAGGATCCTCTGCCTCTGAGCTCTGTGTTCCCTGAGGTTTGTGGGGCATTTTCCTGGCTGTGGGAACAGAGCCATGACCAACTCACTGCAGGGAAGGACCCTCAGCAAGAATTCCTGTGAGAGGTTTTAATCATCAAATTTATGGACCAGGCTCCAGTTCAAGCCCTGGAGACACTTCAGAGTCAATGAAAAGAGAATTCTTCTCCTCAGAAGGATTTTGCTTGAGTCAAACTGCTCCCAGTTTTTTGGATTTTGTGCCCCCCTTCTCATCTTTAATCCACGGACAACAGTTTAAAAGTGGGGAAGGGGAATTGCCTGAAAGGGAATCGATGGAAAAGGAGATGCTGAAGCACCTGAGGGGATTTAGGGCCAGAAATGGCAATTACAGTGAGCACCTGAGGAGGGGAGCAGGAGCTCAGCTCTGGGATCCTCCCCTGCTGTGCTGGGGCTGGAAGCTTTTCCTGCCAGGATATTTCTGCATCTCAGACTCAATCGTTTCTCATCCCAGCAAGGCAGGAGGGGTAATTCCCATTTCCAGCACTTTCCTTTTTTAAAGCAATGATCCAAAGGGAAGAGTTAGAGATGCTGCAAAACCCACGAGCTCTCCCCGGGAAGGGAAAGACCCCAATTGTTCCTGGGTTTGTGGAGATCCATCCCCTCCCTCCTCCCGCCTCATTCATTGCTCTAATTACCCACAGAAATTAACTCAACAATAGCATTTCGTAATTAATTCCCTGTAACAACAAAGCAACTTGGGAATAGGAAATTGGAAGAAATAGAAATGTAATTATTGCCTGTGCTTCCTTTTCTGCACCTGGTGCTGGGGAACAAAGCAGAGCTGTGGGAGTGGGGCTTTGGACTGGGCTTTGTGTTGTTTTGGTCCCATCTGAGATGTTTCCAGTTTGCCTTCGTGACCCTGGGGCTTTGCATTTGCTTTTTCTGCCTGGCCTCTGCCATTGTTGCATTGTCAGCCAGTGTCTCACTCTCTGCAATCCCTAACTGAGCTTAAAATTCTCTTTACAGCATTTTTCAAGGGGGGATCTCATGGAAATAAAAGGTTTCAGGGGAAAAAAAAAACCAACAAACTCTGTGTGGCAATGGAATTGTTCTAGGAAGCTGAATTTTGTCACCTTACAAGTTTGTTCAATGTGGTTTCCTGGCCTGCCACAGAAGGAGGATTCCTCCCCAGAGCTGATGCTTCCATGCAGACTTGGTGGCTTTTCTTTTTCCTTCCCAGCAAGTTGTGAACGTGTTAAAAGCAGAACTGTTTTTTATTTGGAGATTACTTGAAAATACAGCAGAAATTCTGCAGGAGTATTTTCTTGGTTAAATGGTCCCCCTACATCCCCCACGTCCCTGTGTCCCCTGTCCCTGACAGAGTTCTTGTCCCCCCACATCCCCCATGTCCCCCTGTGTCCACCATATCCCCATGTTCCCTATTCCTGATGCAATTCTTGACCCCCATATCCCCATGTCCCCATGTCCCCTGTCCCTGACAGAGCTCTTGTCCCCCCACACCCCCCATGTCCCCTGTCCCCGACGCAGTTCTCTTCCCCTCACGTCCCCCATGTCCCCATGTCTCCTGTCCCTGACACAGTTCTTATCCCCCCACATCCCCCATGTCCCCTGTCCGTGACACAGCTCTTGTCCCCCCACATCCCACACATCCACCATGTCCCCCATGTCCCCTGTCCCTGACGCAGCTCTTGTCCCCCCACATTCCCCATATCCCCACATCCTTCATGTCCCCTATCCCTGATGCAGTTCTTGTCCCCCCCACACCCCCCATATCCCCTTGTCTCCCATGTCCCCATGTCCCATCCCTGATACAGTTCCTGTCCCTGCACATCCCCCGTGTCCCCTGTCACTGACACAACTCTTGTCCCCCACACCCCCCATGTCCCCCACACCCCCCCGTCCCTGTCCCTTACACGGCTCTTGTCCCCCTCCATGTCCCCCACACCCCCCCATCCCCCTGTCCCCATGTCCCGTGCCCCTGTCCCTGACATGGCTCTTGTCCCCCCACATCCCCCACACCCCCCATGTCCCCGTGTCCCCTGTCCCTGACACAGCGCTTGTCCCCCCACATCCCCCATGTCCCTTGTCCCTTCTGCAGTTCTTGTCCCCCCACACCCCCCATGTCCCCATGTGTCCCCATGTCCCCTGTCCCTGACACAGCTCTTGTCCCCCCACATCCCCCACACCCCCCATGTCCCCCACATCCCCATGTCCCCTGTCCCTGTCCCTGACACAGCTCTGTCCCACAGACGTGGAGCGCGGCGGGGACGTGGCGCTGTACTCGGGGCTGGCGGCGGCGGTGCTGGCGGTGGCCGTGCTGGCGCTGGGGGTGACCCTGTACCGGCGCAGTCAGAGTGAGTACGGCGTGGATGTCATTGATTCCTCTGCACTCACGGGAGGCTTCCAGACTTTTAATTTTAAAACAGTCAGACAAGGTTAGTGCGGCGATTTCCTTTCTTCTCTGCAGAGCTCCCGCTGCTCAGGCTCGCCTGCGTTTGGGGAGGGGGTTTGGGGCAGCCAGGGCAGGGACAGCGACCTGGAATTGGCTCTGCTCTGGCCCACAAACACAGGATCCTCCTTGGCCACACTCCAGATGCTTTAGGAGTGCTGTCCAGCATCCAAAATCGCCATGTCCCTTCCAAAATCGCCATGTCCCTTCCAAAATCCCCACGTCCCTTCCAAAATCGCCATGTCCCTTCCAAAATCGCCATATCCCTTCCAAAATCCCCACGTCCCTTCCAAAATCCCCGTGTTCCTTCCAAAATCCGCGTGTCCCTTCCAAAATCCCCAGCTCCTACACTGATTTAGGAAAAGCTCAAATTAAAGCAAAGCAACCGAATCAGAGCAAGCCCAGGCACCACAGCTGGAGCTCCTCCTGTTCTCAGTTACAGAGCTTTCCTTCCCTCCAATAAAAGGAATTATTCTTTTCCTGATAATCTCAGCCCCCCAGCTGGAAGTGTTTTGTAAGCTGCTGTAACACAGGCACTGAGGGAAATCAATGTGTGTAAGACTGGACCCCTAAAGCTCTAGAAAACACCACCAGTGCCATAAAATATGGACAAAACCTTTACTAAAAGCAGCTCTCAGGTTTCCAGGAATGTTATTCCCTCCGAACAGGAAGGTGGGGAGGGAGAGAAGCGGGGATGAAAGCAGGATGTTTATTGATTCTGTGCTGCCATTCTACCTCAGACCTGCCTGATTGTGGGTGGGTGGGAGCGTGGGCAGGGTGTGAAAGTGTCCCCATGTCTCTGTTCTCTCTTCAGAAAAGGGAAATATGTTGCAGAGTTTGTTTGGGGGGGTTTTGTGGGGTTGTTTTTACAGTTTCTTTATTTCCTGAAGACGTTCCTCACCAAGCATGACTTGCAAGAAATTGGCAAAAGGGCTTGGCAGACAAGGACGTTTGAAGGAAGTTCATTCATCCATTTCTAAATCCAAACCTTTAATTAGGGCTGTGTAAATCTCAATGACTGTCTCAAACAAGAATGTTTTCCTTTGTGGTTCAGTCTGAATCTTGTTTTGAGTCTGGGGAATTGTTTGCTTGGCTTAATGCTTAAAACCTTTCATTCTGGATGCTCTGAAAATTCCCAACCAAACAAAGAAAAAGACCCCACCACAAAACCAAGCAGCCAGAGGATTCAGGCCCTAAATCCATCCACTCCTCATTTTTCAGGGTGTTTTCTGAGGTAAAACACCTCAAAATGAATAACTGTGGTGTCTTCCCTGTATCACTCTTGTCCCACCTCCCTTTCAGCCCAGTTTCCCTCAGGCACGAAGTTGTGGGTTTGTGTAAAAGGTCTGCAGGAAGATGTTGTCACCCAGTGGGGTTTAATGTAAGGAAAGAAAACAACAAGGGAGGCAAAAGGACAAACACACAGACGTGAATCCCAACCAAAGGAGGCTCCTCCTTGGATTATTCTGCACTCTGGAGCTGCCTGAGGCGTGCCAAACACAGAGTGTCAGATTTTGGGCTCTGAGAGCTCGGGGAGGGTGGCAGGATTGCTGAGGTGTCCCCTCCATGCCTGCTGCTGTCCCCACAGGTAACTCCCTGCTGCTGAACTCGTCCCTGCAGCCCGAGCTGACGGTCAGCAGGACCTACAGCGGCCCCATCTGCCTGCAGGACCCCCTGGACAAGGAGCTGATGACCGAGTCCTCCCTCTTCAACCCCCTGGCCGACATCAAGGTCAAGGTGCAGAGCTCCTTCATGGTGTCCCTGGGTGTCACCGAGAGGGCCGAGTACCACGGCAAGGCCCACCCTGGCACCTTCCCCCACGGCAGCCCCAGGCCCTTCGGGAGCATCCAGGCCAGGAACAAGGCCATGTTCATCCAGAACCTGGCCTCCATCTCCAGCAGCAGCGAGCTCAGGAGCACGGCCCTGTTCGGGCACCTGGGGGGTCGCCTGGTGGTCCCCAACACAGGTGGGTGGCTTCTTTACCATCAAAGCACATAAAGGAATTTCAGATGAGGCTGCCTGATGTAGTGTTTTATAACTGATTTTTTTTTTAAAAATGAATTTTTTTAAAAAGAAGAAGTAGGGGCCCCGTTAATGCAAATTTTGGAAGTAGGGCACGTTGCCCACACAGGACACGAGTGATCAGAGGGAAGCCTGGGCTGAAGAGGCATTATGCCTGTTTGAACTGTTTTAAATTACTGCCTCTCTTGATGTCTTCAGCATGAAAGTCACATTAATCAAAGCTGTGCCTTGCTTGGATGCTGCTCCAAAGGAGAGGCTCCCCGGGAAGGGTCGGCCCTGGATCTTACATAAAGGGCTCACGTTCCAGCAGCAGCTCCAGCCCCACAGCCCTGGGGGATACAGGGACAGCAGCCAGGCCCGGGGACAGCCCCACTGCCCAGCTCCTGCCCCTCCTGCCTGCCTGTTCCCCTTTCTTGGAGCAAAAAGCTCCCCAGATTCCCACAGCAGGGCCCCTGTCCCAGGCTGAGATGCTCCCTCTGCTTTGTGACAGTTTTGTGACCTTGGGGCTTTGTGGGGTGTTTCAGACCTGCAGGATCGTTTGTGGAATGAGCTGCACAGCAGATCAGAGCCTGGCAGGGTCACAGCCCAGCTGTGTTTGCATCACCCCAAATCCCAGCCCTTACCCTGGGTGTTTTCTCTCCCCAAAAGGCAGCACAAAAAGCCAGATGCCCCATTGCCAGCTCGGTGTTATCATCCTTCAACTCCAGTGATATTTATTCACTTTAAATTCAGCTCTGTTTTCGTTTGAGCAGTGGCTCCAGGATTATCTGCTGCTCTCTGGTTGAACTGGATGATTTAGAGCTTTATCCTTCATGTCCCACAAAACGGGTGCTTTAAAGGTTACCATAAAAAACGTGGTTTGTGTTTAGAGAGGATTGATAACAGTGACAACCCAGGCATGCACAACGTGGGGAATGTTTTCATTTCTCCACAGACTGGTTTTGTGCTGAGGAAGGAACATTGCAGAGGCACAAAGTTAAGGCATGAATTAAGAATTCCCTCATACTGTATATTTAGCTACTTTATGTAATGATAGCCCCATCAATTAGATTATTAAAATATGTATTTGGTCCACTTGAAATTTATGTAATCCTTGCTGCCTTTATGTAAGATCAGCTGTGCCAAGCAGTTGTAAATTCCAGTGTGATCGAGTCAGTGCCTCACCAAGGCTCTGCATGGTGTGACAGATGCAAAGCCAAACACATCCCCCCTCTCCTGAGAATGAGATAAAGCAGTTTAATTGCAGTGGTACCCGGTGGAAAACTGCCCTGTTAACTGCTGATCCACTCTGGTGGTGTGGAAGGAGAATGGGATCACTTGCAAGAGCTGGGATGTGTGGGGACAAAGGGGGGATCACAATCTCCATGGGGAGATTCCCTGGGATCCCACAATGTGGGATTTCAAAAAGGAAAGAGCTTCCAACAGGCTTTTTGGGGAATAAGATGTCTTTTCCTTTAATGGAAAAGCATCAGCTTTATTTCCTTTGCTAGTTTGTGTTCCTTTGTGAGAAGAGGAATGCAGAGGAACATTCCCTCAGGGCTCCCTGTCCCTGACACCCCTGCCCTTCCCAAGGGTCAGCCCTGCCCTCGCTCTTTTCCAGGGGTCAGTCTGTTGATTCCACACGGGGCAATTCCAGAGGAGAGCTCCTGGGAAATCTACCTGGCCATCACCCAGAAGGAGTCCAGGTGAGAGATCCGGGGTCATGGCTCTGCCTCCCTTAACGGGTTTGGGGTGGGACATGCAGGAGCCACTCCTGTCCCCACTGCTGGGGTCACCACCCTGCTGGCACCCTGAGAGGGACACAGAAATGGCCTTGGAGTGCTGCTCCCTTGGAACCCTTGGAATTCTTGTGCCTGCTGCTCCTTTCTCCTCTCCCTGCTCAGGAGGAGCTCAGCACCTCGGGCTCTGGGGGTGCTTTGAGGTTTTTTTTTAGCTTGAGAATCCTACAGACACTTGGAAGCACCGAGGCTTCAGCAGAATTTATTATTGTGGCACTTGAGGAAGGAAAAAAAGGAATTGGCCATTTTTTGTTACCCTGTTGTGCCTTTTTCCCCTCCCCTGCAGTCTCCCTCTCACCAACACTTGTACACACAGACTGGAACATTCCAGCCTCTCTTTAGCAGGAATGGGGGTTGGAAAGGGAATTTTCTGGGCACCCACAGCTACAGCTCCACGTCAGGGTGTCAGCACAGGCACTGGAATGGGGTACCCAAGTCACCTTGGGCTTTTCCCCTTTTTATATCCTGGTTTTATTCTTGTACCTTCTTGTTTTTACATTGTTTGAGATTCTTTCCCTAATTTTTACCTTGGTTGAGGTTCCTCTTCTTATTTTTTATCTTGGAAACACCATTTGCTTTCATTTGAAGAGGGAATTGCACACCCAGTGATTTAGAAACCAATCATGGGGATCACACCACCCAAATGGATTAAAATACAACCAAACAGCAGCAAAACCAGCAGGACAAGAGGTTTCAATTGCTGCTTCAGTGTCCAAGGGATTCTCCTCCACTCTGGCACCGCTCCTGCCCGGGGATTTATTCCAAGAGATACAGAAATCACTTGGGTGTGGGAGTGGGTCCACTTTGTTGGAGTGGGAGAGAAGAGAAGCAGATTCCACATCTCTGGAAGGCAGCAGGCAGGGGATGGAGCATTAACTGAGCCCAGGAGAATCCCTGGAGCTCAGGTGGGATCTCCCCTGCCTGTCCCCGATCCACAGCCACGGCTCCACCTGGCCCGGCCCTAATTCCAAGCACAGCCCTGTCCCTGAGTCTGTAAAAGTCACTGAGCTCCTTCCTCCTGCAGAATGCAAATGGGTTTTCAAAGCGGGGAGATCGCACTCAATCTGGAAGAATTTATGAGCCTGTGTTTTTTAAGCCATAATTTGTTTTATCTTCACTCCCGCGAAAATATTGTTGATGGCAGCGTTTGAAGGCAGAGCACGGTGGGGACGGGACCAGCTGGAGCTGGGCTGGCTGGCACAGAGCAATTTCAGTGCTGGATTTGGGTTAAACAAATTGAAACCTACTTTAAATACCAGAGTCCTAAACTGACCGGCCGCTGATTGGAGTTAGATGGGGTCTAATGGGTTTGTTTCATCTCCAGCTGCTGCTTCCACGTGAAACGAGCAGAAATGAGCAGATGAGGGAGGTGCTTGGATTTGAACTGAAATCTTTTCAGTGAATTCTCACTCCTGACAGCCACTCTTGTCTTTGCTGCCCCAAGCCTGGAGCCGGAGGGCCCCGAGGTGCTGCTGGGGCCCGAGGTGAGCTGCGGGCCCCCCGAGCTGGCCGTGAGCACCCCGTGCGCCCTGAGCATCCCGCACTGCGCCCACGCCGACCCCCAGCACTGGAGCATCCACCTCAAAAGGAGGACCCAGCAGGGCAAGTGGGAGGTAAGCCCAGCTCCAGCCCGTGGAAATGGAGTTAACTCTTGGTTGTGCAGAGATTCTGGCGGGGATAGACACAGAGAAACATGTGGGAGAAACAATCATGGCGAAAAAACTTTGTGAAGAAGCAGCAGAATTGGTTTTGGGTGTTTCACCAAGATGTGCAGGAGTTTATGGGTACAAAGCTCAGCCATGGATGCAGCCTGTCCTTCTGTCCTGTCCCTCTCTGAGCCCCTGCCTGGGTTTTGCTGTGTTTTAAACCATTCCCAGCCCCATTTTCCTGATTCACATTTACTCAGTCCTTGGGCAGCTCCAGTCCTTGGGCAGCTCCAGCAGTGCTGGCCTCAGACAGCTTGGGTCACTGAGGAGAGGGACAGATGGACACAGGGACGTGGGGACACAGAGCAGGACTGAGCAGCAGAGGCAGAGCAGAGGGACTTTTTGAGGAAGGGAAACGTGGCTGTAATGGGTGTTCTGGAAGGAAGTCAAACCCCAGCCATTGTTCAAGGTTTGCTTATTGACTTTAACCTTCAAGGTAATTTTTTAACTTGACACTGGGGAGAAAAAATTAGCCAGAAAGTCAAGAGCACTTGAAAAAAGCTGCTAAAATTGCTTAGGCATCATATTATTATTGTATGTACACAGCGAGCTCTGTGCAGGGCATGGCCATAAATCCTCCTGCTGACTCAGGGCTAAATTGGGAATATTTACTCAGGGAAGCAGTCCCCCTTCTCCCCTTCCCTGAGAGTGCAGCCTGGCTCCCAGCAACACTCTGCATTCCAGTTGAATAAAAATAAAGAATTAATGCCATGACTCCTATTGTCGAGGCCTATTGATTCGACTTCGCTTTATTCTCTTTAAACCTGAATTTCATTTTGCAGGAAGTGATGTCTGTGGAAGAGGAAACTACTTCTTGCTACTGCCTGTTGGATCCTTATGCCTGTCACATTCTCTTAAACAGCTTTGGAACTTATGCCCTAATTGGGGAACCCATCTCAGACTGCGCCGTTCGACAGCTGAAAGTCGCCGTTTTTGGCTGCCTGTCTTGCAATTCTCTGGATTACAATCTGAGGGTTTATTGTGTGGATAACACCCCTTGTGCATTCCAGGTAAATGGCTTTGCTTTGCTCCTCTGGGCTTGCTTTGTTCTCCCATTAAATCCTTTTACTCCCTGGGCATCCCCAGCCTTAACCCAATGAGAATAGTGGATTTTTTAAGCACCGCTGCACCATTAGAATAAATCCCTTAAATTCCCTGCAGTTGTGGATTTACACTGAGAGCTCTAGGGCAGCCAAAGTTTCTTGTTTGCTCTCTCATTTTTTGCCACATTCTCAGCTACCCAAACTCACCCAGCCCTAGTTTACAAAAATCAATTATCCTGCATTTCCTTAAAAAAAAAAGGCAAATCCTTGGCTTTGGAATGAGAATTATTTTCCTGCACCGAGTTCCAGGACACAACAATGACATTCTCTGGCTTTTGGTAAACTCAGGAGCTTTAACAAAACGCTGCTCTTTGGGGAACTGAAACGCAAACAGTTGTGAGGTGAATTTTTCTTTCTTGCTGTGGCACAGGAATGGGAACACGGCTCTGACTGGAGCTGCTGCCTCCGTGCTTCCAAGAAAAGCTTCTAATAAAAGGCAAGGCACCAAAAGGATTGTTAGAGGCTCACAATGGCTTCCTAATTACCCTCTTTATAACACTTAGACAATTAGTGGGTGCCGGTGTCTTCCTGATGAGTCTGGAGGAAATGATCAGAAGAATAATTACCAGTTCTCTGCCTTGCCAGGAGTGAGCAGGGTGTGTGCAGACACTGAGACAGCCGAGTTCGTGGAGAGAGGCAGCCCTGAGAGCAAGGGGATGAGTGGGGAGCACGGGGAATTCCGCAGGTTTTGGGTGAAATGTGGGGAATTTCACAGGTTTTTGGATGAAATATAGGGAATTTCAGAGGGTTTTGGGATAAAATATGGCAAATTTCAGAGTCTTTTGGATAAAATATGGGGAATTTCACAGGTTTTGCGATAAAATATGGCAAATTTCAGAGGTTTTTTGATAAAATATGGGGAATTTCAGAGGATTTTGGATAAAATATGGCGAATTAAAGAGGCTTGTGGACAAAATACGACAAATTACAGAGATTTTTGGACAAAATATGGCAAATTTCAGAGGATTTTGGATAAAATATGGTGAATTACAGAGGTTTGGGATAAAATATGGTGAATTTCAGAGGTTTTTGGATAAAACATGGGGAATTTCACAGGTTTTCTGATAAAATATGGGGAATTTCAGAGGTTTTTGGATAAAATATGGGGAATTTCACACGTTTTTGGATAAAATATGGGGAATTGCAGAGGTTTGTGGATGAAATATGGGAAATTACAGAGATTTTTGAATAAAATATGTGGAATGTCAGAGGTTTTTGGATAAAATATGGTGAATTATAGAGGTTTTGGATAAAATATCGGAGTTGGGGTTGCCAAGTGGTGCTTGGCAGTTAATCCTGCACAGTGCAGGTTTATGTAAGAGACAAAATTCCCTTGGTTTTGACTTTTTGCCTGGCTGAAAATTCTCCTCGCTCCTCCAGCAGCTGCTTTGGGCCTTTGGGAAGTTCTGAGTGTGCTGGAAACTCCTGGCTCTCAAAATTGAAGAGACCCAGGTCCTTTTGGTGTTTTACCCCAGTGCTGCTGCTGGAGGAGTCCCAGGTGTGTCACTGAAGGCAGAGCAGCACTCACAGAACATTCAAAACCATCCAACATTCTCCAGAAATTCTGAGAATAGTTAAGAAATAATCTGCTCCTTCTGTGGCTGGAAACCAAAAACTGACATCTCCCATTTTTTTTCCTTCATACGAACCCAACCACCAGGGGTTAAACCAACCTAAATGCCTGGAAAAATCAGTTTATAATAGAAATCCATTAGTGCAGTTTCAGAGAGCTGGAGCATTGAATTTGCAGAAGGTCACAGTGATTCCAGGGGCTCCTCTAATGACAACTTTGGTCCTGACAAGCACTAAACCCCCGGATGGACACACATTTGATATAATTTATGTGGATTGAGAAAGGTAATTTGGAAGCACTGCTTGCCTGCTGATTTTTAAAGACTTCTGCAACCTTTCCTCCCTCGCTGGTGTTTTTATTGCAGCAGCACAGGAATAAACATTGCTCAAGTACCGGCAGGGGTGATTTTTTTTTTTGCCGTTATGTTTTAAATTCACCGAATTTCATAAAAATTTCTCTTGGAGCAGAGCTCTGGAGGGCTGTAGTGCAAACCCCTGCCCAGAGTCTGCCCTTCACTCTGCTCAGGATCTTGTCCAGTGATTCTGGAAGTGCCCCAGAGGTGGGAAATGGAAGTGAATGATTTCACCTGAAGCATTTAAGGGCTCTGAAAAGCCCTGAGAGAAGTTCCCCAGCTGTGCTGGGCTGCACTGGGGGTATCGGAGAGCCAAAAATTCAGTGTCCAACCAGCACTATCTGTCCAGAAATGGGGCTGGCAGTGCCCAAACCCAGCCTTCTGGGAAATATCAAATATTTATAAATATAAACACCATCAGCTGCCCACGAGAGAGACTCCACTGTGCATTCCACTGGGGGGGAACCTGGGACCCCCACAGAAAGGGATTCTCACTGGATTTGGGGTTTGTTCCTGATCCTGGAAATATTCTCTCCTCCTCCCTTGCAGGAAGTGGTTTCAGATGAAAGACTCCAAGGGGGACAGTTGCTGGAGGAACCCAAACTTCTGCATTTTAAAGGCAACACCTGCAGCCTCCAGATCTCAGTGCTGGATGTGCCTCCCTTCCTGTGGAGAATCAAACCCTTCACTGCCTGTCAGGTACCTGGCATTTCACTGCTTCCCTCTGCACTGGGGAAAAAAACCCAAATGAACCAAGGTTCCTTTGATTTAAAAAAGCTTTAACCCCCCCCCGAGCATTTAACAAAAACATGTTGCCTTTTGATTCTGACAAACACAGATTTCGTTTACACCAGAATGCTGCAAATTTGTCATTTGACAGAAATGCTTGTGCTTTCCCCCATTTCAGTTGCCTCCAACAGAAGGCAAATATTCCTGCTCAAACTTAACCACTCCTCAAGATGTTTCTAATATGTGTCATTCCAGTTTTGATATAACTATGGAAATATGGCTCAAAGTGACATTTAAATGTAACCATGAGTTCAACTCACAGCACGCAGAGAGCAAGCATTAGAACTGAAGGGCAGCAAATTGGTTTTTCTCTTCTCCATTAATTAGAGAGGCTGTTGAAAACCGAAAAGGAAAAATCAAAACAAAAGAAGAATTTCCAAGGATTCTGATGACTGGAAATCCTAAGGAATGTGCTGGCACATGGAGTGGGCTGGTTTTAAAACACAGCACTCAATTAGAATGTACAATCTCCCTTCTCCCAGAAGCAGAGACAGTTTTGCATCCTCCAGGATTTTGGCAAAAACCCTGTTTTAAATGTGTTGCCACGTTCCCCAAAACATGAGGGTAATGGGCTCTGAAAGTTATAAACACAGAGGCAGAGCCAGAGCAAGCCTCTCCTCGTTAACAACGTGGGGATAATTTGGGCTACAACTTAAAAAATGAAATAAATTAATCCTTTTCAGCTTCTTAGGGAGAAGAGCTTTTGGGTGTTTAGCTTGTTCTTCTCACTCACCTGTTTTTTAAAAGCCAAACCAAGCAGGGTTAGGATGTCCCAGTCCTGCCAGTGTGTGCCCAACAGAAAATCAAATCAGAGGAGTTTCCTCTTAATGCAACAAATTCACTTCTGCCCTCAGCAGATTATAGAGCTCCACACTTTGATTATTTTATTGTCTCCTAATCCCTTCTCCAAACACGAAGAATAAATGTCTGGAATTCAACCTCCAAGTGCCACTTCGAGCCTGATCAGAGCAGGGGCTCGGGGCTGGAAAAAACCTGTGCCAAACCTCTGCTGCCAGAATGGGCTGACCAGGGCTGCCCTGACCCAGAGGAAAATTTCCATTTTATAACTGGTGTAACTGGGATGGCTTGGGCAGCTCAGAAACACAATCACTGCTCCTCACAGGAGCTGCAGAACCTCCCCTGGCTCGGTGCTTCCCTCGCAGTGAAAAGTCTGGTGACAGCTCTGGTTTGCTTCCAGCCTCTTTATAGAGAAAAGGATCTATTTTTGCACGTGGAGTTTCTTCCAGTGTTCCCTGGGTTCCTCTCCTACATCCCACCCTGTGAGAGCAGCTGCTTGTGCTGCCTGGCAGGAACAACTGAACACAGGCTGTTCCAGGAATGTCTCTGGTCCAGCAGCAGAGCCTCCCTGGGCAGCGTGGGGAGGAGGATTTATGGAAATGATGTCTCAGACAAGCAGCAATCCCACTCTGAGGCCGAGCAGATGAATAAATCACACTGAGGAGCTGCTGGAAGGCAGCTGGTGGCAGGTGGCACCAGGATTCCTGCAGATCCTGCTCAGAGCCTGTGTTTGTCCTGGCCTGGCACGAGCAGCTGCCCGGGGCTTGGCTCCCTTCCCGCAGGGGATCCCTGCAAGCTGTGGGTGGTGCAGGCAGAGCAGGGATGGGCACGGCAGGAGCTGGGCAGGCACCTCTGGCTGCTCAAATCTGCCTCCCATCCTGCATCTCCCGGAGGATCCAGCTCTGCCTGGGGCCATGAGATGATTTACAGCCCCTCTGTCTGCAAGGAGCTTAATTATAAACTCAGAGTGGAGCTGAAAGCATCGCTGGAATACTCCAACCACTCATTGTTCCAGCACTCCTTGCTGCTCTGCTTTGTTTCACACAACTCCTTTCAGCTGACTGATTCTTCCACTCAGAGTGAAAGCAGAGATCATCACCCTGAAAAAAATCTAATTACAGTTGCTCCACTTCTAACATTTTACTAATGCTTCCTTTATCACTGGGAGCATCTTACTACTGCTGCTGGGGATCCAGCATGGGGACAGGCAGGGAGCTGGGGACAGAGGGAAGGGCCAGGGCAGTTCCTGGTGGGAAGTTTCTTTGGGATGGAGAAGGGAGGGCTGGCAGGGCCAGGGCAGTTCCTGGTGGGAAGTTCCTTTGGGATGGCAGGGCCAGGGCAGTTCTTGGTGGGAAGTTCCTTTGGGATTGAGGAGGGAAGGCTGGCAGGGCCAGGGCAGTTCCTTTGGGGTGGAGAAGGGAAGGCTGGCAGGGCCAGGGCAGTTCCTTTGGGGTGGAGAAGGGAAGGCTGGCAGGGCCAGGGCAGCTCTCAGTGGGAAGCTCCTTTCCTTGGATTCTGGTTACAAGGTGATTCCAAGGAGACACAGGAATCCTGATCCTGGCAAGGGGGAGGAAGTGAAATGCGTCTTTTTGAAGTCTCTTTAAGCATCTTTTGTAAGAGTCTCTTGTTACTTGTTCTCCTGAGCTCTTGGTCACTGCCACACCTCAGTTCCATCAACCCAATCCTCATTTTTTGGTTTGGTTGGAGATGCAGGGGCCGTTACCGAGCTCACCCCATCAGAGCAGCACTGGCTGTGTACCCCCTGGCCGTGTCCCCACCCCTGACGTGTCCCTGTCCCACAGGAGGTGCCGTTCTCCCGCGTGTGGCGCGGCAGCCCCCGGCCCCTGCTCGGCGCCTTCTCGCTGGAGCGCTTCAGCCCCGCCACCACCCAGCTGTGCTGCACCGTGTGCGTCAGGCAGCTGCAGGGCCACGAGCAGCTGCTGCACGTGCAGACCTCCATCCTCGAGGTACGGCCACCAGCACCCCCTGCTCTGTAGGGCACTGTGGTCACGGAACAGAATCCTGGGGTGGTTGGGTTGGGTTGGGTTGAGTTGGGTTGGGTTGGGTTGAGTTGGGTTGGGTTGGGTTGGGTTGGGCTGGGTTGGGTTGGATTGGGTTGGGGTGGCTTGGAAAGGTCTTAAAGCCCATGCAGTCCCACCCCTGCCATGGGCAGAGCCACCTTCCACCATCCCACCCCTTGGACCCACCCAGGGATGGGGCACCACCTCTCTGCGCACCGGTTCTCTCCGGTTTTGTCCTTTCCTCCTCCTGTAGTTTTTGCTCAAAGCTGGAAGCAGTCTTTAAAGCCTTTCAGATCCCATTTCCAGCAGAAATCAAGGCACAGAGACAGACTCTGCAGCACCAACAATAATTTATCGATAATTTAATTATTCGTTGTTTGGGTTGGTGGCTGCTGTTTCCTAGCAAGAAGCCCTTGCAGAGCACTAAGGATTGGGGACAGGGGTACAAACTCTGCCTTGTGGGGACTGGGCCCTGCTCATGATAAAAGAAATCAGACCTACAGCTGAGCAAGCTGCTGATGTGTCCCACAGCCATGAGAGCTTCAGCAGCTGCATTTTTTTAGATTGTTGAGCATCTTTGTTCATTAATCCAGATTAATACTTCTGGATTAGAGCTCTACACCCCTAAATGCTCTGAGCAGGGAGTGCAGCAGCTGGACAAGAGCATCACGAACATCATCCTGTGTAAAAACTCCTCAGGACTGGCCGAGTGTTTTCTGCTCCTCTGTTGTTATTTCATAAAACCCTTTGTCACTCTCTGTGTCTCCAGCCCGTGTTGCTGCTGCCTTGCTCTCCCTCTCTGCTGTGTTTTTAAGGGCCCTGTCTGCACACAAGTCCCCAGAGCATGTTCCCGTTCTGCTTCAAGCAGATTTGCTGCTGTGGAAGGCTTTCTCATGCCTATCTCCAGCAAGTGATTGAAGAGGGAGGATAATTTGACTGCAAAATAAATCTGTGAGTGACAACTCCCCCCCGGAGCCGCTCCGTGCGTGACAATCCCCGCAGCGCCCGGGTCGCTGTGCTTATCTCACACGTGCAGGGCAGGAGCTTCTCCTGCTCTGCATCCTGAGCAGAGCCCAGGGCAGAGCTGCAGCACCGGGTGCTGAGCCTGGCTGGCCCTGGGGACCTGTCACAGACGGTGGATGGAGGCTGCACCGTGGCTGCTGGTTAATATTGATGCTGTGTCACTCTCCGATGAGTAATGCACTGAAATTTGACTCTGTTATGCAAGGCTGGTGTGATTCCACAGGAAAAGAGGGGCCAGATCCACAAAGGACCTGGATTCCAGAGAGGCTGGGAGAGCTGAGGTGCTTACAGAATTCAGGTATTTAAAAACCCCAAAGACAGAGAAACAAACACAAATTTGTGTGTCCGTGTTTCAGGTTTAAGCAATTAAAGATTCAGAAACCCAGCACTGCTCTGCAACACAAAAATAACCAAAAAAGAAAACTCATGGAAGGAAAACCACCATTTTAAAGGGTTTTTTTGCACAAGTCCTTGTGATGGTGAAGTAACACCTTCTAGGTGTTCTTTCACAACTCACAAAAGCACCTCTCAGCTCAGCCATTTTCTGTTGCCACTTCAACCGACCTGAGGCTTGATTCTCCCTTCCCTGCTTCGCTTTGCCGTTCCCTGCAGGCTGAGAGAGAAAACATCCCCTTCTTTGGCCACGAGGACAGCGCCTTCCCCGCCCAGCTGGGCCCCAAGGCCTTCAAGATCCCGCGCTCCATCCGCCAGCGCATCTGCGCCACCTTCGACGCGCCTGGCGCCAAGGGCAAGGACTGGCAGATGCTGGCCCAGAAGAACAGCATCAGCAGGTGATGGCAGCGCCCTGGCACCGGGGTTGGCACCCGGAATGGGGATTTGGGGCCGTTCAGGGGTTGTTGGTTGGTTGGTTGGTTTGCTGCTGGTGTCAGGGGTGTGGGTGGGAATTACGGGCTGAGTGGGGCTCGGTCATTTCAGCTCCTCTTGCTGGGCTGGACGTTCTTCTGTCCACCCTGAGGAGTCCAAGGCTGCAGAAGGATTTTGTCCATCATTGAACTGCTGTTTGAAGCACTTAGGAGGCTGCACGTTCCCCCAGACAAATCCCCTTGGCTCTCATGGGTGCATTTCCTATTCCAAAATGAATCCTGCAGATTTTTTTTTTTTTAAGGGAAAGACATCTTTAAAAGAGACAGTCATGCTCTACTGTTAGGAGTAATAATATTATGATTATTAAAACTGAAAGATGCTGTAAAAACCAATTTACTTCTTACTTTGCTTTTTCTGCTTGGCTAAATTAAATTGGCGGAGGCAGCTTCCTCACAAAAATATTTTCTGATTGTCACAAACTCTATAAATGCGTTCCCAGGAGAGCAGAGGAATACTTAAATCAAGCAAAGTAACTTTCCATTGGCTTCCTGCTTTGTGTGGGAGCCTCAATAAGCCACATCTGAGCCAAAGGAAAAAGAGTTTTGGATAAACACTTTGTTTTACTAAATTCTGTGCAAATCACCACTGCAGGGTGCTAAAAACAGCACATTAACAAAATAGAAAATCACAGATAAAAGGCGTTGTGTCTTTGCACAACCCAAGCATCACCTGCTGTAAATTCCTCTCCCTGTCACATCCCTGCTGTATTTCCTAGTGATGCTTCCCAGAAGGGATTTGTTTGCCCATCCCAGGGGCAGAACTGCTGGGCCTGGGGACACCCTGGGCTCGTGGTCACTGTCCCTGTGCCAGCTGGGCAGGTGCCACGTGAGGAACCACCACCCCCAGCGGCTCCTCAGCTCATCCCCAGCTCTGCTGGAGGGTTTTTATTTTCCAAACACGTCGATGATGCTGGGCACAGGGCACAGCTGCAGCATCGGCTGCTCCTCATCCCCTTTTCCCTCCCTTCCCTGCAGGAATCTCTCCTTCTTCCTCATCCCTTTTCCCCTCCTTTCCCTGCAGGCATCTCTCTGTCTTCCTCATCCCTTTTCCCCTCTTTCCCTGCAGGAGTCTCTCCTTCTTCCTCACCCCTTTTTCCCTTCCCTTCCCTACATGAATCTCTCCTTCCTCACCCCTTTTTCTCTCCTTTCCCAGCAGAAATCTCTCCTTCCTCCTCACCCCATTTTCTCTCCTTTCCCTGCAGGAATCTCTCCTCCTTCTTCACCCTTTTCCTCCCTTCCCTGCAGGAATCTCTCCTCCTTCCTTATCCCCTTTTCCTCCTTTCCCTGCAGGAATCTCTCCTTCTTCCTCACCCCTTTTTCCCTTCCCTTCCCTGAAGGAAACTCTCCTTCCTCACCTTTTTTTCCCTCTCTTCCCTGCAGGAATCTCTCCTTCTTCCTCACCCCTTTTCCTCCTTTCCCTGCAGGAATCTCTCCTTCTTCCTCATCCTTTCTCCCTCCTTTCCCTGCAGGAATCTCTTCTCCTTCTTCACCCCTTTTCCTCCTTTCCCTGCAGGAATCTCTCCTTATTCCTGATCCCTTTTCCTCCTTTCCCTGCTGGAATCTCTCCTTATCCTTATCCTTTTTTTCCTCCCTTCCCTGCAGGAATCTCTCCTTCTTCCTCACCCCTTTTTCTCTCCTTTCCCAGCAGAAATCTCACCTCCTTCCTGATCCCTTTTCCTCCTTTCCCTGCAGGAATCTCTCCTTCTTTGCCACCCAGAGCAGCCCCTCCGCCGTCATCCTGGACCTGTGGGAGGCGCGGCACCAGCACGACGGGGACCTGGACTCGCTGGCCTGCGCCCTGGAGGAGATTGGCAGGACACACTCCAAGCCCTCCGAGGTGCCAGAGCCCGAGCTGGAGGAGCCCGAGTTCCCCTGCAGCAGGAAGGGGCTTTAGTCCCTCTGCCCCAGCAGGACACACAGCCAGCCCGGCCCTGAGCCCGGCCAGGAGGGTTGGTGGGGATGGAACTCACCCCACTTCCGTGGCAGCGGGAGCAGCAGAAGCTAAAAACCCTCTGGTGATGAGGAAATCGAGCTCCTCCCTGTCCTCCTCCACTTAAAATCCATCTCTTGGTGCCCCAAACAAACCTGCACTCGTGTCAGTGCCGGGGCAGGAGGGAGAGAGACACAGAGCCATAGGAGGTAAATGTTATTCTGTGTTTAGGAACAGTCGTGTTCATGTACTGCCTAGTGAAAATCAACAAATAACGTTGGATATTTCGAGCCACTGGAGGCTGGTCCTGGTTAAAAGGTTTCTCGCTTTGAGAGTGGTTTAAAATCCTATCACGTTGTCACTTTATGTCTGCTACAGGAAAACTGAAAATTTGGCCTTATCCTGTTCAGATGTTTGAGGAATTAGAAGATCTCATAATTATTTCACATCGTTTGTATTCCAAATAATGTGTTTTAAAAATTCAGCCCCTTAATGAATGTACATTTGCTGCAGAGCTTTGCTGCCTGCTCTGTTACCAAAATTCCAGAACAAACCCCTTCTCTCTGAGACTGGGGGGTGGGCACACGCCAGAGGAATTTTCTAATTTTCTACGTCTGCAAACTTTCTT
This sequence comes from Passer domesticus, assembly GCF_036417665.1. NCBI lineage: Eukaryota > Metazoa > Chordata > Aves > Passeriformes > Passeridae > Passer > Passer domesticus. Next base: position 3,227,457 of record NC_087501.1, on the reverse strand, counting down.
AGTCAAAAAACTGTCTTTGGGGGTGGATTTAAATAACCAAATAACACACAGGAAATTTCCAGCCCTATTTTAGCAAGTTGAGACATTTATTTTTGTTACTTCATTCTCTGTGGCTGAGCTGAAGGTGAAGGCAATCAGAACAGCTTCATTTTGGCTTGGTTTGGGTTCAGACTGAAATCACAAACCCCACACAGCCCTGCCAACAGTGGCCTGGATTTTGTTGCACAATTTGGGAATTTCACAGGATCCAGAGCTGGTTGTGTTACCTTGGCTTAGTTACAAATTGCATTTACCCCCAAAATCAGGATCTAACTGGAGAATTCGCCTCGTTTTTCACCCATTCCATATAAATATGATTTGTGACTTCAACCAAACCAAAAAGAGCTGTCACTGTGAGCGAGGGCCTGGTGGAGCTGGTACTGAGCCAAATGTCACCATTATTTTGTCCATTCCTTTCACTCACATCCTTCACCATAACCGAGGTGCTCCTCAGCCCGTGGGGCTGCCGGGGCACAGTCAGGAGAGACAGGAGCAGAAACGAGGCTTTGGGAGCTTTGTGGAAATGCAGGAAACCCAGCCCAGGGATTTGGGGGCTGTTTTAGCCTCGTGTTTGGCTGAGAGCATCACGACAGCCCCCAGGGCAGGTCCAGTCTGGAGCTGCTCCTCCACCCAGGACTGCAGTGTGAAAATCTGAACAACATCAACAACAGCAACACCAGCTCTGTCCTTGCTCCTGCTGCTCTGAAATCACCAATGTCACTGCCTGCCCAGCTCAGGAACAGGCTGAGACTTGGAAATCCTGAGACTTGGAAATCCTGAGACCTGTGCAAAGCTTTCCTGCAGCTCAGCACCTCCTGCAGCCTGGCAGGAAAGCTCCTGGCGCAGGTTTCGGGGCAGACAGAAATACCGGCTGCAAGCTGTCACTGCTTTCAGCAGCACATGCTCCTCCACTTCTATCTCCACTGACTGCCAGTCCTCCTCCAGAAACCTGTTCTTCGTTGGACAAAATGTCAGGCATTAGAAAAAAAAAACAAAACAAGGGATGGCACTGGGGAACCAGCAGAGTCTGCGAGCTGCCGTTGTCGGGGAAACCAGCCCCGCTCTGCCTGCAGCAGGGAGTTTGTTCTGAGCACCCAGAGCTGCTCTGCTCCAGGAGCAGGCTGGGTTTGTGTCCCCAGCACGGCTGCAGGGCTTCCTGAGAGCTTTCTGCTCCTGCAGCAGGCTGGGTTTGTGTCCCCAGCGTGGCTGCAGGGGCTCCTGAGAGCTGCTCTGCTCCTGGAGCAGGCTGGGTTTGTGTCCCCAGCGTGGCTGCAGGGGTTCCTGAGAGCTTTCTGCTCCTGCAGCAGGCTGGGTTTGTGTCCCCAGCACGGCTGCAGGGGTTCCTGAGAGCTGCAGGGGTTCCTGAGAGCTTTCTGCTCCTGCAGCAGGCTGGGTTTGTGTTCCCAGCGTGGCTGCAGGGGTTCCTGAGAGCTGCAGGGGTTCCTGAGAGCTTTCTCCTCCTGGAGCAGGTTAGGTTTGTGTCCCCAGCGTGGCTGCAGGGGTTCCTGAGAGCTTTCTGCTCCTGGAGCAGGCTGGGTTTGTGTCCCCAGCACGGCTGCAGGGGTTTCTGAGAGATTTCTCCTCCTGGAGCTGGGTTTGTGTCCCTGCAATGCCTGCAGGGGTTCCTGAGAGCTGCTCTGCTCCTGGAGCGGGCTGGGTTTGTGTCCCCAGCACGGCTCCAGGGGTTCCTGAGAGCTGCTGTGCTCCACAGGAGCTGCCCCGACACCCCAAGGGGGCCCCAGAGCCGCGAGGGCTCAGCCCCTGCTGCCTTTCCTCAGGTTCTGTCCAGCCCTGGAGCTCTGCAGACCCTCCCAGTGCAGGACACCCCGCTCAGAGGGACCCAGCCCTGCCCCAGAATCCCAGTTCCACCCACAGTCCCACGGGGGTCGTGTCCTGAAAGGGAATAAACGTCCAAACTGGACAATTCCAGAGGGAAGTTGTTCCCCCATGCCCCGGGGCAGGGCTCAGCTGGACGCTGCCCTTTAGGTTTTTGTCCCTGGTATTTCTTCCCTTTGTTGCTGATTTCACTCTTTGAGAACCCTGAATCAACAACTCTCGAGCTTTCCTTCCAATTCCTGACTGCTTTGATGCTCTTGTGTTCTTCAAATGAACCAGAAATGCCCCAAATATTTATTTCCTTTCTCCCTTTCTCTTAAAAAGACCTTTTGGAAATCTGTGCACGTATTCATCTGATTTGACCCAAAACACAGATGTGGAGGAGCACCTGGAAAAGGATTAGAGGCCAGAAATTAAAAATTCATTCCTTTCTTCTGTTGTATAAATTATGATAATTGAAAAACAATTTGCCCGAACTAGAAAGTAAAAGAAGGAGAAATGTGAATTTCCCCCCTGTAGATTCCACGTGGCTGCCCTGGCTCCATGCAGGGGAAAGAGCCATTCTGATTTTACATCACCAAAGAATCTGCTTTAATAGATTTTCATCTTCCTGAGCACTTTGCCCAGGTATTTCTGTGCCATGACTCATTGCAGACTAATGGCTGCATTTTAAAAATGACTCCCAGCTCCGCCAGCACCATAAAGCTCATTTCCATTTCGTACCGCCCTGCACTCCCACAGAAATTTTATTGGGATTTTTGTAATAGATGAAGAGATATCAACACAATTCTCTTAGAATCCAGTGAACTGCTTTTGTCATTGGTTTTATCTCTGGCCACAGCTGCTCTCCCCCTCTCTGGCCTGGGCACCGCTGCCTTCCAGAGAATCTTATTCAGCATAAATCACCAAAAAGGGATCTTGCAGGGTCCAGGATATTCACATCACACTGCAAGTCCATTCTTCTTTTCCACCTGCAAGGCAGCGCTGTGAGAGTTTTAAAGCATTCAATAACTGATCAATTGCAATTTTCCACAAAAGGAAGGCACAGCTCAGGTCCACGGGGAGTTAAACAAGGGAGGAACCGGGCTGGGCTTCTGGTCACCACCTGAATCCTCATTTTCCAGGCTGTTTCTGCCTGTAAAACACAGATTGCAGCAAAGAGCTGCGTTAGTTCTTGGCCGGTAATTAACTGAGTGGAAAACAGGAAATGAGATTTAAGTCCTTGACAACCAGGGATGATCTCCAGGGCTGCCTCTCTGGCCTTTCCTCGGCTGATTCCCCCAGGGAGTTCTCTCTCACCTTGGCACAGCAGGAGAGGGTGAACACCCCTCACCCAGAGCCTGCCCATGGTGTCCCAGGGGCTGTTCATTCCTGGGATGAGCTCTGGTGAAATTCCTCCCTGGACGCTGCTCCTGATCCAGCAGGGGCTGGGGTGTGCACAGCCCTCCCTGCCCAGCCCGAGGATTTGGGTGGAATTGGTGAAGTTTGGGGTGCCCTGCACCCAGCCTGGCACAGCAGGAGGGGAAGGTTTGGGGTTTCCTCCCAAACCCTCCCAGCTCTGGCAGAATGGAACATCCAGCCCCTGTCATCCCCATGCTGGAATTGGGAATATTGACTCATGGTTGGGATATCTCCTCAAGGAATCCCTGCAAGTGTCCCTGGCTGGGATATGTCCTCAAGGAATCCCTTTAGCTGTCTCTGGTTGGGATATCTCCTCAAGGAATCGCTCCAGGTGTCCCTGTTGGAGATATCTCCTCAAGGAATCCCTCTGGGTGTCCCTGTTGGAGATATCTCCTCAAGGAATCCCTCTGGGTGTCCCTGGCTGGGATATCTCCTCAAGGAATCCCTCCAGGTGTCCCTGGTCAGGATATCTCCTCAAGGAATCCCTCCAGGTGTCCCTGTTGGAGATATCTCCTCAAGGAATCCCTCTGGGTGTCCCTGGCTGGGATATCTCCTCAAGGAATCCCTCCAGGTATCCCTGGCTGGGATACCTCCTCAAGGAATCCCTGCAAGTGTCCCTGGTCAGGATATCTCCTCAAGGAATCCCTCCAGGTGTCCCTGTTGGAGATATCTCCTCAAGGAATCCTTCCAGGTGTCCCTGGCTGGGATATGTCCTCAAGGAATCCCTTCAAGTGTCCTTGTGGAGATATCTCCTCAAGGAATCCCTCCAGGTGTCCCTGTCGGGGATATCCTCTCAAGGAATCCCTTCATGTGTCCCTTGTTCAGGCATTGGAGGGGGAGGGAGGAAACCCTAAAGCCCAGCCCCAAATTTTTAGGTGAAGCTGTGGATTTTTCCATCTTTTCCCCCTCAGCCTCCAGCCCAGCTCCCCCTGCTGAGCCCCAGGGCTCCTGAGTGCCTCTCCCAGCTGGGCAGGGCTCACACAAACCCTGGGCTCACAATCAGCTTTGGGAACACCAACTCCATCCCCTCACCAGGCGCTCCTCCAGCTCCCCACCCCGCTGTGACTCCGATATCCCAGCTGATAAACGGCTACAAAAACGTGAAATGTGTGAAGTGTGCTCCTTCTGCTGATTTGGAGAAGATAAAACGTGGTGCTGGTCAGTCTGGTGAGACTCTGGGCAGTGTCAGACAAGAAATAACAAAATTCCCATTGCATTTTCAACTTGCAGAACCTCGGACCAGCTCTTGGGTGAAAACGGGAGGAGGAACTTTGACCCAGCCCAACACGAAATATAAATAATTCCTGAAAAGAGAAAAAAAACCCAAACCCACAAGTATTCCTCTAGAGAGACCTGTTTTCTCTTCTGCTCCTTTATATTTTTGCAGTGAAAAGGTTGTGAAAAGGTCGTTCCTTGGCTGCTCTGCCTGAGCATCCCTCCCTGCCCCGGGCTCGGCGTGTTTGGGGTGAAGGAGGGCAGAGCTCTGGACCCTTCTTGGGGTGAAGCTGAAGGAGTGGGGAAGGGAGACACAACACGGGATCAAAAGCATGGCCTTGGCTTCATACCACACTTTCTGTGCCTTGTTCTATCAATGTAAATTCTGAATGTTGTACAGTGAAAATACTTGGGAGAGACTCCTTGGAAAAGGCTGCACTGGCTTCTTTTTTCAGCACATGTACATATATAAATATATATACATATATATATATATATATTTGGTAATGCCAACCAGCTGTGTTCTATTGTCCTGGAGAAGTCAAAGTGGACACTTTGGGTGTTTTCTGTAGAGTTTCAGAGCTGTGTGGCCCCGGCCTTTGGGGAGAGGTGTACAGATTGGAATTCTGGATATCAGCTATTTATGAATAAAGAGTCTTTTACTGACACCTGACCCTGCTGTCCTGTCACTGCTGGGGTCAAACCAGGCCAGGCACTGGGAAGGGTGGCTCACACGGAGCTTTGGGGGTGGCTTTTTGGTTTTAATTAATTATTTATTAATTGAATCCTATAATTTATTATTCAATCCTCCCCAGGCAGTGGTGAAAGGCCCCCGGAACCCTTCCTGTGCCATCCCAGAGACTGAAGGAGGGACAAAGCCCCGGCACCATGAGCCCTCAGTGGGTGACAGTGAGCTCCTGGCCACGGCTCTCACCTGAGCAGTGAAACCATCATTAACCCAGGCAGGGCAGAGCTCGGAATCTCTGTGGTCAGAGACGACTCCGAGGTGTTAGAGAGTCTCTGTTTCCTAGCCCAGGATGTTCCAGGGGCACAGACATCCCCGGCCAGGGCCAGGCTGTGCCCAAAGCGCTTGGGGACATCCCAGGACATTCCAGGGACATCCCAGGGACATCCCAGGGCACAGACATGCCCAGACAGGGCTGGCTGTGCCCACACTCAGGGACATTCCAAGATATGGCAGGACATCCCAGGGACATCCCAGTGGCACAGACATCCCCAGTCAGGCCCGGGCTGTGTCCACACTCAGGGACATTCCAGGACATCCCAGGGACATCCCAGGACATCCCAGGGACATTCTTTGGCACAGACATGCCCAGCCAGGGCCCGGCCCTGTGCCCACATTCCAGGGACATCCCAGGGACATCCCAGGACAATTCAGGGACATCCCTTGGCACAGACATGTCCAGCCAGGACCAGGCTGTGCCCAAAGCACTTGGGGACATCCCAGGACATTCCAGAGACATTCCAGGGGCACAGACATGCCCAGCCAGGGCCTGGCCCTGTGCCCACATTCCAGGGACATCCCAGGACATTTCAGGGACATCCCAGGGACATCTCTTGGCACAGACATGCCCAGCCAGGGCCTGGCCCTGTGCCCACATTCCAGGGACATCCCAGGGACATCCCAGGACAATTCAGGGACATTCCTTGGCACAGACATGCCCAGCCAGGGCCCGGCCCTGTGCCCACATCCCAGAGCATCCCAGAGACATCCCAGGATAATTCAGGGACATCCCTTGGCACAGACATGCCCAGCCAGGGCCAGGCTGTGCCCAAAGCACTTGGGGACATCCCAGGACATTCCAGAGACATTCCAGGGGCACAGACATGCCCAGCCAGGGCCTGGCCCTGTGCCCACATTCCAGAGACATCCCAGGGACATCCCAGGACAATTGAGGGACATCCCTTGGCACAGACATGCCCAGCCAGGCCCGGGCTGTGCCCAGTGCCCACCCTGAGCCCCGGGCTGTGCGGGGTGCCAGCGCTGCCCCCTCTCAGCTCATTAAATCTTCCCACAAGGTGATTTTATTGCCGGCTGCCAGAGCCGGGATTTACCGCCCCATTCCCCACCTGCCCTCTCGCTGCCGCCCGTTCCTTTGTATTTGTTAATGGCCTTTTCTCTTGTTATATAATCCTGTCAGCAGTGTAAAAATGTCTCTCAGGACTGCTCAGGGCTGTAAATCTCCCGGGCCCGGCGCTGACAGCGCTGAGTGTTGGTGGCAGGAGCCCTGGCCTGTCCTCCAGTAATTGTCACCACATGATAGGAAAGTGTAAGATTTAATAAGGTCATAAAGCAGAATGGCATCAGCCCGGCTGATGGGGATTTTTTTCATTAGCATTCAGAAGATCTGGGTTCTGTGGGACAATAAATTACAGCAGCTGAGCAGAAATGACCCATTTGATTATTCAAGACTTTCCAGGAACGTGGGCAGAGCGGCAGGGCCGGGGCAAAATTCCCACAGCAAAAAAGAATTCCTCTGTGCCCTCAAAGCTCTGCTCACCGAGCTGAGTTCAGCTCCAGGACCGTGTTCTGGAGGTGGGGAGGAGAGGCTTTGCAGCTAATTTTGCTTTGAGTGGAGTAAAATCAAACATTCCCATCAAACCCAGTGCACATTGGTGGCCAAGAGTTCTGTGCTGATTGCAAGTTCCAGTGCAGAGCCCTAAATCAACATCAGTGAAGTAAAATCTGGAAAAAAAGAGGAAATTAAAAGAAAAAAAATAGAGGTGGTGCCTTCCCCACCCGAGCATCTTCCCCTCAGAGCAGCCACAGCTCCCTTTGTTTGATCCCATTGTCCTCAAGCTCTGGGCAGGTTCTGAAGCCTCACCTGAAGCACAGCCCGACCTTAAAGCCCTTCCCAAAGCCCAGATCCACGAATTCCCCTCGAGACCCAGCACCGAGAAACACCCGAAGCACTGCTGTCACTCCTGTGAGGGTCTGCGAGCTGCCGCGACGTCTTGGGCTAAAAAATCAGATTTTTAAAGGTGCTAATTAGCATCTGAGCTTTTCTGAGAAATGCCAGCCCGTTTGTGGGTGACAAACACCTCGCAGAGCAGGACCCTGGATTTCCCCAGCCCCACTGGGTGGATTGCAGATGAATTTTCCCCCTCATTACCTGGAATGTTCGGGTTTTTGCTCAGACACTTGCCCACGGCTAGCAATTATTTACTGCTCATTATCCCGGGCACCTGTCAGCTTCAGGGAGCTGGGACTGAGCAGGAAACGAGGAGCAGAGATCCGGGCTTGTGGAAACACCAACAACATTAAAATGCAAGGCAAGAAGAAGTACCTTAAGTTCTGACTCGATTTACAAACTCGCCGAGGAGTGACAAGCGCTCCTGAAAGGATTTGTCACCATCAGCCCCATTTAAGGGGCAGTGACAGCACTGGCACCTCTGCATTCCACATTTCTGGGGAGGGAACTTCACCGTTTGGCTTCGCAGTGAGAGGAAGGGCAGATTTGTCTTCCCAAACAAGCTGTGGGTTTTTTCCAGGGTCGTGCTGCTGTTTGTAGCTTGGAACGCTTTCCCTTTGTACTCTGCGTTGTATTAATTCGCTGTTTTTCCCTCCCAACCCCAATCACCAATAACGGGCACGTTAATGACGGTAATTGTGGCGTGAGCAGCCTGACTTTGGCGCTCAGTGACCCAAGCCGTGTCCATTTATTGGCCTTGCCGGGTGCACTCGGCTGAATTCACTGCTCTGCAAAATGCTGAGCTGGTCCCGGGCTCTCAGCACCTCCCGCCTGGGCTGAGGTGATGCTGCTGCTCTTTGTCCTTGGCGGTACAAAGGAATACTCCAATTCAATAATTAAGGAAATTTATTAGATAATCAAAGTATGGATTTGGAAAAAGCCACAAGCAATGCGGCTCTGATCAGAGTCGGGGAAACGCAGGATTTGGCCTTGTTATGGATATGATGGTAATTCGTGCTGATAGAATATGATTGTTCAAATAATATAATATAATATAATATAATATAATATAATATAATATAATATAATATAATATAATATAATGGTTTAAAATCACACCAGCAAGGGAGAGGGGGATTGCTGCACAGTTCAGTGTGATAGAGCCGGATCTGAGTTCACCCAGCTTCGATCCCAGGGTCAGTGCTGCCCTTGACTGTTAACTGAAGAGATGAAATATCAGTCACAAATAAATTCTACCTTTTAATGTTTATTAAAATTAGCTAGATCAGTGTTTTACCTATAACATCCTTTATCGCACCAAAGTCCCCGTGGGTCTCCAGATGTCATTTCCAAGGGGTTTGTTTTATCCAGTCTTTTGGGATCTGGAATGGGCCCTTCTTTAGCATATTATCGTAGTTTCTTTCTTTTTTTTTTTTTCTTTCTTGCTGCTGCGTTTCTCGGAACTGGTGAATAATTGCCAAAATCCTGTCAGGTGAAAATCTTCTGGGACAAACTTCTGGCGTTGAATATTATCTTATTGATGATGCCTATCAAATGCCTCCTCCTGTCAGAGGAAAGAATCCCTTGGAATACACATCTCTGGAGACAGTCGTCCTCCTGGTGGTGGGATCTCCATCCTTATCACTTCCTGCTCGTTGCCAACGCTGCCTTTAGTACACAAAATGCTGTGGCTTTTAATTTCCTCTAGCAGGGATTATTTTATAACATATATTACATCGGGGTGTGAGCAGAGGCTTTCTGGGGAGGGGAAATGTCCTGGCAAACAGAGCCCAGCTGATGTTCAGGTGCTGATGGAGGAGCAGAGGCCGGGCTGTGCATCACCCACCTGGCAGCCCGTCAGAGCACCCTGGCAGCCTCTCCCTGCCCTTTTATCCTTCCCCTTTTGCTCTCTGCAGTGAATTTATCTCTGGGAAGAATTTCCCCCTCTCCCTGGCTGAGCTGCAGGGCCAGGGCAGGGCAGGAGCAGCTGCTTGGAGTCACAGCTGGAGGAGGCTCCTGCTCAGTGCCCCGCTGCTCCCGAGGCAGGGATGGGGGATTTTGGTGCTCCTGAGGTGGGGATGGATGTTTTTTGGTGCTCCCGAGGCAGGGATGGGGGATTTTGGTGCTCCTGAGGTGGGGATGGTGTTTTTTTGGTGTTCCTGAGGCAGGGATGAATGTTTTTAGCACTCCTGAGATGTGGATGGATGTTTTTTGGCATTCCCGAGATGGGGATGGATGGTTTTTGGCATTCCCGAGGCAGGGATGGTGTTTTTTGGTGCTCCCAAGGTGGGGATGGGGGCTTTTGGTGTTCCCAAGGTGGGGATGGATGGTTTTTGGCACTCCTGAGATGGGGATGGGTGGTTTTGGTGCTCCTGAGCTGGAGATGTGTGTTTTTAGCGCTCCCGTGGTGGGGATGGATGTTTTTGGTGCTCCTAAGGCAGGGATGGATGGTTTTTGGTGCTCCTGAGGTGGGGATGAGTGGTTTTAGTGCTCCTGAGGTGGGGATGGGTGTTTTTTGGTGCTCCTTTCCCCGAGCCCAGCCCAATGAAACCTGCCCACAAACACAATGCTGGGGAGGGAGGAAAAACCCTTCATTTCTGCTTTTCCCTGGTTTTTAATCTGCTCTGTGACCACCCTGCCAGAACATTCCCTGGTGCTGTTAGGGATGAAAATGGAGATAATGAGGTCATTTCCCTGGTCAGAGATAACAAAAATCCCTGGAAGTGTTGGGAAGGATGGAGGGAGGTGTGAAATTCCTCCTGCAAGGTTTCAGAGCCAGCAGGAGCCTCCCTCGGCCTGTCAGGAGCTCAGGGAAGGTTTTTATTCCGTGGGTTTAATTCCCTGCTCTGCCCAGGTACCACCCCCCTCCCTTTTTTATTAATGTCAGAAGACGTTTCCAGCCCTGCAGGGCACAGGCAGCATTTCCCAGCTGGGCTCGTTATTAATTCAGCCCCAAAATTTCAATTCCAGCCAGCCCGAGGTGAGGCTCCTGCTCCAGCAGGGTCCCCCGTAACAACCTCTGCTGCCTCATTTCCTCTTTTTATCTGTAATAAATAGAATAAAATAATAAATAATAAAATAATCCCAGGCAATGGGATTTTTAGAAGGGTGGAAAAAACGGGCTCTGCCTGTTCAGGATATTTCCTAAAGGACCCAACATCTGTTTAGGAAAATGAGCTGGGGTGTAAATCATCCTTGAAGGAGAGTCAGGGGGAAATGCACTTTATAAAGAGCAGCGTGCTTTTTTAGGTGTAAGGCTTTTGCTGTAGTCTGTGTAAACTCTGGAGCAGGGCTTTAATGAGCCCCGTGTGTGCAGAGAGCTCCGAGTGCCCTCCACAGCAGGGAGAACAAAACACAAACCACCAGGGAGGGACAGGGTGTGGGGAAGGGAACCACAGCACCCTTCCCAGTCAGAATTTTAATTGACTTTCTGCTGCTGTTAGGAAAATTAATCCACAAACACCAGAGGTTTATGTCCAAAAAGGAGACGGAGGAGTCCTTTTACTTATTTCAATAATTCTGAGGTGCTCCTCAGCATGGACGGGGTGGAGAAGCAGCAGAGCTTTAGCAAGCAGGGTATTCAACAAGGGATCTCTGCTGGTAGAGCTTAATCTGGACACAACTGCAGGGTTTGTAACTGGAGAGCTCCGTTTGGCTGCGGGAATAACCAGGAGATGATTTTGCTTGGAGAGGTTTCAAGGGGGAACATCCCAGTCAGGCTGAGCAGGACACCGGGGAGGGCTGGAGGGGAGCAAGGATTTCGGGGTGGCATCTCCTCCCTGCCCCACAATTCAGGTAAAAACGTTGCCCTCAGAGGCTCAGCTGGGTCCCTTCCATCCTTGTCCCTCGCCTGTCCTTGGGTTTGTCCTTGCAGGTGGAAGTGAGGAGCCTGAGAGAGGCTGAGCTCTGCAGAGCGCGCTGCTCAGACCGAGCCCGGCCCGAGGCGATGCCGCTCCGCACGCAGCAAATGCCAAGAAAATTAAAACTTTCCTCCTTTCTTCCTTAATTTTTTTTATTTTTTTTTCCTCCCCATTGAAATGCAGCATCCACTCCAGCAGAGCTCTGTGCTGCTGGGTGACCTTTGGGTGACATTTGCTGTGCTGGGAGCAGCAGGAGGGACGAGCCCAGCCCCGGGCAGGGAGGGAAGGGCTGGGGTGCAGGGAGGAAGCTGAAATCTCAGCCAGGGCACAGCACACGGGTCACAACTCTGAGTTTTACTGATCATTTTTTACCAAACCAGCACAGTTTCCCCCTAGGAGAGCTCCAGAGCTCCTGGGATGAGGGCACCTCCCTGCTGGCACCAAAGAAAAGCAACAATGGGCCAAAAAAGTTACCTTAGAGCTCTGTATATTTAATATATTTAACATATTTAACCTCTATTTGTTCTGCTTCCAAACTCTCAATGCCAATAAGTGACTGCTTAAAAGAGGAAAGAGGTAAAAAGCACATGAGAGATAGAGCAAAGCCCAGCAGAGCCATCCAGGGAACAACAGAGAGAAGAATAATCCACCTTCCAAACTTTTATAAGTCATAAATGGGTTGGTGTTTGGGTAAATTCTGCAGGATTCTTGATTAAAAAAAAATACATAATTAGAAAATGAAACCTTTCTAGCAGTTAGCTCTCAGAGTTTGGGGGGTTTAAAACACTTCTGTAAATAGAATTATCTGCTTCAGAGACATTAAACCCACCAGTGGAATCTCTTGCGTTCCCACATCGTGAACATCTGACCTCCAACACGGGGAAATAATGAAAAATTAACGGCTCCAGATGTGCCAACCCTGCGGTGGCAGATGTTCATTTTACACACCATTTAGAAATCCCCAGTGCACTGGAGTACACGAGGATAAAACCATGGAATAAGGGGGAGGAAGGGAATAACGCCGGGGGCTGAAATCCGCACCTTCCGGGGGTGGAAATGCAGGAAAGGGCTGGAGACCACCCCAAGAACGGGTCCCTGTCCTGGCAGCAGCTTTAACTCAGGGGTTTCTCTCAGACACTGCTGGGGCTGTCCCCAACCCTTCATCCACCCATTCCTGAAGGTGCCAGCACAAAGAACAGACAGAGTTTGAATTCACAAAACTCGGTCCAGACCCAGCAGGTATTTGCAGGTGTTTGCCAGCCTGAATCCCTTCCTCTGCCAGAACGACCACCCATCTTTTCTTCTCCTTCTGCATCTGGAGGTTTTGTCCTCTTGGGGATTATTTTTGCCAGTCCCACCTGGCACTGAGCCCCTGGTGGAGCTGAGCTGTCCCTCCTCAGCTCTGCCCATCCTGCCCAAGGCTTTCACTGCATCACAACCCCACAAATGCCCCCAGATTTAACAGGGATCAGCTGCTCCACCCTGAGGCTCCACACTGAGCTCCTGCAGCCCAACAAGGCAGCCCTGAGCAGGAGAGCCTTGGAAAAGCTGCTGTGGGAGTGCTCAGGTGTGCAGGGGCATTCCCAACCTCTCCCCCCACACCTGCAGCCCCTCCTGGAGCTCTGAGGCTGCCAGGGACCATCTGCAGGTGAGATCCTGGACAATTTGTCACAGCAGCAGGGGCTCCTTTGTGCTTTGATAATCACTCTGATGAGCCAGCTCAGGAGCCGATGGCTTTTGAAGATCAGCTCAGTGCTCAAAGCTGGGCCTTTCAGCGTTAATCCTGAATTTGTGCCTTTGATTTGCACACGGGTGGCAGAGCACAGCTGTACTCACCCCAGGCTCCATTAAAATCCTGCATGGAAATGTTCTCTGGGGCTCTCTGCCCTCCCCTCAGAGGGTGGGAGGTGCTGCAGGTCCATCCTGGGGACAGAGCACATCCAGTTTCTGGGGATCTGGGCCACCACCCTCCCTGCAGGAGGCACAGCAAGCCCTCAGACCACCTGAGCCTCACAGAGACCCCAGGGAGCTCAGGATGGAGTTCTCCCAGCCCAGAGCAAAACCAAGAGCAGCAAAGCTGGCACTGAAGGGGAAAGAACCAAACCTGGAAAGTGCCAAGACCTCCCTGTGCCATTGGCAGCTCCAAGGGCAGGCCCGGGGCACGGGGCTGGGCACGGGGGCACGGGGCTGGGCATGGGGCACTGCTCTGCCTGGCTGCTGATTTTCCTCTGTAAAACAGCACCCAAGGCAGGGCAGAGCCCGGGCACTGCTGCCTGCCCAGGTCACACATTCCACCTGTGGCACGGCTGGGCTGGGAGTGCCCTGTCCTGGTACCCCAGCCAGGGGACAGCAGAGCTTGGGGACAGTGGCCTGGGCTGCCCTGGGAAGGCTCATCGTCCCACTCAGCATTCTGCAGGTGGACACGGACTGCAGGGACTTTATTTACCCACTTTATGGGCAATAACTCAGTTGTTTATCAATCCCCAGAGGGGAAAAAAAAATACAGGGGAAAAAAAAACAAAACAACTCAATTCTTCAGCTGAGATTAGAGGAGAACCAGGGAAGGGGCAAATCCTCGGAGCACAAACAGATTGCACTATTTATATATGAAAATGTTTTCTGCATCTATAAACTTCCCGTGCCCAGGCACTTTAATTAATTGCAGGGGTTGCCATGGTAACCTCCCTAACTCAATTACAGCTCTGCAGAGAGGTGAGCATGCCCGTGACAGAGCAGGTGCCTCGTGCTGGGCCTGCGGTGGGAGCGGATGCCACAGAAACAGGAGAAGATCCCGCAGAAACCGGAGAGGATCCTGTTGAAATGGGAGCAGATCCCACAGAAAGGGGAGAGGATCCCATGGAAAAGGGAGAGGATCCCACAGAAAGGGAAGAGGATCCCACAGAAACTGGAGAGGATCCCACAGAAAGGGAAGAGGATCCCATGGAAACGGGAGCTGATCCCACGGAAATGGGAGTGGATCCCACAGAAATTCAAGTGAATCCCATGAAAATGGGAGCAGATCCTACTGAAAGGGGAACAGATCCCACAGAACTGGGAGTGGATCCTGCAGAAAGGGGAGCACTGGGGTCTCTGTTGGGAGCTGACCCCCAATACCTCCAATTATCCCGACTGCCCCCGAGGGATGGCACAGCACAGGAGTAGATGGGCCTGGTCTCCCTCTGGGAATGCAGGAGAGAAGAAAGCTGCTCCTGTGGGAATGCAGTGGGCACAGGCTGCTGTGGTGTCCCAAACCTCAGATTGTATCCAGGTAGGAATGCTTGGCTCCTCCCCTGGGCGGAGCATCTCCCAATGGGATGATGGGATTTGATCAGCCATGCAGGGACACTCACTGGCCATGAACAGAAGATAATTAATAATTAATGGCTCATGAACAGAAGAGATCTCCTGGAGGGAGGAATGGCTGTGGAAGAGAGAAAGAAAACTTCCCAATGAACAGAACTGCCCCAGCTCTGAAGGGTGGAAATTGAAACCACACCCAGCTAAACCTGAGACAAAGGCTCGCACAGACTTGTACATCTGTATACAGACTCTGAGATGAGGTGTTCTGGCTTAGGAGGGCCATGGAATAGAGATGACATTGCTGAGAGAAAGATTGGACTAGAAATAAGTTTCAACAAGTTGCAAAACCTGACCTTAAAAAAAGACTAGGTACTTTAGAGAATTAGAACTGGGAAATATGCTTTGTAGCAAGACCACAAAAATACAAAAAAACAACCAACACCCCTCCTGACTCCTGACCAGCTCAGGCACCAGAATTACCCTCAGCTGCCCCCGCTCCCCATGGGGAAGGTCTGTCTGCTGCTCCTGTCAGATTAGTGATCAATACTGCAGGAGTTGCTATTCACTCCGAGCCTCACAAAGACCGAGTTCCTTCCCCGAACCACATCAGACAAACCATCTGCATCACAATCACCGTTTGCCTCCAGACAGCTCAAAAGCAGCGGCTGTGACCCTTCTTTGTGTCACAGAGCGATCAACAGGACAAGAAAGGCAGGGAGAAAAGAGGGGAGAAATGACATTTCCTCCCAGCACTATCACCTGCAATCTGCGCGGTGATAACCTTTCCATCCGTTGTGAAAAGTCACCTGCCACGTGGACGGGCTCGTTCTCCCGCACCTGCTCTGCTCTTATCTCCGTTCCTCTGGCACCTTTTCCAGGGCTGTGTGACAAAAGGGACGCTGCCACTCCAGCTCCTGCGCCTGTCACCGCCTGTCCTGAGCGTGCCTGTGGCAGGATGTTCCTCTGCCCCTTTCCAGCTCCTGTCACTCCAGTTAAGTGTCCTTTTCTCCCGTTTGAAATTAAATGCCTTGTTAGGTACTTCTAAAGGTGTCTCTGGTGAGACACTGTGATATTTCTTCCCCTCTCTGCCCCCGTGCTCCAAGGTCATGGACAGCGACTTCAGCTTGTTTCTTAAAGGTTAAATGCGACTTCTAGAAGAGGAGCTTGAACTTTGGAGAGCGAAGGCAGAGGAAAAGCAGCCCCCTCAGAGAATACAAATTGTTCTGTGAGCAGCAGCTGGACAGAAAACAGCAGCTCCATCCTGAGCAACAGCTTCATCTGTCTGTGCAGAGCCCTGCTCCTCTCCCTGCAGAGCAGGAACTTGCCAGAGGCTTTTCCTTTCAGCAGAGCCCCCACCAGCTGTGCCCACACTCCCTGAAGGATGCAGAGTTAATTCTTCAGAGCTGGCATCTCCAGCCTGGCAGGGAATGATGTTCACTCAAAGTCTGGGCAAATTCTGCTCTGCTCCTCACCAGGAACCTTCAATCACAAATTCCTGCCCCGCTTCCTGCACCCCTCTTGTCCTCCCCGGGCTGGAATTAGCCCAGTTCAAAGGATCTCATTCTTTAGGAAAGGAATTTTACTGCATTTTTCATTCTCTGCTTGTTTTCCCATGCCCATGCAACTTGCTGGGTGTGCAACAGAGAACTGCAGAAATTCAGCAGGGTTTGCTGCAAATTCAAGCTCAAGAAATTCCCAGGGTCTATAGCAGGTCAGGCTCAGGGATGTGCTTTCCCCAGCTCCCCTGCTGATGCTCTCCCACCCTGAGGGAATGCTGCCCACAGCCCCAGTTGGTGGCCCCCCGCTTGTGCAAAAGCCCCTCAAACGAGAGCCTGCAATGACAGAAACCCCAAACTCCTTCGGTTAAATCATGAACAACAGATTTTGTAGGGAGAAATTGGCCAAGCAGCTCCAAGTGTCCTGAGTGAGCTGTACTACACTGAGGCTGGGTTTAGAACACATCCAGAATTTTCTTCAGTCTATCTAGTCTCCATCTTTAAAAGTTGTTGTTTTTTGGGGTTTTTTTTTTCTGTTCCTCAGTGTTGTACTGACAAAGTGGTGGTAAGTGGATGTGATTTTTGCCTTGGCAGGGTTTGTGGAGGCCGAGGCTGGCAGGAATGAATCCCTGGCAGAGCAGCAGCCTCTGGGGGCTGGGATTATCAAGGTTGGTTTAGCAACAAGCTCTGCTCAAGCACATCAGACATGACTGGACATCTCCGAGGGCCAGCCAGCAGTGCTGAGGAATTCCAAAAACATCCTCCTGCAAAGCACAGCCTGCTCTCTTCATCCCAGTTTAACCAGTTAAAGGCACAGCAAAGCTGTGGTGGGTGCCCACCATGGCGTGCAGCTGTTTCTGCAAATTCAGGGTTTACAATTTCTTCATTAAATTATATGAGATTCCTCCTTATCTCCACTTGACTGCACTGAAATCACTGGTGAAAAGGTGCAAGATGTTTCCATGTATGTTTTATATCTATATCTGTGTGTAAATATGAGTGTCAAAGAGACACTGGGTTAAAACAGGTGCAAAAGTGGCAAATCAGACACTTCCCTCTCCAGTTCTCATTATTCAAGAGCGAGGCAGAGCAGTGGACCAGAAACAAAACTCACAAAACCCAGGACATGTTCTGTACCATTTGCTGAGCAGCAGCAATCAGACAGCAAAATTCTAAACAGATAAAAAAGCAAAATCAAGCTCACACACTGAGAAAGTTCCAACTTTGTGCGGATTTAAGCAAGGAAAAGAAAAATTGACCTTGCTTCAAGGCATAAATCGACCTCTAATGGATTAGGATTTCTCCTGCAAGCAGCTCTTAATTAAGCAGTGCACAAAATCACTTTGCAGCATCTCTGTGAGTGGGAGCCGCTGCTGGGGAGTTGTTAAATTAAAGCCCTGCTGGCTGGATTGGGCCATCCCAGGCCACCAGGGATCAGCTCCACACAGCCACAGCCCCCGTGGCCACACTCCCGGTGGCTTTGGCAAAACCAGGGGACAAACCCCTGGTGACTGCCCCGCCCGTCCATCCCTGTGGTGCTCCTGGAGCTGGGCACCCACAAACCTGCAGTGAGGGGTGCAGGGCGCTCTCGGGGCTGGGGGGTGGAGGTTGGGTTTGGTTTGGTTTGGCTGCAGAGCCACCCAACAGCAGGGACCCAACAGGACATGCCTAGGAGAGGACACGCCCAGAAGGAGACACACCCAAAAGGGGACACACCCAGCACAGGACATGCCCAGCAGGGACACACCCATCACAGGACACGCCCAGCAGGGGACACACCCAGCACAGGACACGCCCAGCAGCAGGGATCCAACAGGACACACCCAGGACAGGACACACCCAGGAGGAGACACACCCAAAAGGGGACACACCCAGCATAGGACACGCCCAGCAGCAGGGATCCAACAGGACACACCCAGCACAGGACACGCCCAGCAGCAGGGATCCAACAGGACACACCCAGGACAGGACACACCCAGGAGGAGACACACCCAAAAGGGGACACACCCAGGACAGGACACGCCCAGCAGCAGGGATCCAACAGGACACACCCAGGACAGGACACACCCAGGAGGAGACACACCCAAAAGGGGACACACCCAGCATAGGACACGCCCAGCAGCAGGGATCCAACAGGACACACCCAGCACAGGACACGCCCAGCAGCAGGGATCCAATAGGACATGCCCAGGACAGGACACACCCAGCAGGGGACACACCCAGCACAGGACACACCCAGAACAGGACACGCCCAGCAGCAGGGATCCAACAGGACACACCCAGGACAGGACATGCCCAACAGCAGGGATCCAATAGGACACGCCTAGCAGGGGACACACCCAGCACAGGACGCACCCAGTGTGGTACATGCAGCACCAGGGATCCAACAGGACATGCCCAGCACAGGACGCACCCAACAGAGGACATGCCTGGCGTGGGACACACCTGAAACAGAACACACCCAGCAGGGGACACACCCAGCACCAGGGAGCCATCAGGATACGCTCAGCAGGGGACACAGCTGGCACAGGGCACGCCCAGTGTGGGACATGGCCAGGGATCCAACAGGATGCACCCAGAGGGGGACACACCCAACAGAGGACACACCTGGCTCCAGGGATCCAACAGGATGCACCCAGAGGGGGACACACCCAACAGGGGACATGCCTGGCGTGGGACACACCTGGCATGGAACAGACCCGGCCCAGGGCACATCCTGTAGCCCCCAGACCCCATCTCTGCAGCTGCTCTCCGTCTCCTGCCTGGGTTCACCTCACAGGAACCAGCGCTCAGCTCTCACCCTGCTCCTTCTCCCAAGGCCCCAGTTAACTCCTTGTCCCCCACAGCCCAGCACGGGATGTGCTGCAGAGCCCACCTGCTGCTGATCACAGCCTGAGCAGCCCAGGAAGGGCTCAGACCACCCACACCAGGGGTCTGCCCACTGCCACCAGCACAGGTCACGGCCACTCTGGTCAGAGGCGTTCCCTGCACACAATTATTGGGACAATTACTCCCTGGAGCATGAGCAGCTTTCATCTTCCAGCAGGAAATTTGGAGAAGGAAGTACAAAGCCACTGAGAATCCAGCTAATGCCACGGGAAAAGGTCACAGAGGCAGCTGAGATCACAAGCAGTGTCAGGATTATCCCTCTTCCATCTCTATTTCAGCTCTGTTTTTTTTTTTTATAAAAAGCCAAGTCTGTGGAAACTCAAAGCTGAGTGCTGAAAGGTAGATGCTCATCTACATCAACAACACCGCCCTTGGAGCACCAGCCTTTGAATCTAAACCTGGCTGTGAACCTCACACTTGATCCCACACTTTGATTTAGTACAGAATGATATGCACAGCATCATCTGCGGGTTTAAAGAGGTTCTGTAAAGGGATTTTCAGCAAAGGCAGTGAACAGCTCTGCAGAAATTGTCTCCCCTTGGGTGGAACAAAAGCAGCTGTGGGCAGGATCCTGCGACCAGTGCCAAAACCCCAGAGCTGACCCTGTGAGGGCTCACCCTGTTGCACACCAGCTTCTGAGTGAATTTAACCCAAATTCCACCTGTTCTGATGAATTAGCTGCTCTCCACCTGAGAGCCACTGAGAACCTGTTTGGGGAAATAAGCTCCAATAAAAATCCCAGCAACAATAACCACTCCAAACCATTGAACAGTTGGGAAAAGCTTAATCAGTGATTTTTGTTTGCCCTCCCCTCCTCTTGTCAGCAGCTCTTCAGAGGAAATAAACATTCCATGAGCTCCTTTTGTAAATTGAGTACAAGCAATGCTTTCTTTTTTATTATTTTTTAAATAACAATCCTGCAACAAATCATTAAAAAACAGACAGGCCCACAGTGGGATGCAATTTATTCTTCAGGCTTACGCTTTACCCCACTTAATTACTCCACAGGAGTAAATTCCCAGTTAATGGCAGCTGACAGCTGATGACCTTTACATCACAATTTTTTCCAAACTTCTCAGAGGCTCTCAGATTTCCTACAGGTAATGCTAAGCTGGTATTTAGGTGATGCCATCTAATTGTTTCCATGAGATCATCCAAGGGAGATCCTGATGCATTATTTACACCCCTGGATGGACAAACCATGGTGGAAGTGCAGTAATAAAATAACAGTAAAATAACTGTGGAAGTGCAGTAATAAAATAAAGTAACCATGATGTTCCTTGTCCTGAGCAGTGGGAGGAAAGCATTTTCAGCACATTTTTAATGTTAAAAGCATATTTTCAGTTTTTATTGGAGTCAGTCTTTGGTAAAGCACGTTAATCACCTGTCACACAGGTGTCAGAGTACCCAAGCCCCCGCTGGGATGTCATTAGCTCCTAAAAAATGAAACAAACGCAGAAACCAGAGAGGGTGAGGAGGGAAGAGCAAGCGGTGACTAAACCTGGCAAGAGCAGCCCCAGATTCCAGAGTTATCCCTCGCCTGCCTCCCACCCAAAGCCAGGTGATTCCAGGAGCAGATGCAGGGCTCTGAGAAGCCAATGAATCAATGCACAGTTAAATTACACAGCCCGTGAAACTCAACGGCAGCACGAGATGTAACACCAGGACATAAAACTCCTGCAAACAATAAATAAAGCAGAGCCACGTTCGGGGACTGCCTTGTTATTTATCGGAGCAGGGCTCGGGCACATTGCTCACAGCTGAGCACATCACTACCCAAAAAATGAGAGCCCACAGTGCAGCTGCCCACACCTCCCATTTTCCCTTAAATGCCAAATATCCTCACATTTGCAGCAGTTTTATTTACCCATCTCAGTTCCTGGATGCAGCACTGCCCCCCTTGTTCCCCTTCCCCAGGGTAACAACCAATTCCCTCGGGATCGCTGCTGCAGGGACTGCAGAGCCCTCACAGCCCCTCACAAACGCTGCACCCACTTCAGGTGTGACACCTCCGACACCTCAGAGTTCATGTTTGAAATCCTGCTATTCCTTCACTCCTAGTTCTTCTTCAAGACAAAGTGTCGTGGTTTAACCTTGGTTTTTAGTTAGAGAGAAAATCCATCTTTAGTAAAAATTTTTAGAAAATCCAAGCTTTGGTTAAAGCTTGGTTTTTAGTTGAAGAGAAAATCCATCCGTTATGGAAGGGATTCTCGGTTCCAGGATCCACACTGTCCAAAAATCCCATTTTTCCCATGCCTCTCCCTGGCTGGAGGCAGGGCCCCTCTAACCCTGACTATCATTCCCTTCCTGGACACACACACCAGAGGTTCTGATGCCTCAGATTTGTGCTTTTATCTTTTTCAGATTCTGTGCTGCTTTACTGAGCTTCACATCAGGGGATGGTGAGTTCTCTGCACAGAGCAGGGAGACAAAATAATTCCTTCTCTGGCTGAGCACCAAGGACAAATGATCCAAATCTCAGCCCCAAGAGCACAAACAACGTGGGCTGGAGAGAGAAAAACAAGCAGGATGGGACTGCATGGGCTAAAGCTGTAATTGGACAATTAACTCCAATTTGCAAATGGAGCAGAACTTATAAAAGTGACAGACCTCATGACCAGTCGTGAATTTTGTGACACTTTCTTCACCTCCTTCCCAGACACCTTCTCACCACCCCCAGCAGCCCCTGCAGGTCCCACTCCAATAGCTCTTTCTCCATCTTCAGCTTCCCAGTTCCAGTTGTTAGTGTTTCCCAGCTACTTGTAGGATTTTTTCCCCAGAAGTTGATAGGAAACACTAACGACTGGGAGCTTAAGAAAAAGGAAAGAAGTGGCCCAGCTCAGGGGAGGAGGGTGAACAGGTTACTATAAAAAAACAAAAGTGGCCAAGCTCAGGGGAAGAGGACATCAGGTTGCGCTTCTCTTACCTGGGAGTTTCTCTTGGAGGGGCAGAGATACCCAAGAATTGGGGTGAGCCTCTGCTTGTGAGGGCAGCCTGAACTGGGACCTCATTATCCCCCAGCTCACTAACAAAGGGACCTCTCAGGTGCTGGGATCCTGAGCTGGCCTCTCCCTGCCCTGCTCAGAGCTGGGCTGCCTCCCACACCTTTGCCTGAGAGCCCCTTAATTTCAAATTATAATAATAATTTGGAGGGAGGGGGTTTACATTTCCATTCCAAGGACAGTCCTGCCCTCCTTAGCAGATCCCTGTCTTTCCAACCTAGACACAAAGCAAGAGAAAGAGAAGTGCAGGGAAATGAATGTGTATTTATAGCAGGCATTGATTGCACTATTTATTCCTGCTCTTTCTGGCAACTCAAATCAGCCCCGTGTCCTTAAGGGGCTCCATTTCCTCCTCACTGATCACTGGGAGCCTCCTCCTGAACTCTCTGAGCAGCTCTGTGGTGGCACTGATTGGCGTGGGACAGCTTCTCTCCACACACCTCGCTCCCTGTGGGGCTCCTCAAGAGGCCATGAGCCTCCTACAGGAGATTTGGAAGGGTTTTGGGGTGTTCTGCTCAGAGAAGGCAGCGTCCAGAGCCTCTCCCCATCCCTCAGAGAATGGCTGGTGGGAGCTTCAGCGTTCCTGGGGAATTGCCAGCTCAGATTAAAGCCACATCAGCCCCTTGTCCCTGCCCCACAGACACCCTCTCCAGCTCCAGAAGCCTCTGGGATGTTGCCCCAGGAGGAGAGGGCTGATGGTTCTGCTCCAGCCCCCAGCCCTGCAGTGACACCAAAGTGGCAGTGGCTGCACAGCCCCGTCCCCAGAGGAGAACCCCAGTTTCCTTCAGCTCCCAAGGCCTGAACCAGCAAATATTTAGTCCAGATCAAAGCTGAAGGGCTGGAGCTCAGTGCCAGGGGCTGCTCCTCTGCTCCTCTCACCCCTGAACCCTCCAACACTCCTGGAGCCTGTGCTCATTATCCTTTCATGAACTGCGGGGTTTAAGGCGTGTTTGTGTTGCAGCTGCTGATGTTCAGGTAACACTTACCCCGAAGCTGTCATAAAACTTTCAGAGCTGCTATTATTTTTAACCTGCTGCCAGAGGCAAATCTTCCAGGAGGAGGCAGCTCAGGGAGCTCCAGGGCTCCTGCTGGCAAACAGAGCCAGTGTCCTCAGCAGGGCCAGGAAAGTGCAAACCAGTTCCCTCTCCCAGTGCCACCAGGGCTCAGCTTTGGAACTGTAGTGACCAGAAAAGGAAAATGCAAACTAAATCCCCCTTCCAGTGCCACCGGGGCAGAACTTTGGCTCTGTGGTGACCAGCACAGGAAAGTGCAAACCAAATCCCACTCCCAGTACCACCAGGGCAGAATTTTGGCTCCCTGGTGACCAGCACAGCAAAGTGCCAACCAGTTCCCCTTCCCAGTGCCACCAGGACACAGCTTTGGATCTGTAGTGACCAGAAAAGGAAAATGCAAACTAAATCCCCCTTCCAGTGCCACCAGGGCAGAACTTTGGCTCCCTGGTGACCAGAACAGGAAAGTACCAACCAGTTTCCTGTCCCAGTGCCACCAGAGCACATCTTTGGCACTGTAGTGACCAGCACAGCAAAGTGCAAACCAGTTCCCCTTCCCAGTGCCACCAGGGCAGAACTTTGGCTCTGTGGTGACCAGCACAGCAAAGTGCAAACCAAATCCCCCTTTCAGTGCCACCAGGGCACAGCTTTGGATCTGTAGTGACCAGCACAGGAAAGTGCCAACCAGTTCCCTGTCCCAGTGCCACCAGGGCACAGCTTTGGCTTTGTGGTGACCAGCACAGAGCTGCCAATATCAACTTTTAGGGAGGAAAATGCCAGCAGGATTGCCCAGCTCCCCTCGTGGCAGAGGGATGTTTTTTATCCATCCTGGGTTAATGCCTCCTGCTCTTGTTGTGAGCCACACTCAGATCCTCCAAATTCATCATTTAATTCCGATTGCCCTGCGGAAATAGCAGGCTCTTTCGAAAACTCAATTTGAAAGATCATTAAAACGTACAAAAGACTTTATCTGTTGGGGGAAGAAAACGCTGTGTATACAGAGGAGGGGGGAGAGATCTCACCCATGGAAATGACAGCGATTTCTACCTGAACCTCTTCAGCTGGAGTTGCTAAGTAACCGTGACACACCACTGTGCATTGTCTGCAGCCTCTGGTCTGAGCCTGACAGGCTGATTCATTCTCTGAGTGCCCAACCTGCACCAGGAGGCTTTGAAATACTTCAGCATTTACCTGGACAGCAAGGGAGGAGCAGCAAAACAAAACAAAAAATAAAAACCTACAGACAAAACCCCAAACCCATCTATAATTTATGAATTAAGTTTTATTACCAGGCTGCCGTATTTAGACAGAAACCAAACTCCTCTTCCACAGAAGAAGATGATGTATGAAGTGGTTTGTCCCGCTGATATCTGTGCCTCCCACACCACTAAATCCATCTTTCCACCTCCAAAGGATGTAAATTTAATTACAGATCCTGTGTGGCAGCGTTTGGGAAGAGACAGTGAAAGAAAAGGCTCTGCTGTCCCTGCAGTGCCCTCAGAATCTCCGTTCACAGGGGAGGAGTTTGGGGAAGTCAGCAGAGACCCAGCCCTGGGTCAGTGCTCACCTGAAGCAAAACTCTCTGGAGATCTCTTTGTACTTCAGGGTGCCCCGGGACAGCTGAGCAGGACATCAATTAACACGGGGAGCATTAATCACCGGCTGATTATCCACCATCACAGCGGGGAGAGCCAGGCAGACCAAACTTCACAGCCCCAAACTTCTGCTCACTAATGCAGCCAGGGCCAGGAACTGCTCTGAGAGCTCCCACCTCATGTTTCCCAAAGAAACCCTCGTCATTCCCAAAGAAACCCTCGTCATTCCCAAAGAAACCCTCAAGTTTTCCAAAGAAATCCTCGAGATTCCCAAAAAAACCCTCAAGATTCTCAAAGAAACCCTCGTCATTCCCAAAGAAACCCTTGTGTTTCCTGAAGAAACCCTTATGTTTTCCAGAGAAACCCTTGTCATTCCCAAAGAAACCCTTGTGTTTTCCAAAGAAATCCTCGAGATTCCCAAAAAAGCCCTCAAGATTCCCAAAGAAACCCTCGTGTTTTCCAAAGAAATCCTTGTGATTCCCAAAAAACCCCTCAAGATTCCCAAAGAAACCGTCATGTTTTCCAAAGAAATCCTTGTGATTCCCAAAGAAACCCTCAAGTTTTCCAAAGCAACCCTTATGATTCCCAAAGAAACCCTCAAGTTTTCCAAAGAAACCTTTGTGTTTTCCAAAGAAACCCTTGTGTTTTCCAAAGAAACCCTTGTGTTTTCCAAATAAATCCTCGAGATTCCCAAAGAAACCCTTGTGTTTCCCAAATAAACTCTTGTCATTGCCAAAGAAACCCGTTTCCCAAAGAAATCCTTGTGTTCCCCGAAGAACCCTTTATGTTTCCCAAATAAATCCTCGAGATTCCCAAATAAATCCTCGTGATTCCCAAAGGAACCCCCCTGTTTCCCAAAGAAACCCCAATTTCCCAAATAAATCCTCATGATTCCCAAAGGAACCCCCCTGTTTCCCAAGGAACCCTTCCCACCACGGGTAACCAAAGCAGAATCCCCTCTGTGTTCCCATTGTAGTGCATTTGTGCCGTGTTTGCCAAGTGCAATTCAACTTGATTGACTAATTAGGCACTGCAATCAATCTGTCTGGTCACATTAAATATTTCCTCTTCTAACCCCGAGGAACTTTTGTGGGGACCAGAGGCCACTTGGGGCATCTCCACGTGGCCCAGGGGACACTCCCACGCTGGTGGTGACCTCTGCTGTCAGTGCCTGTGCTCTGCTTCTCCATCTCCATGGAATTTCCACCAGCCACCCCGGCTAACCCAAGGAAAACATCCTCCCTGCTCACGCTGAGTGCACTGAGAGCTTCCCAAGCTCTTCATCTGATGCCTCACGCTTGTTTTGCCCCCGTGTTTTATCCCTGCAAACACGGAGTACGCAGTATTAAATCCTCGCCGCAGATGCTGCAAATCACCTGAGCTCGGGCGTGTTCTGTGCATCTCCTCGGGGTAATGAAGGAGCTCAGGAAAGAAATAATTCATTTACAGCAGCTGCAGGTGAGAGCCACAAGGTGCCTTTAACTCAGCAGAGCTGGGGGTGCACGCAGGCACCGAACACGCCGCAGTCCTTGCCTGCCCTGATGTTAAATTAATTAATCAGGAGATAATTAAACATCCTGGACATACTTGTGTTCGATAAGTGGGACATGCCTGGTTTTCCTCCACGTGAATTCCTCCTGATAAAGCACTTTCTGCTGCACCACAGAAATAAAACCGGGTCTCTTGGTGATTCAGTGCAGATCCAGCAATTAATTCCTCTTCTCCGAGATTTTGTTTCACAAGTTCAGTTTCATGAAGGGGAAAGAAGCACAAAACCCTTAATTTAAATCTCTGTGTGATAACTGATAATGATTTTAGTTCACTCCCACCGGGGCAGGACGGGGAGTGTATTTTAGGCCAAACCCAGAGTGGTTTATCTAAATACCTTCAGAGCTCGAGTGAAGGTTGCAGATGAAGGAGGGATGGCTGTTCCCTCTTTGTCCCCTTCACCTCCAGATAAATCAGCTTTTGGAGGGCTCCTGGTCATTGCAAAGCTCTCACAGCTTCTCTCCCATGTGGAACACACTTCTGGCTGCCTTCACCTGTCTAACACCTCCCAGGGACACATTTTCCTTTTTCCTGGATTAGAAGGGAATCGTTGCCAACCAGCAAAGCGTAACTGGAGAGAGGTTTAGCCCAGGAAAGTTTCTGATGAGAACAAGCAGGTGGAAATGGATCAAAACCACTTTTGTGAGGCAGAGGGGTGTAAAATGAGCAATAATGGGGTGTTTGGGCTGCTGCTCTGGTTTCAGGAGGAGAGATCCCATCCTGGGAAAAGCTGGGCTGCTCTGCCAGGCCGGATTCCTCCCTCTGGGGCTGGCTCTGCACTCCCCACATCAATTAAACCAGGAACACCTCGCAGGGCTGCTCAGAATTACTCATTTCCAGGCAGCTGCTTCTTCTGACCCTTCTCCTGGTGCTTAGTGAGAAAATTCCCTCCAAAGGAGCAAGGCCAGGCTGAGGAGACAAACCCACCTGCACCACGCCGAGCTCTGTGCCCCGTTTGCTATTTCCCAGCGTAAAGACACACAAACTGTAAATGAAAATGTCTACAGAGTGGGTCCAGGATGGCAGGGAAGCAGTCACAGCATTCTGGAGGCAATCACAGGATTCTGAAGGCAATCACAAGGTTTTGGAAGCACTCACAGGATTTTGAAGGCAATCTCAGTATTCTGAAGGCAATCAGAGGAGTTTGGAGCAATCAGAGTTTGGAGGCAATCACAGGATTTTGGAGGCAATCAGAGGAGTTTGGAGCAATCACAGCATTTTGGAAGCAATCAGAGGATTTTGGAAGCAATCACAGGATTTTGGAGGCAATCAAAGGAGTTTGGAGCAATCACAGCATTCTTAAGGCAATCAGAGGATTTTGAAGGCAATCACAAGATTTTGGAAGCAATCACAGGACTTTTTAGGCAATCAGAGGATTTTGGAAGCAATCAGAGGATTTTGGAAGCAATCACGGGATTTTGGAAGCAATCACGGGATTTTTTCCTCATCCAGCATGGGCACAGCCCCGGTGATGGCTCTGCTGCTGCCCATGGCAAACACCTTTGCTGCACCCCTGTGGTGCCCGGCTCAGCCCGGGCAGCCCTGGCATTCCCAGGTACCACAGCCCATCCAGCCCCGGGATCTGTCCCCTCCCCTCTTTGTGTCCCTGCACTGAATTTGTAACATTTTGCTGGTTTTCCATCAGATTTTATTAACTGTGTCTTCTAATTCACTGCTGCAACCGCTCCTCTTGAGCCATTCCCTGTTTCTGAACATCAGGATCTGCCTTTCCCCCATCCCACAAAGTCTGACACATCTGCAGTCCTTTTCGTTTACCACGCGTTTCCAGACTGATCATTCGAAAAGAAAACTTATTCTCACTTCCAACAGCAAAAAAAGGCAGAGAAAAATAAAAGGTATTGCTGTAATACAAAGGAATGTGTGCAGCTGGATTAACATTTCTACCCAAAAAACCCCCAAAAAAGCTAAAGCGACTGTAAAAAGCCTTGCCTTGCGCTGTATTTATGTAAATAACAAAGGCAAGAAAATGAATATTCATGTGCCACGTGCTGCTTAATGGGCTCCTGCCGTCTGCTCCGGGAATTCTGCCCTGAGCAGGGAACTTGGAGCTCCGAGGAGACGTGAGGGACAGGGGGGGACTGGGACTGGGATGGACTGGGATGGATTGGAACTGGGATGGCTGGGGTGGATTGGGACTGGGATGGACTGGGATGGATTGGAACTGGGATGGCTGGGGTGGATTGGGACTGGGATGGTTGGGATGGACTGGGGTGGATTGGGACTGGGATGGACAGGGACTGGGATGGACTGGGTTGGATTGGGATGGACATGAACTGGGATGGACTGGGACTGGGATAGACTGGGATGGACAGAGCCCAGAATGGACAGGAACTGGAATGGACAGGGACTGGGATAGACTGGGATGGACAGAGCCACAAGAATAACCTGAATTTAGGCTGGCTAATCACAAAAACGTTCCAATGTCAGGACAAGTGCTGCAGTAGCTAACACACAAGCAGGCTCAATTAACCCTAATTAGTTCGGAGTCGTGCTACAAAAGCCTTCATTAGCAGTGTCTGAATGGAGAGAGGGAGGGAAATAACATTTGGTTGTGAGCTGTACTTAGGAATCACCCGGTGGATGAAGAAGGGAGAGGGGGAATGAACCTTTCTCTTGTGGGGCCAGGGGGCTGCTGGTGCTGGAAATATTGATCTGACCCCAAAGCTCTGCCCGGTGCCACTAGAAACATGTTTGGAGGTGTTTATTTTTATAATTTGCCAGAGGAACACACATTCAAGCAGCAACCTAAATCAGGTTCTTCAACACCTCCCAAGAGTTTCCTTTAGTTTTGCTCTTCAGAAGCTCTGAACACATTTATTTCCTGACAGAACAGGGAAATATTGCAGTTTAGACGTTTCCCAGTACAGAAAGGAAATCTTTTTCACCTGCTGGGCTGATCCCTGTCCAGCAGTGGTTCTGTGCTTGTGTTCAGTGAAGAAATCAACCCTGAAATGCTTTCATTCTGCTGTGAAGGCTGCAAGGACAGAGGTTTTGTGTTTGGAGCATCACCCCTGGTGGGAGCCCACAGAAGCAGAGGAGGGAGCCCCAGACGTGCCAGAGGAGCTGCTGGAGGAGGTGCAGCCCTGCCCAGGAGCTGCAAAACCCTTCCAGCCCCGGGGATTCCCTCTCTGCCTTTAGCTGGGCCTCCAGTGCTGCTCTCCTGCACGTTCCCCTCCCTGGGGGCAGGATCCCATCCCATTCCCCTCCCTGAGGACAGGATCCCCATCCTGTTCCCCTCCCTGAGGGCAGGATCCCATCCCATTTCCCTCCCTGAGGACAGGATCCCATCCCATTTCCCTCCCTGAGGACAGGATCCCATCCCATTTCCTTCCTTGAGGAGAGGATCCCATCCCATTTCCCTCCCTGAGGACAGGATCCCCATCCCGTCCCCAAGAGCAGGATCCCCTTCCCCTCCTCAAGGGCAGGATCCCCATCCCCTTCCCCCCTCCCTGAGGACAGGATCCCTGTCCCCATCCCCTCCCCGAGGGCAGGATCCCCATCCCATCCTGTTCCCCTCCCCGAGGACAGGATCCTCATCCATTCCCCTCCCTGAGGACAAGACCCCCATCCTGCTCCCCTCCCCAAGGGCAGGATCCCAGTCCCCATCCCCTCCTGAGGGCAGGATCCCAATCCCATCCCTTTCCCCTCCTCGAGGGCAGGATCCCCCGAGCTGCCTGCAGCCCATTCCCAGCAGGAAATTCCCCTGGAGGGAGCGATGCCATTTGCAGCCCCTCGATGCCACCTCAGCCCTCGATGCCACCTCAGCCCCTCGATGCCACCTCAGCCCCCCAGTGCCATCTGCAGCCCCTGGCTGGTCCCTGATCCCCCTCATCCCCGTGACCTCTCCTTAATCCTATTCCAGGCTTTTGCAGATCCCCCGAAAAGCAGCGAATGCAGGATTTCCAGGAGATAAATTCGCTTTCAGCAGCTTTAGCTTTCAGCTTCCCTTTCGCTGCCCCTTCCCAGGGTTTGGGTGCTGAGGCACGGCTGGCCTGGGCAGGGCTCCTTGCAGCATTTCGGGTGCCCGGGGGTTCTCTGCAGCCCTGCTCAGCTCCCACTGTGCTGGTGGCAGCCTGGAAATGCTTTAGGAACATCAGCTCCATATCTGAGACCCTCTAACAGCCCCCATCCCTCCTTCCCAGCTCCCATCCCTCTTTCCCATCTCCCCATCCCTCCTTCCCAGCTCCTATCCCTATTTTGGGTTTTCACAAGCACGACCCTCCTGATTTTCCCGCTGTCTCTCACAGCCCTGTGGTTTTCCTGTTGCTCCTCATTCCCCTGTGCTTTTGCAGGCTGGAATTAACGAGCTGGGGCTCTAAATATGGAATTTGTGATTGGGATGAGGTTGGGTTGAAATGCAGAGGGTGAGGAGTGCTCAGGGCTCGGTGATCTCACAGCCCAGGGCTCTGCTCTCCTCCCTCTCCTGTGCCTGAGCCTTAAATACAATATATTTATATGTATAATATAAATATAATATATATCAGCAAACGACTCACTTAACTCTAAAGATGGAATTTGTGTGGTTGGGATGAGGTTGGGCTGAAATGCAGAGGGTGAGGAGTGCTCAGATCTCCCAGCTCTGCACACACAGCCCAGGGCGCTGCTCTCCTCCCTCTCCTGTGCCTGAGCTTTAAATACAATATATTTATATGTATAATATAAATATAAATATAATATATATCAGCAAACGACTCACTTAACTCTAAAGATGGAATTTGTGTGGTTGGGATGAGCTTGGGCTGAAATGCAGAGGGTGAGGAGTGCTCAGATCTCCCAGCTCTGCACACACAGCCCAGGGCTCTGCTCTCCTCCCTCTCCTGCCTGAGCTTTAAATACAATATATTTATATATATAATATAAATATAGGTATAATATATATCAGCAAACGACCCTCTTAACGTTTGGTGGGATTTCACTTATAAATTTTTAAACCAGACACAAATTTTACACCTGTTTTCATTTCACAGGAGCCCTTAAAAAATCCAAAGAACTTCTGTGTTGTTAATGCAACTTCAGACAGGACCGAGATGTGCTGTGCTGCCTCCTCTGCACATTGACATTGGGTATTCTCTGGAAAGGTGGATTAAAATAGCCTAGGGAAAAAAAAAGTCTACTGTAAAAAAAAAACATCCAAACAACATTCCATCATTAACTGCAGTAACACATTCTACCATTAACTGCAATCAAAAGTAAATTAAAAGTTGGTGCTGCCCATTCTGAGACAAGATGCAGTTAAACAGAAGTGCCAATAATTATATTTATTGAAATAATTCTGTATATTTATTGAAATAGTTATATATATTTATTGAAATAATTCTGTATATTTATTGAAATAATTCTATATATTTATTGAAATAGTTCTATATATTTATTTAAATAATTCTATATATTTATTTAAATAATTCTATATATTTATTGAAATAGTTCTATATATTTATTTAAATAATTCTATATATTTATTTAAATAATTATATATATCTATTGAAATAGTTCTATATATCTATTTAAATAATTCTGTATATTTATTGAAATAATTGTGATATTTACTGATCTAACAGAAATAGCTAAGAATAGAGGTTTGGTTGACTCCCAGAGTCTGTCTTTTATTATTTGGCACGACCAGAAGTGCCAGAAGCACCAAAGGCAGGTGCTCAGCCCGGTGCAGATCTCCCCACGAGCTCCAGGCAGGGTAAAACTCCGACAAAAAGCATTTGGAAATCACCCTGGAGCTGCGAGATAAATCTGTGTGTTCTTAAGTGCAAATCCTCCTGGTGCTGGTATTAAAGGAGAATTAGGTTTGCATTAATTGGAGCTTGAAAGATGCTCTGATAATGTTATTACAGGGAAAATGCAATTATGTGTGAGTGTTTGAGCAGAGGAATAGTTCCCGTTTGAGTTTGAGTTGTAACACTTACAAACACGCAGTACATTGTTGGGAATAAATTAAACTATAATAATATATAATAAAATAAATTATATAATAAATTAAGCTTAAAAATACATAAACTATATATATAATTTATATATTATATACTATATTTATATATATTTTATATCATATTAAATACAGAAAATATATCAAATATAAATTAAACCATACAATAAATTAAACTATAAAAATATAAACCATATAAACTATATATATAATTTATATATTATATACTATATTTATATATATTTTATATCATATTAAATACAGAAAATATATCAAATATAAATTAAACCATACAATAAATTAAACTATAAAAATATAAACCATATAAACTATATATATAATTTATATATTATGTATTTTTATATTTTCATTTATATATATAATATAAAATACAGAAAATATATCAAATATAAATTAAACTATATAATAAATTAAACTACAAAATATATAAACTATATAAACCATATAAACTATATATAATTTATATATTACATATTATATTTTTATACATTTATATATAATATTAAATACAGCAAATATATAAAATAAATGAACTACACAATAAATTAAACTATAAAATATATCAACTACACAAACTATATATATAATATTTATATTACATATTTCTATATTTTTATCTATATATAATATAAAATACAGCAAATATATCAAATATAAATTAAACTATATAATAAATTAAACTACAAAATATATAAACTATATAAACTACATATATACATTTTCTAGTATATATTTATATATTTATATATTTATATATTTATATATTTATATATTTATATATTTATATATTTATATATAATATAAAATACAGAAAATATATAAAATAAATTATCTATACAATAAATTAAACTATAAAATATATAAACTATATTTTTTATATTATATATTTATATATTTTAATATATATAAATATATATATAATCTAAAACACAGAAAAACTATAAAATATAAATTAAACTATGCAATAAATTAAATCCAGATTCATTGACTGTGCTGGGCCCTCCAGTCCAGGCACTGCAGCCCCTGCTGGGACCATCACAGGCCTGCAGGAATTCTGTGACGCCCTCTGCGTTTCTTGCTCTGCTTCTCCTCCTGAGCTGCCCCAAGGCCCAGCGAGGGGCTGGGAAATGTCACTGCAGGTCAGGGCAGAGCCAGCTCGGAGCCCCTGTGCCGCCTCGGGAACACCCAAACGTGGTTAGTTCTGGGGATTAACTGGGGCAGGGCACCCAATCTTCATTAATTCTGGGCTTTAATTGGGGCAGGACACCCAAACTTGGTTAGTTCTGGAGGTTGATTGGGGCAGGATGCCCAAGCTTGGTCAGTTCTGGCCTTTAACTGGGGAAGGACACCCAAACTTTGTTAATTCTGGGGGTTAATTGGGCCAGGACACCCAATCTTCATTAATTCTGTGCTTTAATTGGGCCAGGACACCCAAACTTCATTAGTTCTGGGCGTTAATTGGGGCAGGACACCCAAACTTCATTAATTCTGGGGGTTAATTGGGGCAAGATATCCAAACTTGGTTAATTCTGGGCGTTAATTCGGGCAGGACACCCACACTTGGTTAGTTCTAGGCTTTAATTGGGACAGAACACCCAATCTTCATTAATTCTGTGCTTTAACTGGGGCAGGATGCCCAAACTTCCTTAATTCTGGGGGCTAATTGGGGCAGGACACCCAAACTTGGTTAGTTCTGGGCTTTAACAGGGGCAGGACACCCAAACTTCTTTAATTCTGTGCTTTAATTGGGGCAAGATATCCAAACTTTGTTAATTCTGTGCTTTAATTGCGGCAGGACACCCAAACTTGGTCAGTTCTGAATTTTAATTGGGGCAGGACACCCAAACTTCATTAATTCTGGGGGTTAATTGGGCCAGGACAGCCCCAGGGCTCCCCAGTTTGCAGGAGCCCAGGCAGGGATCACCTCCAGCTTCTTCTCCCCCTGAATTCATGACCTGGGGCTGCTCCTCGGGCAGGGATTTACCTGGGAGCTGGAAATGAGCTGCAGCCACTCCTGCGAGCGAGAGCCACAGCTCTGGTTTGTGTCCTGGGCTGCACTGGGCGCTGCTGGGGCTTCCCTGGTGTTGGGAAAATTAACCCACAAACATCAGAGGTTTGTGTCCAAAAGGAGACAGAGGAGCCCTGTAACTTCATTCCAGTAAAGGGAGAGGCCATGGGGCATTCCCCTGGGGTCTCTCCAATTTTTGGAGGATGCAGCCTCCCTTTTATCCCAATTTCCTAGAGGCATTTCCCTTCTCTCTTTCCCCATTTCTGAGATACTTGAGAGGTTCAGACTCCTCAATACACCTGATAGCAAAGATTTCCCTCTAATGTACAACCCTCCCTTTTAATTTTTAATTCTTACGGAATTTAGGGGTTTTCCCCATTGTTTCTTTCATCTTTCAATGTCCAACTTCATTTATCAGCAACCCTAAAGTTTATTTGTAAAAGCAAACATCTTTTTCCATTCATCAATCAGTGGAATCCTCCCCATTGTTTCTTTTCTCTCCCAGTGCTGGTTTTATCTACCACAGCTTGTTGGGAAAGACAAATCTGCTGTTCCTGTCACTGGGAAGGTCCCGGCTGTGGTGACACAAAACAACTGGTGGTGACACAAAACAATTGGTGAAAAACAACTTCTCCCAGCCAGAGAATCTCCTGGCCATGGGGAAAACACCTCGGAGCTCAGGCTACAGAAAAAAAAAAAAAAACACCTGGCAATAATTCCAGCCTGGAGCAAGCCAAGCTGCTGGGCTTGAGTTTAATGACAAAGCCTGAGCTCAGGCTCAGTGCTGGCTTCTCCATTTCCACCTCCAGGAGTGGAGTCAGTGCTGCACGAGCTGCAGCAGCCTAACGAGCCTCTTCCACGGGGATCCATAATTAATGAACGCGCGAGGTGGTGTCAGCTCTAATGATCTCTGACTTCCTCATCTCTATTTCTTTGCTGAGGCCTTCCCCGCTCGGTGCTGCTGCCATCCCAGTGCAGGCCCAGTTTGCAGATGGGATGTGACAGGGGGAAATGGAGCCTGCAGCGACTCTGTGTGTGTGTGTGCAGCTCCTCAGCTGCAGCCAGGGAGCCCTGAGAGAACCCAAAACCCGTCCTGAACCCAAACCCGGGCAAGCCTGTGTGGTGTTCATAAAAAAAACCTCATCCTGAACCCAAAGCTGGGCAAGCCTGTGTGGTATTCACAAAAAACCCATCCTGAGCCCAAAGCTGGGCAAGCCTGTGTGGTATTCACAAAAAAAAAAAAAAAAAATCCTGAGCCCAAAGCTGGGCAAGCCTGTGTAGTATTCACAAAAAAAAAACCCATCCTGAGCCCAAATCTGGGCAAGCCTGGGTGGTGTTCACAAAAAAAACCCGTCCTGAGCCCAAAGCTGGGCAAGCCTGGGTGGTATTCACACGTCCTCTGAACAGAGAGAAGCTCTGAGACAAGCAGAGAAGAAGGAAAAACATAATTCTTATCTCTCTTGCTGTGCTGAGGCGGAATGCAGAATGGAGATTTTTCACCCGAAGTGAGGATGTTTTGTTCCCTTGGCCTGTCAGGGCCAAGAGTTTTGTGTGTCAGACTGTCATGAGACAGGGAGAATCGAGGATGAGTGCAGCTCTGTGCTGTTGTGAGCAGAGTGAGTGCAAGGCTGATTAAATTTAGGTGTAATATATATAGTATAGAATAATAAAGTAATTATTTAGCCTTCTCATAAGACAGAGTCCTCCTCATCATTCTCTCCCCTTCATCAGGGTCGCCCATGCAGTGATAAGCCTGCTCAGCCTCAACCCTGGAAAATAAAGCTCCATTTACAAGCACAGAGAGGTCTCCTCCTATTAAAGCCGATTCTGAGAGTTTTTCCTGAGTAGATCTACGTTGCTTTTCCTTTCTCCGGGATTTGAAGGGATTAGAGTACTCTGTGTACAAAATAAAAATGTGCAGCTCACTTGGTCAGGGGTTTTCTTTTCCCTGCCATCAGATTTTTTTTCTTTTTTTTTTTTTTTTTATCCTCAAAGATAATCAAAACGCTCCCCCTTGCACAAATCAAGAAACCAGAGACTTTTAGGGCTGCTCTGGAAACAACAGGAGGCTTTCCCACACTCCAGTCAGAAAATCAGAAAAACAACAAAATCCTCAGCACGGACGGAGAAACCCTGCTGGTGTGAACAGCAAACAGCCAATACCTGAGCACAGCCAGCTTCCAAAAGAGACAATTCCACACCAGGAGCCCTGGCAGAGGAAGCAAAGCCCAGCTGCTGCTCCTTGTGGAGCCCTGGACCAGCAGCAGAGAGAGCTGAGCCTGCCAGGACCCTGCAGGCCCTGGAAGGGGATGCTCATTAAAGGATCCAGGAGCCTCCAAGCAGATCTGCTTCCTGCAGGACAAATCCAGCAGCACTGGATTGATTCAGGCAGGGTTTGAAGTGAAAATTGAGCAGCTCCTGGCCTGGGCAGAGCAGCAGAACCTTGATTTCAAGGAGAAAATCCTGCCCAGTCTCTTCAGGAATGCTCAGAAGCTGCAGGCAGAATTCTGCTGAACGTGAGCTGGCTGCAGAAAACAGAGGGGAAATCGGGGAGGAACCTCCGTGCCTGTGGGGAGGGGTACCAAAGGACACGGGGTAATCATTGTCATTACTGTCATTATTGTCATTACTGTCATTATTGCCATTATTGTCATTATTGCCATTATTGTCATTATTGCCCTCAGGAACGAGGGCAGCTTGTGACGTTCATGGTGCTGCTGCCCCTCAACAGCCTCCTGGAGCACTGGGGGGTTCCACGTTTGTCTCCGATTCCCAATAATCTCAACTCAGATGATTAATTAGAAAGTGTTCCCCTCTGATTCCTGATTTACCTGACACAGCTCTGAAATCCTCCCGCCCAACCTGAGTGTTGGGTGTAACCACAGGCAGCTGTGAGCCTTCATCCTGCCCAGGAGGAAGGAAAGCTCCGAGGAAAAGCCCCCTGGGCACCCCATGGAGGGTGGAATCTTTCTGCCCCATGTTTTTTCCACTCCCCAATTCCTCTTCAGGCACAGAACTGAGGATAAAAATTTGCCTGAGGGTCCTCAAGCCCCAGGAGATCTGAGATGTGCTGCACCCACATTGTTCAGCTCCTCCCTGAGCAGGACTTCACCCCTGGCTCTGGTGAAGGAACCCCAACCCCAGAGTGAAGCGAGGGCTGCAATTCCAGCTGTCCAAGGGCTTTAAATTTTGGATTTGCATTTGTGCCCAAGAAGAATCTCACACGTTGGGATTCTTCCCACACAGAGCCCTGACTGGAGCAGGTACTCACAAAAATCACATCTCACTAAACAACCTCATTCTACCTCCTCATCAGCTCATTAAAGCTCGTGATTATTAATTATTTATGCCATTATTACCCATTATTATTTCAGGGGGTACTCAGGCTTTAACAACAGATCAAGGAGGATTTGATGCTCACAGCATTGGGATTTTTTTAGTTTGTCTTCAGCAAAATAATTGGGGGAAAAAAACAAAACCTCTGACACCAAATCAACAAAGAGGGGGGAATTTCAGAACTGTGTGGAAATTCTTGAAGCTTAAAAAACACAGGAACCCCGTTCTTTTGCTCTTCATGTCATTAATTCTGAATAGGAATTAATAGACTGACAAAATGAGAAGTGAAAAATTGTTTCTGTCTGTGGCAGTGCCAACCCCTGCTCTGCTGGTGTCAGGTCAGGGAGCAGCACTTCTGCCCAGCCCCAGGGAAAATAGAAATAAATTCTTGCTGTGCGGTCTCCAGGAGCCCCTGGTGCCTCTTTTAGCAGGAGCAGACCGAGATTTGCACACCCAGGAGCACCAAAACCACATCCCAGCCCTACAGCAGGGTGACAGCAGGAGAAATGACACAAGGCAGGACTTCCACCTCAAATGAACAGAATTCCAACTTGCCCTGCTCTGCCAGGGCTACTCCAAGGATGATTCTGGGGCTCCAGGAGCACAAACATCCTCAGGTGCTTCTCCCTGTGTCCCCAAGGAATGGATTTCCCATGTGAGGAATCCATCCTTGCAGCTCACAGGCAGTTTGCTGCTCCCCTGCAGGGACCTTCACTCCCAATTTGCAGCAGGAGAGCGCGGCTGCAGATCCCTATGAGCTGCACATCAGCTGCAGATCCTCATGAACTGCAGTTCCTCATGAACTGCAGATCCCCATGAGCTGCAGATCCTCATGAGCTGCAGATCCTCATGAGCTGCAGATCCCTATGAGCTGCAGATCCCTATGGGCTGCACATCAGCTGCAGATCCTCATGAACTGCAGATCCCCATGAGCTGCAGATCCCCTTGGGCTGCACATCCCCATCAACAGGGCAGATGCAGATCCCCATGGGCTGCACATCCCCATGGGCTGCAGATCCTCATGAGCTACAGATCCCCGTCAGCTACAGATCCCTATGAGCTGCAGATCCCCATCAACAAGGCAGATGCAGATCCCCATGAGCTGCACATCCCCATGGGCTGCAGATCCTCATGAGCTGCAGATCTCCATCAGCTACAGATCCCTATGAGCTGCAGATCCCCATCAGCAGGGCAGATGCAGATCCTCATGGTCTGCACATCCCCATGGGCTGCAGATCCCCGTCAGTTACAGATCCCTATGAGCTGCAGATCCCCATCAACAAGGCAGATGCAGATCCCCATGAGCTGCACATCCTCATAAGCTGCAGATCCCCAAGGGCTGCAGACCCCCACCAGCCAGGGCAGCCGGGCTATTGATTCCTGCCTCAGGTCAGGGGTTCATTAAATGGGAATTCTGAGCCAGCAACACGACGGGACAGCGAGGAAACCTGAATTCATGGACACTTCCAGGGCTGCTGGAGCCATTTCAAGTGACGGGTGAGTGGAAGGGCCCTGCCTGGTGTGGTTCTGGAGGGGGTCCTGGGCTCTCAGTCCAGCTGAGAGGGGGTGGCTTTGTGTTGATGCTGCCATCAGCAATGCCTCACGGACACTCCCTTTATCATTCCTGCCTTTGTTTTTCCTCCTTTTCCCCTGCCCCAGGTGATTCTGGGGATCTGGGAGCCCTTGGCTGTGCAGAGCCTGAACCCCCCTCGTTGCACCCCTGCTGATTGACCCCACTGAGAGATCCCAGAGCTCCTGAGCTGCGGCTGCCGAACTCAGCACAGCCAGAGGAGCTGCTCTTGCCTGGTTATTTCAGAAGAAATTCTGCTTAGATGTTTTCCTTCCCCGTACAAACACCTGTGGCAATGATTCTGGTAATTTATTTGGGTTTTTTTAGCTCCTGTGTTCTTCTCTCTCCTCAGTTTAATCTGTTTTCTTGTTGAATTTTCACAGAAACCATTCAAGAACTTGCTCACACAATCAAGCAGGAAATTCCAATTATTTTTGACACAGCAAGGAAGCAGCAAACTGAGAAATACCTGGAGGTGGGAGGGGGCTGGAATGTGTAAAGCAGCTGCCAGAAGTGCTTTGTGAGTTGCACAGCCTCACCTCACACCATGCACTCTGCACATGCCCTGCCAAACACCCCCCTTGCCACAAAAACTTGGGTTTGTGCAGCCTGTCCTTGTCTTTTCCTCTCCATCCCTCAACAAGGCAGAGGAGAGATCTAATCTGTTTTTTTTTGCAGCACAATTCGAAGTTCTGGGTGTTTTTGCCATGCCGTGAATGCCGTGGGAGATCTGGGGTTTGAGTAGCAGCAAGTTAACGTGACTTTTCCTTTCTGTGGTTGGGTTTTTATTGGGTCATTTTTTTTAGAAGTCAACTTTGCAGTTAATTAACCTCAAAAAAAAAAAAAAAAACAAACCAAACCTCCTAACAAATTATTTCAGATAACCCCTTGCTCTATTTTCTGCGGTCCCTGGCAGTCAAGATTGAAGCTAAAATAAGGAATTAGGAATGCAAACACCAACTGTTCATGCAAGATGAGGAGATGCCCAGACTGCTCTGGTGACAGCAGCGGGCTCGGGCTGTCTGCGAGGGCAGCAGCTCCTCGTATGTTTTTGGGGTTTGCTTTCTGTTCAGGATGCTGCAAACAGGGAAGTTTCCAGCAGCTCCTGGCTCCGAGGGAAGCAGTAGAGCCTGGGCAGGGATTCATCAGGAGTCTGCTGCTGACAGCATCATATGGACGGGTCAGGGTGGGACTCCGGGGAGCAAAAACACAAAAATTTCAGCAGGGGAGAAATGGAGCACCCTGAGCCAGGCAAAGGAACCAAAGTGAGCCCTGATCTCGCTTCCCACGGGCCCCAACAGAACAAACACAAAGGATTCTCATCCCTGAGGTGCTCCTGAGCTGACTCTGGGCTCAAATCCTGCAGTAACAGATTAACAGGAAGACACTGCACTGCAGGAAGGAGAACAACTGAGAGCAACCTGCCAGAGGTGGGGTTTGACCCGCAGCAGCCGGGGATGGGCAGCAGGGCTGACCAGTTCCAGGACTCAGACCCCTCTACGAAGCCATGCAGGACAATTTGATCCCATTTCCACAGGGATTTCTGCATTCTGCCCCCAAACCCCTCGGGGCTGGCACAGACCTGGCTGCTGCCTGCTCTGGGGCTGCCAGGGGCAAAGTGTGGAACTCCAGGAGGGAATTCTGGATTTCTGTGTCCGTCTGTCCAGAGCAGAGGGACAGACAGGAGGGTTTGAGGTTTCTGTGTCCGTCTGTCCAGAGGGGCAGCCAGGGGGGTCTGAGGTTCCTGTGTCTGTCTGTCCAGAGCAGAGGGACAGACAGGAGGGTTTGAGGTTTCTGTGTCTGTCTGTCCAGAGGGGCAGCCAGGGGAATTTGAAGTTCCTCTGTCCATCTGTCCAGAAGGGCAGCCAGGGGGGTCTGAAGTTCTGAGGTTCCTGTGTCCGTCTGTCCAGAGCAGAGGGGCAGCCAGGGGGTCTGAGGTTCCTGTGTCTGTCTGTCCAGAGGGACAGCCAGGGGAATTTGAGGTTCCTGTGTCCATCTGTCCAGAGGGACAGACAGGAGGGTTTGAGGTTTCTGTGTCCGTCTGTCCAGAGGGGCAGCCAGGGGAAGTTGAGGTTCCTGTGTCCATCTGTCCAGAGGAGCAGAGAGGCAGCCAAGGGTGTCTGAGATTTCTGTGTCTGTCTGTCCAGAGGGGCAGCCAGGGGGTCTGAGGTTCCTGTGTCTGTCTGTCCAGAGGGGCAGCCAGGGGAATTTGAGGTTTCTGTGTCTGTCTGTCCAGAGGGGCAGCCAGGGGAATTTGAGGTTCTTGTGTCTGTCTGTCCAAAGGGGCAGCCAGGGGAAGTTGAGGTTCCTGTGTCCGTCTGTCCAGAGGCGGGTGCCAGCCTCCCCCACGGCAGCTCACAGCAGCGGTGCCCACAGGCACTGGCAAACCCAGGAGGTTTCATTTCCCAGCGTATTTATTTATTCGCCTGACTATCATCAAATGCCCGTCACCCTGGCAACCAGGCACTCATTTACAGCTCCGGGAGCTCAGGATGGCACTGCCATCCCTGCCAGGGAGACGAGAGCTCGGGAACGGCTGCCAGGGCTGCCACGGGAGGAGCTGCACAAGGGGAGGCTCAGGAAGGCAGAGCACGGCCCAGGAGAGCCTGAGGCATCCGTGGTCCCTCCCCACCCGCCGTGGGTGTCTGTTATTGGTATTGCCGAGCGCTGGAAACCATCCGCAGTTAATTAGGAATGAGCTCATCAACAGCCCCCGGGGTGGCACGGGCTCCAGCAGGTGTGAGGGGTGGGGAACACTGACAGGAGCATGGAGAACATCCGTGTGAGCATGGAGAACATCCATGTAAGGATGGAGAACACCCGTGTGAGGATAGAGAACATCCCTGTGAGGATGGAGAACATCAATGTGTGGATGGAGAACATCCATGTGAGGATGGGAAACATCCATGTGAGGATGGAGAACATCCATGTGAGCATGGAGAACATCCATGTGAGGATGGAGAACACTGACATGAGCATGGAGAACATCCATGTGAGGATGGAGAACATCCGTGTGAGGATAGAGAACATCCGTGTGAGGATGGAGAACATCCGTGTGAGGATGGAGAACACCCGTGTGAGGATGGAGAACATCCATGTGAGGATGGAGAACACCCGTGTGAGGATGGAGAACATCCGTGTGAGGATAGAGAACATCCGTGTGAGGATGGAGAACATCCGTGTGAGGATGGAGAACACTGACATGAGCATGGAGAACATCCGTGTGAGGATGGAGAACACCCATGTAAGGATGGAGAACATCCATGTGAGGATGGAGAACATCCACGTGAGGATGGAGAACACCCATGTGAGGATGGAGAACATCCATGTGAGGATGGAGAACATCCATGTGAGGATGGAGAACATCCATGTGAGGATGGAGAACATCCGTGTGAGGATGGAGAACATCCGTGTGAGGATGGAGAACATCCATGTGAGGATGGAGAACATCAATGTGAGGATGGAGAACATCCATGTGAGGATGGAGAACATCCACGTGAGGATGGAGAACATCCATGTGAGGATGGAGAACATCCATGTGAGGATGGAGAACCTCAATGTGTGGATGGAGAACATCCATGTGAGGATGGGAAACATCCATGTGAGGATGGAGAACATCCACGTGAGGATGGAGAACACCCATGTGAGGATGGAGAACATCCATGTGAGGATGGAGAACCTCAATGTGTGGATGGAGAACATCCATGTGAGGATGGGAAACATCCATGTGAGGATGGAGAACATCCATGTGAGGATGGAGAACATCCATGTGAGGATGGAGAACATCCGTGTGAGGATGGAGAACATCCACGTGAGGATGGAGAACATCAATGTGAGGATGGAGAACATCCATGTGAGGATGGAGAACATGGCAGTGAGGAATGGGGAACACTGACATGAGGATGGGGAACATTGCAGTGAGGGGTGGAACATTGCAGTGACCATTGCAGTGAGGATGGGGAACATTGCAGTGATCCATGCTGGAGGAGGAACATCCAGCCCAGATGCCCTGGAGGGCTCCAGCTGGAGGTCAGGGCAGGACTGATCTGCTCTGCAGAACCTGGCCAGGACAATCCCTTTGTTCCTTCGGCACCAAACTTTCACCTCCCTAGATCCAGCCTAGGAGAGAGCTGAAGGAAGCCTCCAGCTCCCCTGACCCAGAGTTGGGGTTATTTAGAGGCACCAAAAATCCCCAGCCCACATTTTGCACAGAAAAACCCAGGTTCCCTTTCCAAAGGGTCCCTTTCCCACTTCAATTTTTCCAAAATGAGAATGATTTGTGCTGGTGAGAACAAACGGCATCTAGGCCCCGAGACCTGGAATCCTTGTTGTGGGAACCTGGACACACACGGGGGATTTTTGTAATGCAGCACTCACACCCTGACTCTGCTCAGACTTTCCTCCAGAACAAACAGGAATCCCTTCATCCACCCTCCCAAAAAACACACGAGTGTTTCCAGACCGTTATTTCAGATTTGTGGGGCATCAACAGCTGCTTTTTGTTATTTTTTTTTAAATATTTTTTTACAGAATATCATTAACAAAACCCCCGATCAACTCCTCAGACTACAGCATTAAGGAAATGAAGCTAAAATCTGGGACATTCATTCAGGATCAACTCTGCGATCTCCCTCACGTAAATATAAAAATACAACTCTAAATGCAGAGTATTGGCGAGCTTGAAGGGACACCTGCTGCCAGAGGGTGACATTACAGGCACGGCTTGCTGCTCGGAGAGGCTCCCAGGATGTGTCACTCCACACCTGTGACAGTGGCAGCAGCAGCAGCACCTGGGATTGGGGATCCTGCCCGCCAGGAAACAGCAGGAAAAGGGATCTGCTGGGATCAGTCAGCCCCTGGGGGGATTTGGGGGAAAAGAAGGAAAGAATGGGGTCTCCAACAACACCGGGGGATTTGGAGAGCTCCCCAGAGTGAATTATTGAGAGTGGATCCCACATCTCGAGTGGAAAGACAGGTCCTTTGTCATGGAGATTCCCCCCACTCTTTTTTCCTCCTAAACACAAAGCTTCTCAAGCCTTTTTGCTTCAAGCTGGTCCTTGTAATTAAAGGAACTGATAAAAACCCTTCGTTTATGGGATCTGTACATATTAGAGTTCATTAAAATGTAATTCCCACAGAACGAGACATT
Organism: Passer domesticus; assembly: GCF_036417665.1. Lineage (NCBI taxonomy): Eukaryota > Metazoa > Chordata > Aves > Passeriformes > Passeridae > Passer > Passer domesticus. The sequence continues at coordinate 3,183,293 of NC_087501.1, read as the reverse complement.
TTAATCTATCCATACTTGGAAAAAGAGGGAGGAAAATGAGACACATCCTCCCTGCCCTCCCCTCCCACCCCTGCATGTATCTGTAGGCCATGTGTGTTAATTACAACTTACTTGCCTAAATGAGAAAATTATACATTAGCAAGCAGTTAACCAGTTATTAACTCAATTACACTTCAGAGACCTGGGAGAAGCTGCATTCCCAGGCAAGGGGTCCACTATATGTTATTATTTTCCATGTTCTTCAGTCTACAGAGAGGTTGTTGAAAGGATTTAAACCGCATTAAAAACGCTCTTAGGGATGGGAAGTTACACAGAGCGATCCCCCAAAAGCATTTTACAGCGAGTGACAGGGGTGCTGTGCATTCACACACCCCTAAAAGTCATTTTGGCAAGCAGAGGAACCCAAGTTCCTCAGTAAATAAACCCCAGAGCCATCCAGACTGCTGCCATTCCCTGCCCAGTTAAGGGATGTTTGTCAAAAGCAGAAAAAACACCTCAGAAATCTGGCAGGGATGCTGTGAAGAAATGAACTTTAAGGGAGATGCTGCAGGTGCTCATTCACACCTGGCTGGTGAGAGGGGGAACAAAACTGTGCTTTCCTTCTGCCTCACACCCCCAGCGCAGGGAGGCACCAGAGTTTGGTTCTGAAATTCTCACACAAGGGGTTGGCTCTGGAAAACTCTGTCCCTGAACCAGCCCTGCTGCTGCCAGGCCCTGCTGCTCGGGGTTTGTGGGGTTTACCCTGCACCCCACACCTCCCTGAGGCAGGGGATGGCACAGGGAACAGCCAGGTCAGCCCTGAGTCTGATCCTGGAGCAGCTCCCCAGACAGGTGCCAGCCCGGAGAGAGTCCCTGTCCCTGCAGACTGAGCCCTTCCCAGTTTGGCACTCCTGGATTCTGCACTGAGCCCTTCCCACTTTGGGCATTTCTGGATTCTGGGCTGAGCCTTTCCCTGTTTGGAACTCCTGGATTCTGGACTGAGCCCTTCCCACTTTGGGCATTTCTGGATTCTGGTCTGAGCCCTTCCCACTTTGGGCATTTCTGGATTCTGGACTGAAGCTTTCCCAGTTTGGCACTCCTGGATTCTGCACTGAGCCTTTCCCAGTTTGAGCATTCCTGGGTTCTGCACTCAGCCTTTCCCAGTTTGGAACTCCTGGATTCTGGACTGAGCCCTTCCCTCTTTGGAACTCCTGGATTCTGGGCTGAACCTTTCCCACTTCGGGCATTTCTGGATTCTGGACTGAGCCCTTCCCAGTTTGGGAACTTCTGGATTCTGCACTGAGCCCTTCCCAGTTTGGGCATTTCTGGATTCTGCACTGAGCCCTTCCCAGTTTGGCACTCCTGGATTCTGGGCTGAGCCTTTCTCACTTTGGGAACTTCTGGATTCATCCTCCCCCCACTGCACTGAACCAGATAAAACTCAGTGGGAATTGGAAAGATTTGCCTCCCACTGTGTGTATTGAATCAAAGATGATGGAAATAAATAAATAAAGAAGCCCTCGAGTTTCCCTCTGAACTGCAGTGTAAATTCTTCTTAAGAGTCAACCAAGTGGTTTGAAGAGCTTGTTTCACTTGTTCCATGCAAATATCAAGATTAACAGAGAGATTAATTATGTCCCATTTTTCTCCTTACAAAGGATACAGGCAGATTTAGAATAACAAAAATAAACCCTCTGGATTAATATTCATAACACAATGCTGAGTGCTACAAAAGCAACTCATTTTTTATGTAGAAAGGGGGAGAAAACAAACCGTCAAGAGTGCTCCAGAAGCATAAATCCATACTAACGAAGGAAGTCTCACAGGATGCTCTTCCCCAGCCTGCTGGAGGAGGGCTGGGGGCTCAGGAGGGTGTGCAACATGTCATGGTCTGAAGAGATAAAACCCAGTTCAAAGAGTCAGGCTCGAAATTTCAGCTGGGTCACATCAAACTCCGCTCCTCTTTGAGTTTCCTGCTCCTCCTCACGACAGCTGAAGCCTTGGGTTCAGGTTTTGCTCTGAGGTTGTTGCAGTTCCCAGCCAGGGCAGGGAATCCCACTGGGAGCACTGGGCAAGCAGAGGAAGTGTCAGCATCCCTGCCAGGGACAAGCACAAACCCAATTTTCAAACTCTGAATGGGAAGAATTTAATTCTGCCCAAGGAACAAACCAATCTCTCAGTGTGCAGCCAATTCCAGGAGAACTTTCTGGCCATTTTTAACTTCTCACCTGGCCCAAACTGCACTCAGCCAAGAGCTGTGTGTGAAATACACAACAAAACCACATTTCCATGCTGGTGGCTGCTCTGCTGTGGCAGCACTGCCAGGTCTTGGAGTTCTGTGACAAGCCTGGAATGATTTCATTCAGCATTTCCAGCTCTCCATCTATTTATGAATTTTATCAAGGAAACTTTGAAAAGACATTTATTTAGACAAGCTTTTTGTTTCACCCTTCACTGGTAATCAGAAAAATCAAGGAGAAGTCAGCCCTTTAGTGACATCTTGACTTCTTTTTTGGAGCACTCCAAGGTAACAGCCCATTTCATGCATTGGGTGCAACAGAGACAGCACTTAATACATGTAATTATGCAGTTTGCAAATGTGACAGCTCTGATGTTGCTGCAATACAAGTCTATGCCGTTAAATTAGAATTATAATGACAGTAATTACACTAATTAGCCTTTTTTTTTTCTCCCAGTTTGTTACCAGCAAAGTTTTGCATATTTCCGTGAGTAGCAGCTACTTCTGCCTTCTCCTGAAATCCACCAGCACCAATTCACGGGAAGTTCATTTATCCCAGCTCTGTGGAGCAGGAGCAGCACCCAGAGATGAAGACAGGTGCCAAAGGCCAGGCTGACACTGAGGGGTGTTTGCCATGAATTATTCCCCTGCTCAGTCTGCACAGGTGAAATATTCACTGTGAGGCTCAGGCAGCAGCGTTTGGGAGTCAGCGCTGCTCTGAGGGACACAGCAGCAGATTTCCCTGGCAAGGAGACCAGGTTTGGGGGCAGAGCTGTCCAGCAGAACGCTCTCAGATCCTCCTGCTGGGCATGCAGAGCCATGCCAGCTGCAGGCTGCAGCCCAGGAGTGCCCATGGCAGCTGGGCACAGCCCACGGGGAGCTCTGTGCAGCCTCACAGCCCCTGCTCCTCAGCTCACAGGGTTTTAACCCCTTCCAGGGGCACCAGGACAGGGCCAGGGGCACCAGGAGAGTGCCAGGGGCACCAGGACCACACCAGGGGCACCAGGACAGGGCCAGGGCCACCAGGATAGGGCCAGAGTCACCAGGACAGGGCCAGGGGCACCAGGACAGGGCCAGGACAGTGCCAAGGGCACCAGGATGGCACCAGGGTCACCTGGACAGGGCCAGGGTCACCAGGACAGTGTCAGGGCCACCAGGACGGCACCAGGACAGTGCCAGGGGCACCAGGACAGGGCCAGGGGCACCAGGATGGCACAGGACAGTGCCAGGGACACCAGGATGGTACCAGGATGGTACCAGGATGGCACCAGGGTCACCAGAACAGGGCCAGGGGCACCAGGACGGCACAGGACAGTGCCAGGGGCACCAGGATGGTACCAGGATGGTACCAGGATGGCACCAGGGTCACCAGAACAGGGCCAGGGGCACCAGGACAATGCCAGCATCACCAGGACAGTGCCAGGTCACCAAAACACCACCAGGGTCTCCAGGACAGCACCAGGGCACCTGGACAGTCCCAGGAGCACCAGGACAGGGCCAGGGGCACCAAGAGAGGGCCAGGGGCACCAAGACATCACCAGAGTCACCAGAACAGTGCCACACCAGTCCAGCACCAGGGGCACCAGGACAATGTCACACCAGGACAGTGCCAGGGTCACCAGTCCCAGCACCTTCACTGGCCAGTGCTGAGCACACCAAAGCCAGCGCTGTCCCCGTGTCCTGACTGCAGAGCTCCCACTTAGCAGGGGTGACAAACTGTCCCCTTAAGGGACAGAAAAAGCCATGGGAGGAGGAGTTAATTTACCACTGAAAAAATTTACCTGTGAAAAGCATTCAGCTGGGGCCAGGGTGGCACCGACTCCACAAATTTTATTCCCTAAGACAGCGAGCAGATCCCCACACACTGCTCCAGGCCTTGGAACGTTCCCTTTTCATGCAGCTCCCACGAGGGACTGACTAAATCTTAGCACAGGAATTCCTCAGGAGGAGTCTGGAAGTGAGAGGGAGCATAGGAACAGGCTTGTTTTGGTTTGCAAGTAAAACAGCAAAGAAACGAGGCTAAAAATTCCCACCTATTCCAGAAGGATCACAAATAAGAAAAAAAAAAAAAAGTCTGCAGCAAATAACGTGCTTATCCTTGAAATTGTGGGGAAAATGGGAAAAAGCCAGAAGTTGAGGTCTGGCTCATATTTTATACAACAGCCCTGATTATCCCAAGGTACTGCAGAGCCCGGAACATTCCGGTGGAGCCCGTGAATGTCACACAGGCCCCATGAACAGCTGCTCTGTCTTTTTGATAACTCCATTACTTGAGTTCAGACAAGGTTTATGGACTAGAAAGCCTCAGATATGGTCATGAATGTTTGATGCCTTCGCACGCAGCGTTACGGCTGTAACTTCACTCCCGGTTGGAGTGATGACATTCTGAGAGCCCTGGGTCATTACAGGCCAAGGGGAGCAGCAGGAGCCTGCAAATGATGGACTTCCCCACTGCTGGAAAATTCCTTTTTGCACTGAAACCCCGTGCTGGCTGGTTCGGGGCGTGTTTGCAGAGATCAAAGCGTGAGTGTGGTGTTTGAAACTGCAGCTCTCCGTGTTTGCACAGTGCCCAAAGCCAGGCCTGGGAGCGGGAGGCCCCTTCAGATCTTGAACAATCTGTTTGGAGTGGCTGAAAAGGGGAACGTCCCAGAAATGCACAGGATTGTTGTGAGAAATTTGCCATTGCTGCCTGTGTTCCCCTGAACAGAGCAGTGACCATTTCACCACGTCAAAAAGCCCAGAACACACACGAGTTCATTTTTTCTGCCCTGCACACCCAGTCCTGGGGGAGCAGCTCACAAACGTCATCAGCAACGAGGATTTAACAAAGGGACAGCGGCTGTGAAAAACGCCAATCACTTGGTTTTAATTTTTTTTTAAGTTTAATAGTAATAAAATGGTTATAAAAATAGTAATATAATTAGAGTAATAAAAATTTGAACAATTGAGATTAGGACAATATGAGACAATAAAAACAAAGAGTTACAGACAGTCTGGGTACCTTTTTCTGGACAAAATAAGCCCAAAAAAGGACCCACGTTAACAGAGGATTAACCCTTAAAAGCAACAGCCTGTTGCATATTCATACACCTCATCCATGATGCATAAATTCCATTCAAACACAGGATTCTGCCTGGTCAGTGTCAGCTTCTTCCTCTGAATCCTGACGGTTCTTCAGGGCTGAGAGAGGCGGGAAGAAGTTCATTTCTTCTTGATAATGGGGCAATAAATTCTCTTTCTCTGAAAGATTTAGGTGTCCTGTGGCTGCTGTCTCAGTGCGAGTCCTTTCTTTAAAAAAAAAAGTATCCTACATAGCACAGCTTCTATTTTAACATTATGTTATAATCTAAAACTATATTTAATACACTGCTTAAGAAAATGAATACAGCATAACTTTCTAACATAACACATACAATATTCATTTTAATACTTACAAAAAGCCAATCATAAAATACGCATTTTTCACAGCGGCCAAAGCAACTTCACTCTGAAACCAAATTAAAATCCTGCTTGGAAGCTTCACCCTCCTCCCAGAGCAGCCCCTGCTCTGCATCCCAGAGCCCTCAGCCCTGGCAGGGCCAGCCCGGTGACCACCAAGGCATCCCAGGATGGTTCTCACTGCAGCATTTCCTGGGAAATGTCATTTTTCTGCCATTTCCTGTCATTATTTGTCACGGCCCTGGCCCTCGGTCCATCTCTCCCACCCTCAGCAGCAGGAGCAGGAGGATTCCTCATCCCCAGCCCCCCCTGCGGGGCTGCCTCCCGGAGGAGGCTCCTGTTGTGATCCCAGAATTTCCTCCTGCTGTATGGCCTAAGGGCAACTCGAGCAACTTGTGCTGTAATCCTTTTATTTTGGCTTTATTCTGGGGGATGAAAAGTCACCCCAGCTCTTCATCCCTGCAGCTCATCTTCTTCAGCCCTAATACCCGGCTGCACTTAATTGGGAATTGTTATAAACCTCTGACTCCGAGGTGCACAAAACAGCATTTGCATTTTATCTTTATTCAAGCGTTTGTTGGTCATGGGTTTTAATCTCGACTCGTACTGAGGAACTTAATCAGATTAAAGCAAACGAAAATAGGATTATCTGAGTGCTCAGGGTGGCATCCAACCTCACAGATGGGCACAGCCAGCAGGAGCAGTTAAAACAAACACCGGAAACAACCACCAAGAGCAAACAAAGCACTAAAAACAAACAAAACACCAAAAACAAACCAACCAAACACCAAAACCAAACCAAGCACCGAAAGCAAAGCACTAAAAACAACTAAACACCAAAACCAAACCAAACAAAGCACTAAAAACAAAGAAAACACCAAAACCAAACCAAACAAACACCAAATCCAAACAAAGCACTAAAAACAAACCAAACACCCAAACCAAACCATACTCCAAAAGCAAACAAAGCACTAAAACCAAACCAAACACCAAAGCCAAACCAAACAAACCACTGAAGACAAACCAAACACCAAAACCAAACCAAGCACCAAAAACAGAGCACTAAAAACAATTAAACACCAAAACCAAGCCAAACAAAGCACTAAAGCCAAACCAAACACCAAAATCAAACCAAACACCAAAGCCAAACAAAGAACCCAAAACAAACAAAGCGCTAAAAACAAACGAAACACCCAAAACAAACATTCAGAAAATACAATTTAGCAAAGCCAAACCAAACAAAGCACTAAACCAACACTGCAGGACAGCCAAACCCTGGCAAAGTGCACTCCTGGCTCTCCATCGAGACAAGACTAAGCACCAATTAAAGCAATTGTTCCCTCTTGCCCCTAATTGTGCATTCCCCAGCTGATCCTCCCACAAGGGCCATTTTATTTGTCCTTTTAACGGCAGTAATTGTATTTTCCTCCCAGGAATTGAGTACATTTTACCTTTCTGCCAGTCCCAGCAGCCCAGGCCCTGCTGTGCTGTTTGCCTGTTCCACAGGGGAATTGTGTGCCACAAACTCTGGGATTCTCTGGGAATTTTATTGATCTGCTGCGTGCAGAGCTTTAAGGGTTAAAGGAATCTGGTGCCCACTGTAAGTAAAAGCAGTTTAGTGCCTCACTGCTGCTGATCCTATTTCCTAAAAGGAAGTCCCATCAATGTTTTTTTCAGCGCTCTGGGAGTCTTTTATTACTGCTGGAATGCAAATGGAGCAGTTACGGTCCCCACAAACCGATCTCCTGGAGATTAAAGCCCCGGGGACAGAATTATCTGCTGATGAATTCACCCAAATGGGTTCTGGGGACTCTGATGATCCTGCTGGTGGTGTCTGTGTGTGCATGTGGCATTTTCCTCCGGCAGAATTTACATTAAGACAAAAGAAGAATGAAAGAATAAACCCCGATTGTGGATATGATTGTGTCAGCATAAACATACTTTATAATTAGATTGCTATTACCACGGAGTAGGGGAAGAAGCAAACCAGAGTAAATCACTTTTATTCCAACCTCATTGCAGCCACCAAGGAGTTCAGAGCAGCATAAGTCTTTTCTAAAAAATATCCTCCCCCTTAGCACCATTATTATTCCAGTAAAATGTAAATGCAGACTAGGCCTTAGATACCAATTAAACTGCACTTGACAGAGATGTTATTGTCTAAATCAAATAAATGTAACCGAGCAAAAAGCAAAATGAGTAATGAAATAAGAAAAACCAGCAGCAGATCTCTGTGCTTTGGTCAGAGTGTCCAGTGAGCCAACGAGGAGGCGTGAGGGGAAATTATTATCACAGAAATCAGGTAAGTGATTCCTCTGCCAGGAGAATTTGGTGAGAGGCTGTGAAATGCAAAGGCTCTGAGCGAGTTCTCACTGCCCCTGTGTCACTGTGGGAATTCCTGGGACACTGCAAGGTCCCCCTGCCCACGTTCGCATCCAGTTACCCCAAAATCTGAGGTGACTCCATGTCCTGGAGGTGATTCAGAGCACTGAGATGCCTGGAGAGCAATGTGGGATTGCAGATCCCCGGGACCAGCCTGCTGGTGAAACCCAAAGGCATTGAGTTCTCACTGTCCCTTTGTCACTGTGGGAATTCCTGCTGCAAAGGGACCTCACAAGGTCCCCCTGCCCACGTTCACATCCAGTTACCCCAAAATCTGAGGTGACTCCATGCCCTGGAGGTGATTCAGAGCACTGAGATGCCTGGAGAGCAATCTGGGATCACTGCTCCCTGGGACCAGCCTGCTGGTGAAATCCAAAGGCACTGAGGAGTTCTTACTGTCACTGTGGGAATTCCTGGGACCCTGCAAAGGGACCTCACAAGCTCCCCCTGCACACATTCACATTCAGTTACCACAAAAGCTCAAGTGGCTCCACATCCTGGAGGTGATTCAGAGCACTGAGATGCCTGCAGAGCAATCTGGGCTCGCAGCTCCCCAGGAGCAGCGTGCTGCTCTCCTGAAGGAGTTCCCTGTCACTGCCACCCCCTGCCAAGCACTGAGAGCAGCAGAACTCTGGGTCCCCAGTCTGAATTCTCCCAGGCTCCCCTCCAGCTTTCCCCACAAAACCTGATTATTTGTGCTTCCTGCTGATTATTTCTGTTCCTGCTGCTCCTTCCCCTTCTCCTGCTGGGACTGCCGAGTTCTTCAGAGCAGAGATGGGCAGAAAGGGAGAGAGGAAGAAAGGGAAGAGATTAAAAGCAAAGGGTGTCAGGGGATTTGTGGGTCACAGAGAGGCTGCAGGTGGTGAGGAGCTGCTGGGGCAGGAACTGATAGTCCCTGGCTGTGGCAGACTCCCAGAGTGGGCTGGAACAGGTGCCATTAAACAGGAGCACGTTATGAGCTGCTGCTGTAAACAGGAATCTCTTCTCACAGCTGCTGCAAGCCTCAGCTGAGCATTCCCTGGGAAAGCAGCAGGGCTGGGGCGTGCTCCAGGTTCACTCTGGGGCCCTCTGAGTCAGGATGGCTCTGATCACTCCCTGCAGGGTCTGTCTGAAGTGATAAAGGTGAGGCAGAATAAAGAATAAAGAATAAAGAATAAAGAATGGCTGCTGCTCTCTGAGCAGGAGCAGGAGCAGGCTGGGATGAACTCCCTTCTGCTGCAGGAGGGGAGAGGTTTCATGTTTTAGTCCAAACAAGGAGTGTGAGTCCCCTCCCTGTGCATCTGAGGGGGGAATCCACACTCCAAAACCAAAACTGCCCTGAAATGGAAGGGGCTAAAACCCTGTGAGCTGCAAACTGCAGCAAGCCTCTCCTGCTGCTCCCTCTGCCTTTCCTTTCCCAGCAGATCTCGGTGAGTTCTGCCCTCCCTGCACAGCCCCTGCTGGCAGCCAAATGAAACCCAGCACCCCCAAATCGATCTCTGGGGTCTGCTTTGGTCCTGGCTCCTCCGGGATTTGGATCAGCCTTTTCCTGGTAATCCATATTTCCCCCTTATTCCAAAAGACCTCTTTGAATTCCCTCCCTGAGTTCCTCTGAAGGAGGATTAGGTCAGACCCAGCATCTAAAATAACACAATCTGCAGAGGGGTTAGGAATCAGACACATTCAGTTGTCAGGAACCACAAAATCTTATTTCTCCTTCCTTCTTCGTGTGGCCCCAAAGAATTCTGTGACTATAACCATAATAATGAAAATTAAAGTAGGTGAGGGCTCACAGGATAGGTGAAGAGTAAATTTTTTAAGCAAAGAGGGACTGTAGGTACCCTTTTGGGGAGTATCTGGAGTTTTTCTTCACAGAGAATTGGTGATGTGATGCTGACACACCTGGTTGGAAGAGGAAACTCATTAAATCTGCTTTTAACAGAAGTGTATTTGCCTCTCAGTACCCTCTCTGCCCACATTCACCCACACAAAGTCACTAAAATAGAAGCAGATCTTCTCCCCTACCTTTTGTTCCCTGCTCAGCTACAACTGAGACGCTCAACTCCCCCCAGTTCCAAGCTGCCAGAGGGGATGGGAGGATTGACCCCTGCCACCAGCACTCGGGAACCATCAGCCTGAGGGAATTAAATACAAAATAAAGCCCAGGAACAGCAGAAATCCCAGAGCTGGGAGGGCCAGGCCCAGGAGAGCAGGGAGCAGGAGCTGTGTCACCTTCCCAGCAGGATCCTGGACTGGAAACAGAGCTACTCAAACAAGAGCTCCTGCCACACAGACAGATCAAACCCCAGATCTTTATTTAGTGAAGTAATTGATTAATTAACCGAGGCAATCAGGGTCCCAGCCTGGACACAGCCCCTGCTCTCCAGAGGGGCTTCTCTCCTCCTGATGCTCCCTGGCCCTGACTGAGCATTTCAGAGTGAATTCCTTGGGAAAGGGTTTGTTCTGCACAGCCTGCTGCTCCCTAACGAAATGAGAGAGAGGAAGAAATGCTCTTCCAGGTTGGTGCTTTCAATCTGCCACCCCTCTTTGTCCTGGAGACCAGAGCTAAAATCTCCAGGTTCTGTTCCAGCTTTTATTTTCCTGCAATTCAGGGGGGTTATTTTCTCTCTGCCTCTTCTCCCCTGTCTGTCCAGCCCATGAATATTCTGAGTGCCTGAGAGCAGAGGCTTTTTAAGTTTTTTTTTCTCCCCATGTAGGGACTGCTTGAGCATTCCATAAACCCCCATTTCCTGAGGAGCCCGTGCTTCAGTCTGACAGGGAGCTGGTTCTGAGTGCAAAGAAGGCTTTTCAGCAGTGCTGAGGGTTTGTGGTGAGCCAGCAAGGCCTGCCTGTGCTCCTGAGAGCTCCTAATCACTTCCCCAGGTTCGGGGGGGAGCGAGATGCTGGTTTGTATTCAGGCACTCTCTCAAGCTTTACATTTGTCTTTCAATAAAGGCAGAATTTCAGAGCCTTCCACAACATGCAATTACAGAAAAACAGAGCTGGAGGGAATCTCTGGAGGTCGTGTGTTCAAAGGCAGCATCAGCCAGACTTGGCACTCCTCTCGTGTTCCTCTAATCTCTCCTTAAAAATCTCCAGTGGGACAGAGATCCAACAGATTAAGCCTTACTTGCTGGATATTGTATTCTGCTTTTTAACTACCCCAGCCATTAGAGCACGATTCCTCGAGTTTTTATCTTTACAAGTTTCAGCTCCTTCTCCAATTAATATTTCACCAGTGGTTCCTCAGCCTGGAGCAGGAGAGGGGCTGCAATTGCAGCTCCTGCCTGGTGCTTTCTCTGATAACTGAGGTGAGGGATGCCTGGCTTTGCTCCCTTTGTCCTTCCTGTCCCTCTGCAGTGGAGCAGAGCGGTGATGCTGCCAGTGCAGGAGTTCAAACAGCAGAATTCAAGTGAAAATTCTTCCCCCATGGAGAAGGCAATGCCCTGGCAGTACTTCCCTGGCTCCCACACATCCCATGGATCAGCCTGCATCCATGGCAGCCACTGTCTGCATTAAAAACAATTAATTCTCTGCTCTAAATTGGGGCTGTGCGAGGCTTGATGTCCTGGCCAGGTCACTGATCTCACCAGGTGCTCTTCCCAAGCCCTGAAAGTTTTATCTCATCCTTTTCTCCTTCCTTTCTCCCTCCCTGTGTGTTCCTTGTGCCCTCCCTTTCCCTCTCCCCCTTTCCAAACTACATTCTCTTGTCCCAGCTGTAGGAACAAGAGCACCACAGAACCCCAAAGGTCTGGATTCCCCTGCAGCCCACTGCTGCTTTTGGACACCCTGTGGCTTCAGCTCTCTTCTGTGTGGAGTTCAAGAAACAAATCCTGCAGCCCTGCACCTCCCTCTCAGACCCCCTGGAGCAACTCCCCAGTCACTGAAATTATTGAAGTTTAACAAAGAAGTTCTGTCTTGAACTTCACTCTCAGACCCCCCAGTGCAATAAATTTACCATTATCAGTGCTGTTAGAGCAGCTGGGATGCTGAGGGGGGATTCTACAAATTCAGCTCAACAGAGCTGAATTTTTATTTGCTTTGGCTTTTGGGAGAACCAAACTTTGTTCTCCATCCACTCTTTGTCCATGGAATGTCTGTGCTCACAGCAGGAGCAACACAAGTGCAACTCCCCAGTCCCTGCAATTATTGGAGTTTAACAAACGAGTCCTTCCCTGCACCTCCCTCTCAGACCCCCCAGTGCAATAAATTTACCATTATCAGTGCTGTTAGAGCAGCTGGGATGCTGAAGGGGCATTCTACAAATTCAACTCAACAGAACTGAATTTTCATTTGCTTTGGCTTTTTGGAGAACCAAACTTTGCTCTCCATCCACTCTTTGTCCACGGAATGTCTGTGCTCACGTCAGGAGCAGCTCAAGTCCCCAGTGCCTGCAATTATTGGAGTTTAACAAACAAATCCTGCCCTGCACCTCTCTCTCAGACTCCCCAGTGCAAGTCCCCAGTGCCTGCAATTATTGGAGTGCTCCTGGAGAAAATTGCAGGAGCCTCCATGAAAGGGCTCCCTGCAGAAACTCACACAGCCAGTGGCCAATTCCTCTTTACATAAAAGGCACCTGCAGCAGGCAGGAGCTTAAAATAAGAGAAGGGAGAAGGAATAAACGGGATTTGGAGGAGCAGCAGGACGGTTGGCAGGTCAGGAACAGAGCCAGGCTGAATTCTCAGGGTAATTAATCTTCATTATCAAATGCAGCAAATTGTGTTGTAGTTGTTTAAGGTGCTGGATGGGCAGTTTGAGTTTGGGGTTTTTAAATGTGGGTGCTGCCCAGTTCAGAATAACACAAGTTTTGGGTTTGAGTGGGTCAGATCACGACAAACCCAACTCACAAACACTCCAGGACAAGGGTGGCAAATATTGGGGGAGCTGAAAGCTCTTGGGAACAGCACAGAGGACCTGCCATGAGCTGCAGCAAACCAGACAAATCCAGGGAAATTCCATTTTCCAGCCCCTTGAACAGGTGAGAGGAACAGAGGACAAACTGCAGGGATTCCTCCAGGTTTGCACCTGGGTGTGCAATCTGAGCTGGAGCTTTGCACTCTCTGTTCTCTGCAGCACCCACTCCTCCTCCAGAAATTCCTCCTGAAAAGCCTCTCTGCCTTCTCCTTCAGGCCCAGAGCTGTGAAAGGGTTAATGAGCCCAGGCAAAGTTAACAAGGGATGGGCAATAAATGGCTCCAGCTGTGTATAATTAACTGTAATACTGTGAAGTAAATGACTTTTATTGGCAAGCATGTCATAACTTCATTAAAAGTCATATTTACAGCCCTCTCACATGGAATGAGTACTTGTGTAGTCTGCAATTTAATGAGCACTCATTTTCACCTTGTTTCAATTATTTTCCACCCACCCTTTGTCTCAGTGTGGGGAGCAGGAAGATAAAATACAATGGGAGTGTAATTAAGGCTGGCACAGATTCTTTCAGGAAATGTTTTTCTATTCCAGAACAATCACTTCTACTGCTTACTACTAATAATACTTTAATGTTTAAAATACATAGTTTTCCTTGGTCCCTGAAGGATTCTTTAAATAAGGTAATTAAAGAATGGCTGTGGGAAAGCTTTTTGCCAGCCCAGCACCCCCCAGTTGCACACAAAAGCAAATTTGTATCACTTAGAAGTGGAAACTTGCAATTTAGCTCAGTTACAAATAAAGGATTTGGGCTCTGGGAGAAGGGGGTGCAGGTGCCTGGCAGGGATGCTCAGGGTGTCCCTTGGGACCTGCTGCAAGCTCCAGGAAGGAAGGAGAGCCGTGGGATACGAGCTGGGGGAGGGACATGGCCAGAAGCACAGGATAATAATTTCTTTGTGGGGACAGAAACGCTTCCAGCAGCTCCCAGCAGCCTCAGCCTGGCCGGGCTGGTGTCCCTGGGCTCCACCAGGGAACTTTCCTCACCCATTTCCCCTCCCGAGGCTCCGGGGCTGTGCACAGCCTCATTTCCTAATGAAGATGCTCCCCTGCATGTTCTACATCCTGGAGAACGTTGGGGGTGCAGTCATTGGAGGCAGCAATGATTAATTCCTCAGATAAAATCCTTCCTCGGAACAATTGATTTCACTGCCAGAAATGCACAAACTTCCCGATGGCAACACTTTCATGTAATTATTGTTATTAGTTCAAGCTTGTTTGGGGGAGGGAAGAGATGTAAAAAAAAAATCAATTACTTTGTATTTATCACTAATCTATTATGATCACTTTAATACAGAGGAGTTATAACTCAGGGCATGGCTTTTCTAATCCATGAGCTATTGAAAAAGTTTACAGCAACTCTGAGGGCTGAAGGGGTGGATGTTGTGGGAGGTGATTACAGCTCCCACATTGGCAGAATTCTCATTTTCAGTGCCCTGATGTTCTCAGATCAATGCTGGACAAGGCTGGGGCTGCAGCCCGAGCCTTTGAACTCCCTGAGTGTCCAGAACTGTGATTGTTGTGCTCTTGTGCTGCTTCCCGCAGGCATCCAGAGGAAGCCTCATTCTGCAAAGCCCTGCAGGTCGGGTTTTTGTCATCCAGGCAGCGAGCAGTGACCTGCTGAAAGCCCTGTCTGCTGGGCAGTTTTGCAGAACAGGAGCTGAGCTGCTGGCAGAGGTGAAATCCATGCATGGGAGCGGGGTGGCTGCTGGTGAGAGCTGAAGGAAGCCACTCTTGCTGTGCCTGTGCTTGGAAAATCTCCTGTTCCTGCAGCAATAACGGGTACCAAAGTGCCAGAGGTGTCAGCCTGCCCTGGAAGGAGCTGCTGTGACCAGCTCCAGGTGCCACAGAGCCGTGGGTGAAGGGATGGCTCCTGTTCCTGCTCCGTGGCACCTGCAGGGGTTCTCTGCAGGATCCTGCTTTGGTCCGGGGCTGGGATTCAGCCCCACATCCAGGACCAGCCTCCCAGCCCTCCTCACTCCTGCTGTGCCTCTGGGGTGTCCCCTGAATCACAGGTGTGTGTTGGGATCATGGCAGGACAGAAAACCCACCCAGAAGGGCTCCGTGAATGCACAGCAAGGAAAGCACACAAACGAGTGCTGCTCTCAGGGCCCAGAGATGAGGAGCACAGCCAGGGCTGGCACCCTCAGCCCTGAGCAGAATTTCCCCAGCAATGAAGACAAATCCCTTTTTATTGTGCAGATGAAATAACAACGCAGCCATAAAGCATAAGAGAACAAGGGGAAGCTGACAAAGTGTGGCTTTGATTAATTGCTGTAATAGATTGCAGGTTGCTGACTGAGGACGTTTTTTCGGGGCTCATTTTTCAGTCTTTAAAATGTTAATGCACAAAGGGAAGACAAAGCAAGCCTGGCCGGTGAAATGCTGAGGACAGTTCTGTGCGTGGCAGTCCCCAGCCTGGGGGACAGCTGGGACCTGGGGCTCAGGGGTCCAGGGATGGCACAGGGCTGGGAACTGAGCTCTCAGCCCCACCTGCAGCTCCTGGGGAATCTGTGGCTGCATCTAAATAAAGTCACACCTGAGCTGGGAGTGCTGGGAATGCAAGATCCATCCTTCATCTTCTTATTCAGCCACCATCCACTGGAATTAATTCTCTTTGTCTTTGGGAGCCTGAGAAGCAGTGAAATATTGGCAGCCTGCAGATGATGAAGCTGGAGGGTGGGGAAATGGAATCCAAGCCATGCAAATCCAGCTGTGGGATTTCCCAAAGAGCTCCTTCAGTTCTGGCCCCGACAGGGACTGTGACACCTCGGAATCTCTGATGTCACACCTGAAAAAGTGACTTCACCTGTCAGAGGATCCGTGCTGCAGGCAGCACTGAGCCCACGGAACCCTGCCTGCCCCAATTAGCTGGGCTAATTAGAGGAACCAGTCAGTCATTAAGTAACGGGGATTGCTGCTCAGCCAGGGCTGGCAGTGCTCTCCCGTGGGTCCCAAGAGGGAGTTCCTGTGCTGAACTCTGCAGAGCCTGCTCCAAACGGAGCCTCCTGGACCTGTGAACTCCAAAAAGAGAAAAGAAACCAAAACCTGATGGGGGCTGTCCCATCAGAGCCGGCTCAGCTCCCTGAACCCAGCCCTGGAGAGGCTGGAATTAAAGCACCTTTCCCTCCAGTGCCAGTTTAAAGTGGGTCAGCACCTGCCTTGTTAAACAAAACTCCTCCTGCTCTGCAAGGGAGGCAGAGGTGGAAAAGAGAATGCAGGGACAGACTGAGGTGCAAAAAAAGTGCCCCAAAGGGCCCTCCTTACTTTGTTGGAGCTCCAGAGACATCCCTGTGTCCTGCCACGTTGGACTGACTCGTCACTGGAGGTTTTGTGTTTAATTATCTCCCCTTGATTATGGATCAGGGAGACGAAGAACCAAATGAGGGGCTCAGTTTGTGTAATAAAGGGAAATTACAGCCCTGAAAGGGAAATCTGTTCTAGGATTCAGCAGAGGATAGAGCAGGACTGAATTCTCAGGCTTCCCCACTCTCTCCTTGTCCTGAAAAGTGGCTCTTTGGGGCTTTCCAATAAATTTTCACTTTCAAAATGGAAAATGGTCTCCAGCTCAGGCATTTGTTACTTTAGATATGCTTCACAAATTTCCTTTGCATCCAGAGCTGTTGAAAATTGGATTAAAACCTCTTATTATGTCCCCATGTTACAGCATTAGGCATGCTTAGCTTCCACTGGGAAGGAGATGAAAAAAGCAGAATAAAACCTCAGGATTC
Organism: Passer domesticus; assembly: GCF_036417665.1. Taxonomy (NCBI): domain Eukaryota; kingdom Metazoa; phylum Chordata; class Aves; order Passeriformes; family Passeridae; genus Passer; species Passer domesticus. The sequence continues at coordinate 3,166,620 of NC_087501.1, read as the reverse complement.
TCACTGAAATTCATCCATGTGGATGTTCCAGGGCCAGACACCCCTGTAAAGAGCCCAGGACTCCCCTGGCCTGCCCTGGCCAGTGCAGGGTGTTAAATGCTGAGCTGCATTTCCACACATTTCAGCTCTTCCATGAGCCTCAGCTGTTTCCAATAAATTTACCATTATCAGTGCTGTTAGAGCAGCTGGGATGCTGAGGGGAGATTCTAAAAATTCAGCTCAACAGAACTGAATTTTTATTTGCTTTGGCTTTTTGGAGAACCAAACTTAGATCTCCATGCACTCTTTTTCCACAGAATGTCTGTGCTCTGGCCAGGAACAGCACAAGTGCAACTCCCCAGTCCCTGCAATTATTGGAGTTTAACAATCAAGTCCTGCCCTGGACCTCCCTCTCAGACCCCCCAGTGCAATAAATTTACCATTATCAGTGCTGTTAGAGCAGCTGGAGTGCTGAGGGGGGATTCTACAAATTCAGCTCAACAGAACTGAATTTTTATTTGCTTTGGCTTTTTGGAGAACCAAACTCTGCTCTCCACCCGCTCTTTGTCCACGGAATGTCTGTGCTCACAGCAGGAACAGCACAAGTGCAACTCCCCAGTCACTGAAATTATTTAACAATCAAGTCCTGTCCTGCACCTCTCTCTCAGACCCCCCCAGTGCAATAAATTTACCGTTATCAGTGCTGTTAGAGCAGCTGGGATGCTGAGGGGGGATTCTACAAATTCAGCTCAGCAGAACTGAACAGGCTTCGTTTGCTTTGGCTTTTTGGAGAACCAAACTCTGCTCTCCATCCTCTCTTTGTCCACGGAATGTCTGTGCTCACGTCAGGAGCAGCACAAGTGCAATTCCCAATGCAGTGCCCACACATGTGAAGCCCCAAACCCAGGACTGATGAATTCCCCCTTCTCATCACAGCTCCTGCAGTTTTTCCATCATTTATCCCCCTCTTTAGCCACATGAAAGAATCCCTGCTTTGACTTTTCCACGATGACACATCGCTGTTGTATTCAAATTGCCAGCACTCTCTCTGTGAGAGCGTCTCTGCAGCACATCTTTAGACATTTCATCATTACTCTTCATTTAAAATGTCAGCTTTGTTCTGACAAATCTAGTGTGCCTGGTTTGAAAAGCTTTACAAGTGTCAGGAGGAGCGAGGCAGGCTGCAGCTTTTGTCTCCTACAACAGCGAGCATGAAAGGTTCTTTCTTGTGGAGTGACTGGATTGAGCTGGAGCTGCAGATTTGGGGTTGTTTCTGTACATCAGGATGGCTCCAAAGCAGAGGGCTGGGAGGGCTCTGCTGCAGTCAGGGTGGTGAGGATCAGCTGTGCCAGCAGCTCAGGTGCTGTTCTGTCCCATTGTCACCTGGTGCTCAGAATGGGTGGGGTGACTGCTGCCCAGATTTGCTGCCCACCCCACAGCTGTGGGGCCAGCAGGGCCCCAGCCACCCTCACAGGGAGCTGTGAGGGACATCCCAGGGACAGCTCTGCTCTGGGATTGAAGGGAAAGGGGAAAGGAAAAGAAAGGAATCATCAAAACCTGGCAGGGAGGGAGTTCTGGGCACACAAATCTCCACGTTTGGCTCCCTGGGTTGGTGTTTTCTCCTCCAGCACCAGGCTGGAGCCAGCAGTGGCTTTGTGGGTTCCTCACTGAGCTGGTGCAAAAAGTCCTGGCAAAATCTTGGAATTCACATTCCAGCCCCCAGCCAGGCTATGGAGCCTCTGTGGCAGAGCTGGTTACTGGGGTGTGGGAGCTGAGGGGGAAAATGTCCCCCAGAAAGGGGAAGAAACGGCCAGGGAAGGCTCCCCTGGGACGGAGGTGGCACCAGGATCCCCTGGGATGGAGGTGGCACCAGGATCCCTGGGATGGAGGTGACACAGGAATCCCTGGGATGGAGGTGGCACCAGGATCCCCTGGGATGGAGGTGACACAGGAATCCCTGGGATGGAGGTGGCACTGGGATTCCCTGGGATGGAGGTGACACAGGAATCCCTGGGATGGAGGTGGCACCAGGATCCCCTGGGATGGAGGTGGCACCAGGATCCCCTGGGATGATGTGACACCAGGATTCCCTGGGATGGAGGTGGCACCAGGATCCCTGGGATGATGTGACACCAGGATTCCCTGGGATGGAGGTGGCACCAGGATTCCCTGGGATGGAGGTGACACCAGGATCCCCTGGCATGGAGGTGGCACCAGGATCCCCTGGGATGGAGGTGGCACCAGGAATCCCTGGGATGGAGGTGGCACCGGGATTCCCTGGGATGGAGGTGGCACCAGGATCCCCTGGGATGGAGGTGGCACCAGGATTCCCTGGGATGGAGGTGGCACCGGGATCCCCTGGGATGGAGGTGGCACCAGGATTCCCTGGGATGGAGGTGGCACCAGGATCCCCTGGGATGGAGGTGGCACCGGGATCCCTGGGATGGAGGTGGCACCGGGATCCCTGGGATGGAGGTGGCACCGGGATCCCAGGGATGGAGGTGGCACCAGGATCCCTGGGATGGAGGTGGCACTGGGATCCCTGGGATGGAGGTGGTACCGGGATCCCATGGGATGGAGGTGGCACCGGGATCCCTGGGATGGAGGTGGCACTGGGATCCCTGGGATGGAGGTGGCACCAGGATCCCATGGGATGGAGGTGGCACCAGGATCCCATGGGATGGAGGTGGCACTGGGATCCCCTGGGATGGAGGTGGCACCAGGATCCCATGGGATGGAGGTGGCACCAGGATCCCATGGGATGGAGGTGGCACTGGGATCCCTGGGATGGAGGTGACACAGGAATCCCTGGGATGGAGGCAGCACCAGGGGTGTCTGCACAAGGATCTCTGTCCCAGGGCAGGGCTGAGCTCCCTCTGCAGCCACCAGAAGCTCCTGCCGTGCTGTTCTGTGCTCTGGAATCCCCTCCTGGGCTGTGGGGGTGACCGAGGTGCTCCCAGCTGGAGCTGGGGTGGCACCAGTGAGGGGAGGGAGAGACCCTGCCCATCCCTTCCCTGGGCAGATGCAGCCAAAGCTCTGCGTGAAAGTTGTGAAAGCTGTGACTTTACAAACCCTCACACGTGAAGCCTCTCCTCCCCTGCTCTCCCCACGGAGCTGCATTTCCAACAGGGAGGCTGCTGTGGACAGCAAGAGCTTCCTGAGAGGAACAAATCAACATGAAAAGGGATTTAACAATCAGCACCATTCCCTCCATTCTTCTGGTGTCTCCCTGTTGCTGGCCCTCCAGGAAGAGCTGTACTTTCTGATCTGTGCTAATACAAAATTCATATTTGTCTGGGCCATTATGTGCAAAATAATGGGTAATCCCTCAGGCTGGAGTGAAAAGCCAAGCCAAATATTCCAGGAGACCTTTCAATTTTGAAAGGTTTCAGAAATAAGCACAATACAAACATATAAAGGGATCCAATTATGTGTAAACAAACTGTTCTTGCAGCCTCCTCCTCAGAAAACACAATTAGATTGCCAGCAAGATTGCTTTGGGATTACCTGGATTAGGCCTTGCATTCAGAGGCTTAGGAAGTACCTGGGATTTCATTTTTTCCTCATTTCCCAGCGGTGGAACTCGGTTACAGGGTCCCTCCTGTGCCAAGGTGCTGCTGCTGCTGCTCTCAGGTGTGGGCAGTGCTGGCTGCAGATAAAATGTGGCTCCTGCTGATAAGGAAATGGTTAATCCAGCTCTAGCAGACAGCATGGGCTGCTCAGCTCCCTGAGCAACCTGAAAGTTAATTAAAAGAGCGCCACAGACAGGGAGAAATACAGAATTAAAGCTGTCCCCTGGTGATAAAGCACCGAGCCCAGCAGGGAGGGGAGACACAGCTCATTTTCTGTGCTAGGGAGTGCCTGGGTGCAGAGAAACCCCAGGGCAGGGGCTTTGGCTGGAGCCTTTCTCCACCAGCACTCCCTCAAAACCTGGTGGATCCTCACTGATCCATGGGTGGAAGGTTCTGCCCCCTTCGCCCTGGGCACAGGCTGGGTCCCATTTTATTCTCCTTATTTTGGCTTTGTGGAGCTAAGAGGGAACCTGATTAGTTCAGAATCACAGGCCAGAGGTGACTGATGTTGGATAATTATGAAGAAAAAATTATGAGGAAAAAAATACGACCTTTTCTTACAGGGACAGGGAAAATGAAGGTTGATTTTAATTTCTATATTTGTCCTCTTGGTATTGTCCTAAGGACTATCCGGCCCACAGTGAGGCTAAGAATAGAAGTGGGAGGTGTGGGCTTGAGGAATAAGGCAGTAAATCAGAATTTTAATGCTATTAAAATCTATTGATTGTGTTGATTAATTATTGCTGGTGCTGATGGGAAGGCCAGACTCTCTAAGCCAGTTTAATTATTTTCCAGTTAATGTTAATCTCAGTTAATGAAAACTCTCCAAGCCAGAAAAGGGATGACACAAGGAATGACTGTTATTCATGAGAGACTCTCTTAATCTATAAAACATCAAAGATGTCATTGCAAGCATCTTTGCTTTGCTTGTATTTTATTTTTTAAATGATGCCAACACTTTGTTCTCGGGCTCCTGATGAGTCAGGGTGTGACAGCTCAGGGAAGATCTGAACAGGAGCTGGTGGAGCCCCTTGGAGAACTGGAGCTCAGGGGCTCAGGTGGCCCTGGACAGGGGGCTTGGCTAATTAATGACCTGGGGTTCGTTAGGGGCCGCTGCACAACCCCTGTGCCAGGAGAAGGAGCTGGGCACTGCCCACGCTGGAGTGTTGGGGGATGGAGGAGCTGCAGGGAAGCTCTGAACCCGCCACAGTTTTGTTTCTAATCTTTTCTGTCTTTTATGAGAACCTTCACCAGACTCTTCTGCATTTCCATTTTTGCACTGTGGCTGCTGTGTTTGTGCAGCACCATCTCAGCGAGAGCAGCTGGGTTAGAAACTTCTCCTTGGGAAAATAAACAAAAACCACTTCAGGCTGCTTTGGAGCACTGCTGGCAGGTGTGTCACCTGCTCCTCAGCCCTGGCGCCAGCTGAGCTGCTCAGCAGGGCTTTGCAGGGTTCAGCCATACTGCAGGGCAGCTGCAGCGCTGCCGGGGAGCCCGGGCAGACCCCAGTGCAGCCCCTCCCCTGCAGGGATCCACGGGCAGCAGTGCTGGCCCTGCAGCAGTCCCAGCTCTCTTTCCATTCTGTGCTGAAGCTCACTCTGCGCCCCTCTCCTGTCACCTCCAGGTTTGTTCTGTGCTTCCCTTCCCAGCTCCAAGGGGGTCAGGCTGATGCATTCCAGCATTTCCCCTTCAGTTCACCCGTCCTGGCCTGTGCAGCTTTGGTTTGTCCCTAAAATCACACAGCAGCAGTGGCATCCCGAGTTCTCCTCTTGCTCTATCTCATTTTTTTGTCAGCCCTGCCCTAAAGTAGTGTGGTCCTTCTCCAGCTGGAGCACGCCAGGGAGTACCTGTGGTGATTATTTCCAATTACTGACTCCTGCCTGGCTGAAGGAGCCACCACCCTGCCGTGCTCCTCTCTGCTTGTTTGCTTGCCCTGGGTGACTCTCAGTTTTTTGGCTGCTTTATTTCTGCCTTGCTCGGCCTGGGCCACAGGGACAGGCTGCCCTTCCTGGCTGTGGGAGATCTGGGGCTAAAAGTGGTCAGCATCCCCACGATCTCCACTGGCAGGAGACTCCTGCTGCAGTTAATAACACAAACCTCCTCTGCACATCCCCGAACTGAGGAAGGTGTCTCATTTCTGCACTGCAAATAATGGTTTAAAATAGCTCCGTGAGCAATTGCCAGAGATTAGCATGGGTACAGCAGCACTGAGTCAGCCAGCAGTGAGCCAAACCTTGGCCCCCTCAGCCAGGGAGGATGAGGATGAAGACCTTGGCAATGCTCTGGGTTTACCTGGCTGAGAGAAAGAGCCAAAAATAGAAAAATTTCCCTTGCTTGGCTCTGCAAATGAGAACTGGGCTGCTGAGAAGCTGTAGCTGCTCACTGCCTTCTCCCCCTGATAACAGTTTTCCTGCGTTGTCTGTTCAGATTGTAAATTTTCCTGGATTGTCTGCTTGGACTGTAAATTTTCCTGGATTTTCAGTTTGGATTGTGAGTTCTGTGGTGTACACTGGTCTTTCCCACAGGACATTGTTTGAGTTCCCTGACTCTGTAATAAACACATCTGGAGGTGTTTTGGACACTCATCCAAATGTTACCAAGATGCAGCACTGAACTGAGTCATGTTGACCTGAGGCAGGAATCAAAAATCACCAGAAATAACCTCACAACACTGAAGTTTTGGTTAAGACTTGCCCTGAGTTTCCCAGAGGTGTCCCCCAGTCTGTGCCTGGCCCTGAGCTGTGTCCCCATCCCTGGCTGACAGAGTCCCAACGCTCAGAGCTGGAGTTGCACACCCCCACCTGCAGCTGCTCTCAGGGGTGGTTTTATCCCCTCCATTTATCCCCTCCATCTCCTGGCAGATCCCTCTCCTTTGCAGGAATGCATTAAACTCTCAGATCTTCCTCATTATGGATTTCTCTGCAGGCTTTTAGCTCCAAATGAGCTCTGAGGCCACGCAAACCTCGGCTGGAGCTGCAGCTCCTTCCCTGCCTGGGATGAAAAGTGCATCCCCCGTGCTCCAGAGTGAGGACAAGCCCGGCCTGGGGCAGCTCAGCAGCACCTGGCAGGGCTTGCTGGGGCTGGGATGGAAAACTCAGCTCTGCTAAAGCCCAGCTGGGCTCAGGCTCTGCAGCAGGGCTGCTGTGCTCCCAGCACAGTGACTGCAGTTTAATGCTCCCCTTCTCCTCTTCCTCCCCTGATTCACCCCCTGGGAACTCCCCAGTGTTCCTGGCAGGCTGAACTCCCACTGAGGAATCAGCAGCACGTTCCACCAAAGGAGAATGAATCTTCTCTGAGCAGCTCCTGCCATTCCTGTGCTTCTGGGAGGATTTAAAAGGTAAGAAGTCCCACGTTAGCTGTGTAGATTGATTTTGGGTCCACTTTATTTATCTGCTCTTGCATCAGCTTTATTGCCCAAAACAAGAGCTACTCCTACATTTGCAGGTGTGGATTTGCCATTTTGGAGAAGCAGCAAGGGGAAGGTTCTGGAGGGAGCTTGGTGTGGTGTGAAGCCATCAGAATAAAGGTGTAAAGGCAGAATTGAAGCAAACTTGTTAACAACTTGAGCAAAAATGTCTCTGTTTGAGGAATCAGGTACCTCTGAGCTGTTTCCTCCCCTCCTGGGGCTCTGATCTTTGTGTTTTAAAGACAGCTTTTCTTAAAACTAAAAGCAGAAATGAAAGCAAGTGCAACGGAGGGTTTTCCCCTCTGGAGCCAGCTGAAAAGATTGATGAAATGACAGCTCCTTTAGCAAAACAGCAACTCCACCTGTCAGGAACCAGCAGCCTTCCACGGGCACAGCAGCCAGGCTGAGGCCTTTCAAACACACTCCCAGCTGGCTTGTCAGGGACAAATGGGGCTTGTCACAGTCTCCAAATAGTTTTAGGGAGAACACTAATGATGTTAATGATCTGTGGTCCCAGCAGGAGGGAGAAGTTGCAGTCTCCTTCCAGGAAAGCACAGAGTGACTCGCAGTTGTTTGGTTCTGGAGGTTGCAGGGGTTTTGAACAATATCCAAAGCAGGCAACTGCTGAATTTGGGAATGTGGAGGCCTTGGTGGTCACAGAGAGGTGTGAGCCTCGGCAGAGCTGGCTCAGCTTCTGCCAGCTCCCAAAACCTCCCCAGCTCCTTCCTGAGCAAACACAGGAGGGACAGGGGGCCTTGGCATTCCAGGCTGGAGTGGGGGATTTGGGCTTTGCACTGCCCAGATGTGGGTTTGGGTTTCCAGAGCTGAACCAGGCTCTTGGCTGAGTGTCCCTGAGTGTGACAACCAGGGACAAGGCAGGGGGAGCTGGCATGAAGCAGCGTTCAGTCTGTCTCTGGTGCAGGTTTCTGCCAAGTTCTTTGGAGGAAAAGCAAATATTCAAATATTTGTTCAAATAATTATCAAGGAAAAAGCATTGTTGTGATGGAGTTCTGGCAGTTCAGTCACGGTGACTGTGGGAGGGAGGGGACATCACGGTGTGTTTTATTTGTTTTGGGCTTTGATGGCAAATTGTGCTCTGGCTGTTGAGGAGCATTAATTAATGGAGCGATGTCCCTGGAAGGTGGGGAGATGAACACTCCAGGTGTAGCTGAGCTTCCTGCAGGAGCACCCCAGCCCCTTTCCAAAGGAAATGTGGTTTGGACATCCTTGTGCTGTGCCCAGGTCCAAACCCTCCTGAACCTGTGTGAGGGTCTGTGCTGACCACAGGGGACTTGGAGCCACAGCCCTGAATGAAAATGGAGACAGAAAAACACGGGCAGAGGATTTGTGTGCTCCTAAGGAGCAAAGCACAAAGAACCCAAGTGATCCAAATTCAAAGCCAGGCTCCATCCCCACCCATCCCACCCAAGGAACTCCTCCTGCTCAGGGACAATAAAAGTTACAGCTCCACACTGAGAAAAAATGACAAGTGCCCTTCCCAAAGGAGCCAAATTCCATCTCTGCCCATGACAGCAGTTAACAAAATGGATGGATGAGATCTGTCTGGGCTTTTATCTCCACTTAAATTTGTTTTCCATTCACCAGGCTCCACTGCAGGAGAGCAATATTGAAATGTGCAGGAATCACAAGACACAAATTTTATTACCCCCTCTCTGCTACTCCCACTGGAGAGAGAGAAGTTTATGAGTGAAAAACATCCCAGGCTATTTAACCACCTCCAATATTTGCAGTCCAGACTGGAAGGAGTAATTGATTTTCTAATAATAGAGAGAATTCTTGGCTGGAGGCTCAGTGTTATGTTGTAGAACTCCTTAAAAAGCACATTCCCATTCCTGCAGCTCCCTTTGCCTGGGGCAGTGCATTTGTGGGGTTTTATCTTCCCAAACACAACCAATTCCTGTCCTGCAGAGGGGTTCCCTGTCCTGCTCGCAGCTGGCAGCTGGGACAAGGAGCCCTCTGCCTTTTGCTGGCTGATTTCTGTGCCTGGCCACGGCCTGCAAAGGTGCTTTTATTGGGAATTATTGGTATTCATGCAGGAAAAGCATCCATGGCACGTGTGAGAGGAGCCAGCCCAGCACAGCCCCACAGTGTTCAAACAGATTTGGAAAGGGCTTCATCTGAATTTCAAAGGGCTCTGGCTCCAGTCTGCCGTGAACTGCATCAGAAATGCAGGTTGGGTCAGGAATGTTTACAATTTTTGTAGTGTTTGTATTGAATTTGTGCACGTTCCCTGTCAGTTTGGAGGCTGGGGATGCCCAGCACTGTTCATTTCACTGAGCAGAGTTATCACACTGAGCCTCTGAGTGATCAAAGGGGGAAAACACAGGGTAAAAACGGCCTGTGGTTATGTGCAGCTTCTAATTACAGAACAGGGTCTGCACACTTTGATTCTGGGTCTGCTCCTGAGAAGGTCGTTGGCTCAGGATGGGAATTCCTGGATTCTAACCTTGCAGATAACGAGGTTTGGGGCTGTCCCTGTGCTCAGCAGTGCCTGGGAGGCAGGAGAAGGGAACATTGTCCTTGCAGGGGCGCCCAGAGGAGCTGCAGTGGCTTTCAGCAGGCTGGGGAACCTCCCTGCAGCTCCAGGGTGTCCCTCCCTGTGTCCCTGTCCTTGCCACAAGCTCCGTGCAGCTCTGCCACTGCTCCCTCTGCACTTCCCCTGCAAAGAGACTCAGAAGGGGCTGCTCTTCTATCTTATAGTTTTATATTCCCAGCCAGATCCCTGCATTCTGCGGGATTCAATGAATTCCAGCACGTCACAACTGAATCCCACCACGTCACAACCGAATTCCACATCATAAATTAATTTCACCATACCACAATTGGATTTCACCACACCATAACTGAATTTCACCATGTCACAAGTGAATTCCACTACGTCACAAATGAATTCCACTACGTCACAAATTAATTTCATCACATCCCAACCGAATTTCACCACACCATAACTGAATTTCACCACGTCACAACTGAATTTCACCACGTCACAACTGAATTTCACCACATCCCCAGCAGTCATGGCAGAGGACATGTAAAAAGTCACACCTACTCCTTCCTGAAAGGACTCCCTCAAATCACCAATTCTGCAAAGAGAGATTTGGAAGGGAAATCATGTGGCGATTTTAATTTTTGTTTTGTTTTCCTTATGGGAAAAGTGGAGGGGAGCAGCTGGATGTGAGGAGAACAGTGTGAGCAGGGACACAGAAGGAAATCAGAAGGAATTGTCCCCAAGGGCTCCGTGTCCAGTGAAAACCCCCTTAGCTCTGACAGGGCTGAAACTTTGACAGGTCCCAGAGTGGAGCTGAGAATCCTCCAACAAAACAAAATAGATGAAAAAGTAGAGTAAAAATGACAAAACAGTTTTTCTGTATTTTCTGTGCTCCTTTCCCCGAGCCTGATTTCCAAAGAGTTCTGTTGACACAAGTGCAGCAGCTGGAGATGAGAGGGTTTTAAATCAACCTTCAGAGATGTACAGTTTATACTGGTAAAATAATTATTCTTCAAAGATTCCTGAAAAATAGTGTTTAAGGTGTTTAATGATTAAAAACATGATGTCCTTGAGTGTAAGTCAGATGAAAGAACTGCCAGGGACCTTAATGCAGTGCAATGATAAACATAAAGGCAGCAATAATGATCAGCCCGAGGTGATTACACTCTCTAATTAGAGCACATGTATCATTTAGGCCTGTTAATCTCTGCCTGTCTGAGGCACTTTGGGCACGCTCTCCTATATCCATGGAAGGTTCTTTGATCATGGATTGGAGCAGGAAGAACCTTTCCTTTGTTTGGAGCCTCCAGCTCTGAGGGTCCCTCTGGAGTCATCTGAGGGGGCCCAGCCCATGGTTCTGTTCCTGGATATTTGCACCTGGGGGTCAGAGGAGATCTGTGTGACACCAGCAGTGTCCCAAAGCCTGCTCTGCACACCTGGGAGCACAAAAACCTCAGGATGGAATTTTGTGGGACCAGCAGTGCCCCAAAGCCACCCTGGGAGCACAAAATCCCCAGGATGGAGCTGTGTGGGACCAGCAGTGCCCCAAACCCTGCCTGGGAGCACAAAATCCCCAGGATGGAGCTGTGTGGCTGCAATCCCACAATTAACTGAGTCACAATTAACTGGGTTACACCTCCCTGTGCTGGCTGCAGGGCTGGGATGGGGATCTTGCTTCCGAGGCAGAAAGATTGAGGAAAAAAAAAAAAGAAATAAAAATCTGTGGTGCTTTTCTGTCCCCTGGGGATGTCCTGTGCAGAAAGCAGCAGGTGGGACCAGCTGTGGGATGTGTCTGTGCTGGCCCTGCTCCCCTTTATGGCCAGGAGAGGCTCTGGGGCACAGGGAAAGGCTGTGGGGTCTGCAGGGCTGTGGGGTCTGTAGGGCCTGGGGCAGGTCTGTGGGGTCTGCAGCTCCCAGGACAGGTCTGTGGGGTCTGCAGGGCCTGGGACAGGTCTGTGGGGTCTGCAGAGCTCAGGACAGGTCTGTGGGGTCTGCAGCTCCAGGACAGATCTGTGGGGTCTGCAGGGCCCAGGACAGATCTGTGGGGTCTGCAGCTTCAGGGTCAGGTCTGTGGGGTCTGCAGAGCTCAGGACAGGTCTGTGGGGTCTGCAGCTCCAGGACAGATCTGTGGGGTCTGCAGGGCCCAGGACAGATCTGTGGGGTCTTCAGCTTCAGGGACAGGTCTGTGGGGTCTGCAGGGCCCAGGACAGATCTGTGGGGTCTGCAGGGCCTGGGACAGGTCTGTGGGGTGTACAAAGCTCAGGACAGATGTGTGGGGTCTGTAGGGCCTGGGTCAGGTCTGTGGGGTGTGTTGGGCTCAGGACAGGTCTGTGGGGTGTACAAAGCTCAGGACAGATGTGTGGGGTGTGCAGGTCTGTGGGGTCTGTAGGGCCTGGGACAGGCCTGTGGGGTCTGCAGCTCCCAGGACAAGTCTGTGGGGTCTGTGGGATGGCGCAGCCCCAGGGGCTGTGCACTTTTCTCACTCCCTCAGCCATTTTTGGCCAGGCTATAGTCAGGGAGGAGCACAGGGCAATAACGACAGGCTCCAATCAGTTCCAGGCCCCGGTTGTGACACTTGGCTGCTCTCGTGGTGGATGAGGCTCGTTCTGCTCCTTCTGATTGCTGAGAGGTTTCGATGGGAGCTCAGAGCCCTCTCCATTACAGATCGAGAACACCCAGGGGCTGATGGCCGAGCTCTGCAGCTCCTCTCTGCCCCTTCCCAGCAGGGCCGGGCCCCTGAGGCCTTTCCCAGCAGGGCCGGGCCTGAGGGAGGATTTACCCTATTCCAGGTGCACGCTGAGCCAGAGTTCTTTACTGAAAACCCTCCCTGGTGCCTTGCTGAGATGAATTCCCCACAAAGTTTCTGTGCCCAGCTAGCAGAGGACACCCCCAGAGGCAGTACAGGGCTGCTCCTCTGGCTCCTGTCTCCCAAAAATGGCTTTTGCTCTCTCGTCAGGCACGAGAGGCTCCATAAAGTGCTCCAGGACTTCCAAACCAGCGGGACTGAGACAATCAGCCTGCCTGCAGGCGGTGGCTGAGAGAATTCTTCATTAGTTTCGAGGGTCCCTCAGTAATGAATGCTGTGGGTGAGAGGTTTTGAGGGAGAGCAGCAGGCAGGGCATGGGGAGGCAGAACCACAGCCAGGCCGAAGAGCAGCAGATGTTGAGGCAAACACCTGACAATATCCCTTTCTGAGATTTTTTTTTTTCTGTCCAATTATTGTGAACCTTGAAGTATCTTTATTGCTGTCATGGAAATTTGCCACACTGGGCTTTAGCAGAGCTCTACAGGTGATGTCAGAAGCCCCAATATCCCTGTGGATCCTGCCAGACAAGGATGTGGAAGAAATAAATTCTCATCCCTTCCAAAAGGAGACTTAAAAACTCCCAGCGGTGTCTGCAGCAGCTTTTGGGATGTCCCTGCTGGCGCTTCTGCCCTAAAAAGCTGCTCTGGCCTGAGCAGAGGAGGCACTGCAGGAGACAGGAGCGATTATCACCCTCATTAGGAGGAAATGAGGAATGGTGTCGCTAATAAAACACACATTAAATAAACAAAAGGAATTCTTACCCGGTTTATTCTCCTCGTGGCCGTGTCTGACTCCGTGTCACATGGAGGGGGTGTTTGTACCTTCCAATTAAGCAGAATAATGGCCTTTCTGAGGAGATGGGGGTGGATTGTTTCAGTCCTGCTGCAGGTGGCATTGAGATGAGAGGCAGTGGCTATCCTGCTGTCAATTTGTTTAATGAATATTAGAGGAGCAGGTGATTTCTGTTAAAGAGAAGTGACAGACTGTCCATTAGATATAGATGCATGTTTATTAAATTGGGAGCCTGGAGCAAGCAGCATGGCTCATTTGCTTCCAAATTCCAAAGCAATCTGTTTTATTCTGCACCTGGAAGGTTCAGAGCCCCTTCAGGAGAAGTGGGGGCTGTTTGCCGAGCAGGGCTCAGGGGCTGCGTGTTTGTGCCAAGCGTTCACCACCATCCCCGATGAGGCTGGGCTGTGCAGGCTGGGAAATGTGGTTCCATTCCTTCCCTGCTCACCTAGGGGAGCAGGGGGGGAACAGAAGGGTTCAATCTGAGAGTGCACAGCTTGGTCCCTGCTGTCTGTGTGTCCCCACAGCATGGAGGGATGGGAGGTGCCCTCCAGAGCATCCATCCCAGCATCTCCCACCCCTCCAGAGTGAGCAGTTCCGGGGGAATCCACCCAAAGCAGGTATTTATTTGGAGTCCCCATGACTGTTGGGTTATTCTCTGAAGCAGAAGAATTTATCTTCCTCTTTCCTCCTTTATCATCCAGGCTAATGTGAGTGTGGATGTTCTCATTGCCCAGGGAGAGTTTAATCCTTTCAGGAAACATCTCCCCACTTCCATGCCTCTCTTATCCTCCTTTCCCACTGAAATTGGTGCACTTTAAAATCAAATCCTGCCTTGCACAGATGTGGTGTAATGAGCTGCCCTCTCCATCCAGCCCCATCACCCAGATCTTCTCTGGGATAGTGGTTCTGGTGTCTGCAGATCAAAGAGGAGCCTGAAAAACCAGAAGAGTCCATAAAAGAGCCCTAAAAATGATTCAGACTCTGGGTAACATCTCTGGTGAAAGTGAGCTCGAGTCATTTGGGCCATGAAAGAGGAAATAGAGAGGAGCCTCCATCACAATGTGCAGGCACAAATACCGGGGAGATGACTTCCTCTAATGGATGGCTCCTTGGCCAGCAGAGAAATCCACAGTGAAATGTGGCTGTGAGGTCAGGATCCAGCCTTGCCTTAGAGCTGGAGCCTGCACAGGAGCTGGAGGAAGCACATCTGTTTCCAGGCACGGATAATTAACTGTCGGGAGAGGGAACCATCAAAGTAACAAATTAGGAAAATCCTGAACACGGGCCTAATTGAGGAGCTGTGCAGTGCTCTGCTGAAAGGCATTGTTTTGTTCCAGCGAGGAGAGGCTGGGCTGTGGCACTGAGGGGACAGCACCAAGAGCAGAGGGGCTGCAGGAGGGGAGCAGCTCCACGCTGCACCAGGGATTTATGGAATCGGGTTCCTGGGGTCTTGCTGAACCCCTCCAGAGCCTTCATTCCCCTCATTCAGTTTCCCTGACTGTAAATATGGACAGGGCCGAGCTGTGCCCCATCAGGACACAGCTGTGGACATCCAGGGATGTCCCCACAAAGCTCTGGGGACACAGCAGCGCTGGCTGTGCCCCAGGAAGGGGCAGCACGTGGGGCCTGGGGGTGGATTTCAGCTGCAGACCCCATCCCAAAGGAGTGTGTCAGTGCAGACTAAACCAGAACTCACTCAGATGAAGGGGGACCAAAGTCCAGTCCCTGTTGCACTCTCCCATTCCTGCTCCAGGTGTCTGTCCCTGCAGACACAGGGACATAGGGACACAGGGACACGGGCACACAGGGACTCTGCTCTGCTGCTGAGGGGCTGGGATTTGGGAGTGACCTGTTCCTGCTGGAAGTACATGGAGTGGAGTCCTGGCAAGGAAAGGGAATGGGCAAAGGTTTCCTCCTCCAGTCTGAGCCTTCCTCCTGCCGAGGGGACCTGCAGAGCAAGGGGGGCTCTGGTGTCACCCTGGCAGAGTGAGGGGGGCCCTGGTGTCACCCCTGGCAGAGCGAGGCAGGCTCTGGTGTCACCCTGGCACAGCGAGGGGCTCTGGTGTCACCCTGGCACAGCGAGGGGGGGCTCTGGTGTCACCCTGGCACAGCGAGGGGCTCTGGTGTCACCCTGGCACAGCCACCCTGCTCTTCTCCCCCCTTCTCTCCTTGCAGCTCTCGCTGTCCTTGCCTTGGGCATCCTGGAGTCTCAGATGAGCTGATTGATTGCAATTTTGGCGTCCTTATCTTCGTGAAAATGCAAATAACGCCTCTTATCAGCTCTCGTGTGCCCCATCCCAAACCCCGCTGGTTCCAGTCCCTCCCAGTCCCCTGTGCTGCTCAGCAAGGGGGGAAGGAGAGGGCAGACATCGAATATTGCTGCGTTTAACGTCTGCAATAACACATCCTGCGCCTCCCTGCCAGCCATTTGCTGGGCTATTATTCCACCATTCTTCTGTTCGTTCTGTTTTTTCTTCTGGGCACATGTTTTTCCCAATTCGGGCGAAATCGCTGCTGCCATCCTCAGCTGTCCTGATTGCCTGAAGCAGCAGCTGATTGCATTATTCATCCGCAGTGCTCAAAAGGCGTCAGAGCTCTCCAGCAGACCCGAGCTTTTGATGATGTTTTGCGTCTGTGGGAAGGGGGGGGAGGACGCTGGGTGGCATCTGGTGGCACTGCTGTGGCTGTGCCCGAGGAGCTGGGACACAGCAGTGCCCGGACAGGCTGCGCTGGGCTCTGTTCTCCTCCAAGGCTGCAGCGATGCTGAGCTGCAAATTGAATTTCCATGCTGGTGAGCGGAGGAGCCGAACTGCAGGGAAACGGTGCCACCTGCGGGCACCAAGCACCGCAATCCCGGCCCCGGGAATGCCATCCTCACTCTGCTCAGCTCGGTCAGACTCTCGGGACTGGAGTTTATTAACCCCCAAACAGCGGGAGGGGATGGAGGAGCAGGGAAAGGTCAGGCTGTGCTTCCCCACGGCCACCTGGGCGATCTGGTTTTCTGTGGTTTAGAACAGCCTTTTTCCGTGCTCCAAACACACTGCACAAGGCTGGGGTGAGCTGTGCTGGAGGCAAA
Organism: Passer domesticus; assembly: GCF_036417665.1. NCBI lineage: Eukaryota > Metazoa > Chordata > Aves > Passeriformes > Passeridae > Passer > Passer domesticus. The sequence goes on along the minus strand of NC_087501.1, from coordinate 3,150,480 downwards.
TCCACCCCCAGCAGATCTGCGAGCTTGGAGCTGCATCCTAACTCTGTGTTGGGGAATTTTGGGGGGTTTGTAGCTGCAGGGATGTCACCAGGATGGTTCCTGCTGCCGATCCAGGTCACCTCTGCTCCTGGTGATGCTGGGATTTGCAGGGCTGGAGGGGCCCTTCCTTGTGTCACCTCCAGCAGCTCCATCCCTGCCAGGGGAGGGCTGGCATCCCCCAGGACAATACTGGAACCAAGGGCAGCTCCGTGTGCCAAAACCGTGACAAATCCACCTGAGTCTGTGCTGCTGAGCACAGGTGCAGCTCCTCTTCAAGCCCAGCCTTTGGCAAACAGTTTGATGGGAATAAAATGAGGAGGCTGAGCAGGGAAGTGCAAGGCTGCCTCTCCCAGTCTGTGCCTGAGCACACACGTTTTGTAGAATGTTCTCGGGCTAAAAAGATATTAATAAGTAAACCCCTCTGATTGATTTAATATGCCAGAGCTTTGTTCTCAGTTCTTTGCTTGTACTGGTGCATGACACTGGAAAAATAAAATGGAATCATAAAATGAAATAAATAAAATATAAAAGCTGTGCAGCAGAGTGAAGTGAATTCAATCATCAGAGGAGCAGAATTATACATCAAGAGCAATCCAATATTGTGTTTAATCCCAAGGCATTATAAATCTGACAAACATCTAGGAGCATCTTCAGAACAGAAAGGTGGGGTTTTGGAGGAACAAACAGGCAGTTAATCCTATTTACACAGATTTCTTTCCACCAGCAGCATTCCCCCTTTGGGTGGGTGTTCACCTGGGGTACTCCTGGTTGTATTTCTGATTTCCAGCTCTCCTTCCTCACCTGCTCTGCTGTCAGAGCTCAGCAGGAGCTGAGGGATCCCTGTCAGAGCTCGGTGGGAGAAGCTCATTCCCACAGCTTTTCCCTGCCAGGTTTCACCACTCACATCCCTCTGCAAAGCTGCACTTGGGGCTCTCCTGAGCTGAGCCAGGCCAGGCTGGAGCATGGAAATTGGTCCTGACAGAGAACCTGGGAGCTGCTCAGAGCTTCAGCTGCTCCCAGGGCAGCTCCAAGGCCAGGGTGAGAGGGATTCTGTGAGGAACAGCCTCCTCTGCAGCCTGAGCCCAGCACTGAACCACCCTGGGCCGAGGGAGAAGGTGGAATCCCTCCTGGAGGAGGCAGCAGAGGGTTCTAAATCCAGGAATCCTAACCATCCCAGGGGATCTGCACGCTGATAAATAACCCCGGGGTTTCATGTCTGAAATGCTGATGCAAAGCTGCATTTACAGTGAACAACCCTTAACTCCAGGCTGGACACCTCCAGGGCAGGCTCCATCCCCAGGATCCGTGTCAGGATAGCAGAAACGGGCTGTACAGCTCACAGAAAAATGTTACAGAAGCCCTGGGATGAAAAACATTTAGCATAAATTGAATAGGAAAATAATGCTGGAGTTGGAGAGAAAGTTGAAGTTCAGCAGTTTCATTTGAAAAGAGAATGGAGCATCAAGCCCTGGGAAGTGTCATTTCCTGACTCTTGTGGAGTAACAGTGAGCTGTAAAATTAGAGTTGCATGGATGGCTGTGGGATGATGCTCATGAAAAATTAATGACAATAGCAGGAGGCAGGAAAAATCCAGAAAACATTTCCACGACTGTTAAGTTTTATAAAAGCTTGTTTTCATTAAAATCTGAGCTGTGTGCTCTACCCGAGCTGCCAAATCCCTGCAGCTCCTTTAGAGCAGCCAGTGCTTGTGGCAGAGAGCTTCTCCTGAGCAGAGACTGTAGGAATGTGCCTGCTGTTGATGGAGTGGCAAAACTGTCTTTTGTCTCTCTAAAAAGGAAAGAAGTTTAGAAGTTTCATCGATTTGGTGAAAAGCCACTTCATAGGGCTTTGGAAACTTCACCTCAGACTTAAGGGTAGCTAATTGGACAGGAGCTAAAAAGTCCCGCCTGGACAATTTAGTAGAAAAAGAAGAGAACAAAGAAATTAATTGTTTTTGTGAGGTGTTTTACCAGGAGTAAGAGCTCTTGCACCTGTCTCGGTTTGTTCTGTTTGTTATTTTGTCTTTTATTAAACATTTTTGTTTCCAACACTGCTGCAGAAGCTATCCTGTTTATTTTTATACTTCCAAAGGTTGCTGAGCTATCTTAGGTGTATTTTAGGCTTCTGAAAGATTATTAGACCTGGCTTGAGAAGGATAATATAACAAGAGACCTGCAGGGGAGGTGGTTCTGGGAGAGGAATGGGGTTTTTTCCCCTCTCTGTTTGTGGGAGAGCCTCTTCCCAGTCTGGAGCTGCTCAGATGCTGCTGGTGGGACTTTGCTGCTGGCTCTGCCCTGGGCTCTGAGCTGAGCTGGGGGATTTGGGGATCCCAGCCCTGGGACAGGATCCCTGAGCTGCCACTCCTCAGGTCATGCTGGGATCACACTCGGGCAGCTCCAGGGATTTTGGAGGAACCTGTGCACCCCAAGGGATCCCTCAGGGGAACTGAGGACACTGGGGTGAGGCAGGACTCACTTTGCAGACATTTTTTAAGCACTGAAGCTGAGAAAATAAAGGGGAGAGCCAAGCTGTGATCATTTGGGGTGGAAAGGGGAATATTCTGAGATGCAGCATTCCTGGAAATTGTGTTGCCATAACTGGAGCAGCCTCAGCCAGCTCATCTTTGGAGTGTGCATCACACCTGGGGCCCGTTCATGTCCAGAAGAGACTTTGGGCCTTGAAATATTGAAAACTCAGCAAAATACTGCAGTGGAAGGAATGGACCTGGATTAGAGCTAAACCACAAACAACCCAACACTACCAACAAACAAACCAGCCTGAAGTTGGGGTGGTTTCTGATTGAATTTCCTCTGTTCCAGCACCTTGAAAATAGAAATTGTGTGGGTGGAGCTGCATCCCTGGGTCACTGCAGGCGACTCCTGAAGCTCTTACACAAGTTCAGAGCCACAGAATCAGGACTGCTACATTTCTTACAGGGATAAACCCTGATGTCACTTCTCCCTCCTGGGACACGACAGAATCTGGGAATTCTCTCATCCTGGCAGATGTTCACTCCCCACAACGTCCTCCTGAACGCTCCCAGCACCACGAGGTGGGATGAGACACTCCAGTGCTCTCCTGCTTTGCCTGACTGATATTAACAGTGACACAGAGAGTGCTGCTGGCAGGGGAACATATTTGTCCTGTCACTTTTTTTTCCTGCCTGGAGAGCTCAGAAAGCCAAGTGCCTGCTTTCTCCAGTGATTTTATCAGCTGCTGGAAGGACTCAGACAGGTAGCAGCTGTACAGAGATGATGTTCCTAAATCTGCTGTAATTACCTTCCTCAGCATCCTGAGGAGTCTTGACTCCCTCACCGCGGGGATCTGTCAGCTCTGATCATTCCCTGCACCCTGGACTGGGCACCCTGGAGCTGGGGACTCCCCTGGTGCTGCTGGATTTGGGAATCCATTGGCACAATCAGCATCTCCCCAAAACCCAAATTAAAAACTGGATTATCTTTATTTTCTGTTAGTAGGGTGTCTGTGGGAGTGAAGGTGTTGGTTCATGGATGGAATTTACAGGTGGAATTGGCAAAGCAAATAATAATCATTTTGTAGCTTCCTTTGGCTCTTGGCTCCTGTAGGATGCAGGGATGATCCCGTCCCGTCTGGCATTTGACAGATTTAAAGGATTTGAATCTGGGCAGCAGGACCCCAAAAATGGGTTGCAAATGTGTCCAACATGCCCCTTCCAGTTCACACCCTGCTTTTCCTCTCCTCAGCATCCTTTTAGGCTCACTTCTGTCTTTGGTTGTGTCTCATGGGGTAATTAATTCCTGAACAGAGACAAGCAGAAATCCTGCCACCCCTGCAAGGAAGGATCCAGCTCCATCCTCCTTTTCTCTCCTCCTCACTACCTGCCACCACACCAGACTGATAAACTGAATATTGGCTCCACAGCCCACAGGTTGCCCAGCTATTTCCAAATGGATACCAGAGGGTTTAATTGAAGACAGGGTTTTGCTGTGCAGCAGAAAGGCTTTTGCTATCCTCTAGTGGCTGTGGGAGGCTTCACAGGCAGCTCCTGCTCCGAGGGGCTGGGCTGGGAGTCCTCCCTTCAGAGCCCTTCATTCCCAGAGTTTATCTGGATAAATGAAACAGATGCCAGGTGATATTCCAGTGAAAGGTGCAGAGGGCTGGAAAAAGATGATCTTTGAGGTCTCCTCCAACCCAAAGCACTCCATGGCTCTCTGGTGAAATAAATCCAGAGCTTGTTGATGCAGAAGTTGTGTATAAAATGGAGCTGCCTTTTAGAGTTTTTGTTTCATGGACTTGTTCTGTTTCATTCAAACCCAAATATTTCACAGGCACGGCCGAGCTGGCAGAGCTGCTGCTGGAGCTGTCTCCTGTTGCTGGGGGTGACTCAGGCATATTTATTTTCATTGGGAAAGGAAACACCTCCATTCTTTTTGCCCACAGGAGTTTGCAGAGGCTCCTCAATGCTCTAAAGCATTGTCATAAAGGGATCATTTGTCAGTGTTGGCAGCAGAGCTTTTGCTCTCTGGTCCTGAGCCAGAGAACTCTGCAGTGATGAAACACCAGACACCCTAATGGGGAAGCTGGAACTGGTTCAGCAAGGGGGATAAATTAAGTGCCATAGATCTCTAAAAAGCTGGAGAATTCACCCAGAAAATGCAGACTGTGGAGTGCAATTATTCCGATTCCCCACTCCTAAGGAGGAAATGGCTGATTTCTCCAGCTGGGGAATAGGAGCTCTGGGCCCAGAGGTGAAAATGCTGCGGAAAACACCTGGGGTGCTCTCCCCGAGCTGGGCCATGAACTCTGTGCTGAAAGGAGTGGCTGGGGCCACTCAAAACTCACGGAAAACCAGCCCCAGCTCCATCCATCTTCCCTGGAAGTGTCTGCCTGGAAATGGAGCGATGGAGGGAGGGAGCAGGAGGGCAGAGGCAGCAGGTTCAGAGGCTGAAAACCCCATTTCTGCCTCCCTGGCACAGCAGCTGGCACTGGGGAGCTGCCTCTGCTCCAAGTGGGACCTCCTGATGCTGCCACGGTACCTGCAGCAGTAATTAGAGTCAGTACCTGCAGTAATAATTGCAATCAGTACCTGCAGCAATAATTAGAGTCAGTACCTGCAGTAATAATTGGAATCAGTACCTGCAGTAGTAATTAGAGTCAGTACCTGCAGTAATAATTGGAATCAGTACCTGTAGTAATAATTGGAATCAGTAGCTGCAGTAATAATTAGTCAGTACCTGCAGTAATAATTGGAATCAGTACCTGCAGCAATAATTAGAGTCAGTACCTGCAGTAATAATTGGAATCAGTACTGTGGGAAATGTGGGGAAACTTCTGATTGTGATGGTGTGAATTAGAACATCTGCATTGTCTCACCCTTCTCATGAGACTGAGAATAGAATAAAAGGTTTTAAAATGCCTCTCAGTTACCCCATCTCTGGGTCAGGAAAGAGTATAATCTGACAAATACCTGCAGTAATAATTGGAATCAGTAACTGTGGTAATAATTAGAGTCAGTATCTGTGGTAATAATTGGAGTCAGTACCTGCAGTAATAATTATAATCAGTACTTGCAGCAGTAATTAGAGTCAGTACCTGCAGTAATAATTGGAGTCAGTACCTGCAGTAATTACTCAGTACCTGCAGTAATAACTGCAGTCAGTATCTGTGGTAATTATTGGGGTCTCTGATGCTTTGTTCATCCTCTGAGCTGTGAGTCTGCCCAGGGAGGGCAGGTGTGGAAGGGAAATGTTCCCTCCCTCATCTCCCCCTGCCCCCTCCATGTGGAAATGCTCAAAACTCACCAGAACCGGGCTGGAAGCAGCAGGAATTTGGCCTGAGCTGGTTCCTGGAGCGATCTTTGCCGGGGGAATTTGCAGGGTGAGTTCAGGGATGCTGCAGGGGACCCAGCACAGATGTGCTGCAAGGAGCCCAGCAGGATCCTGGTGCTCATCGCAAGGGAGAACCATTGGAAAAGAAGATTTCCCTGCCTTGTTTCACCTGGTGTGTTCAGCTTTAGAGCAGATATCTCAAACCTTGTACTTCTAGTGTGAGTACTCAGGAATTCCAGCAGGTCCACAGAGAAATGGCCCTCCAGGCTGCAGTAAAACTTCTTTGGTTTATTACACCCATGATTTTATTGTAGTAAAAGCATTCAAAAATAATGTGGTGGGAGTGAAAGCACCTCTTTCCTATGGAGTTTACAATTTAGCAAATTATTTTTTTTAAAAGCTGCCAAATCCTCAGGAGCCCTGGAGTTTGATAAACTGCAGAATCTCAAAACCTTTCTCAGATAAAGTTTTAAAATCTCTTTCCCATTAAAAGCACCCAAACAAACATGCACAAATATAAACAGGGGAGAAAAAAATCCCAGATAGCTGAGTGAATCTCTGCTAATTATATTTTTATTACTTATATCTCTCAGAGGATAGGTTGGAGTACACAGCCCTGTGCTGCAGTGATAAAATAGGGAGTTTTCTGATGTTACATTTAATCTTTTTGATTATAATTATGCTCAAAATGCTCTGAATTTCAGCTTTTCTCTGGGAGTCAGAGCTTGGCTAAGGAAAGAGAGGAGCAGAGACGCGTTCAGCAGCAGATGGCAGCCGAGCCCCGCGGCTGAGCCTTCCCTGGGATGAGAGGGAACGGGAGCGGGCAGTGCTGACACCTGCAGGGCTCCGGCAGGAGCATCCCGGGCCGCACGAGCATCCCGGGCCACGGAGCATCCTGGGCCTCAGGAGCATCCCGGGCCGCACGAGCATCCCGGGACTCAGGAGCATCCCGGGCCGCACGAGCATCCCGGGCCACGGGAGCATCCTGGGCCTCAGGAGCATCCTGGGCCTCAGGGGCATCCCGAGCCGCACGAGCATCCTGGGCCTCAGGGGCATCCCGAGCCGCACGAGCATCCCGGGACTCAGGAGCATCCCGAGCTCAGGGGCATCTCGAGCCTCAGGAGCATCCCGGGACTCAGGAGCATCCCAAGCCTCAGGGGCATCCCGAGCCGCACGAGCATCCCGGGCCACGGGAGCATCCTGGGCCTCAGGAGCATCCCGAGCCGCACGAGCATCCCGGGACTCAGGAGCATCCCAAGCCGCACGAGCATCCCGGGACTCAGGAACATCCCGGGCTGACAGGAGCTCAGGAGCCTCAGGAGCATCCTGAACCTCAGGAGCATCCCGGGTCACAGGAGCATCCCAAGTTCAGGAGCATCCCAAGCTGACAGGAGCATCCCGAGCTCAGGAACATCCCGAGCTGACAGGAACTCAGGAGCTTCAGGAGCATCGTGAGATTCAGAAGCATCCCAAGCATCCCGGGCCACAGGAGCATCCCAAACCTCAGGAACATCCTGAGCTGACAGGAGCTCAGGAGCCTCAGGAACATCGTGAGACTCAGAAGCATCCCAAGCATCCCAAGCTCAGGAGCATCCCGAGCTGACAGGTGCATCCCAAGCTCAGGAACATCCCAAGCTCAGGAGCATCCCAAACCTCAGGAACATCCTGAGCTGACAGGAGCTCAGGAGCCTCAGGAGCAACCCGAGCACCCCGGGTCACAGGAGCATCCCAAGCTCAGGAGCATCCCGAACTGACAGGAGCTCAGGAGCTTCAGGAGCATCGTGAGACTCAGAAACATCCCAAGCATCCCGAGCCTCAGGAGCATCCTGATCCATGGGAGCTCTGCCCATCCATTCCCAGCCCACATTCCCAGGATGGAGCTCAGCTCTGGCTCCATGAATTGCTCCAACCCCAAGAACACCCCGGGAAATGCCCAGCAAGGCTCCGGCTCTGCGGGAGCCTCCACCTGCCCGGCTTCCTCCTCGTTCCCAAGGCCATCTCTGACCTCGGAAGGTCGGGATGGCATTTCCTGGGATGGCATTCCTGGGATGGCATTTCCTGGAATGGCATTTCTGCAGGACTGTGCATTCAGAAAAAGCCATTGTTTGCAAAGTTCTGGCTCTGGGCCAGTTTGGAGGGACACAGAGGAGCTGCCTGAGGTGGGCCAGGAGCTCTGCCAGGGTCCGAGTTCACCACTGCCCTCCCTTCCCACGGGCTGTGGAGGGATCTGAGTGAAGCAGAGCTGAATTCTGAGCGCTCTGGGTCACTCCAAGGCTGGGACTACAGCCCCTGCTCTTGGGTTATGGCCCAGCAAGGACCAGAGCAGGTGTCAGAGGGAAGGTGTTCCAGCTGCTCAATGGCTGTTTGAGGGTTTGGGAAACTTCAGCTCGTTTTCTTCATCTTCTTCCTCAGATTGAACCGAGGGCTTTGGGCCACTTGGCCTTGCTGACTTCTGATTTCCCGATGGGAAACTGAGGAAGTTCAGTATGGTTTGAGAACAGTGTGGTAAAAAATGTCACATCACTGAGGATGAGTGTGAGGGTGGCACGAGGACAGAGGAGGAGGAGGACGGCACAGGACAGAGGAGGAAGGCACAGGGACACAGGAGGATGGCACAGGGACAGAGGAGGAGGAAGGCACAGGACACAGGAGGATGGCACAGGGACAGAGGAGGAGGAGGGCACAGGGACAGAGGAGGAGGAAGGCACAAGGACACAGGAGGATGGCACAAGGACAGAGGAGGATGGCACAGGGCAGAGGAGGAGGATGGCACAAGGACAGAGGAGGAGGATGGCACAGGACAGAGGAGGAGGAAGGCACAAGGACACAGGAGGATGGCACAAGGACAGAGAAGGAGGAAGGCACAAGGACACAGGAAGATGGCACAGGGACAGAGGAGGAGGAGGGCACAAGGACAGAGGATGAGGGTGGCTCAGGGGCAGAGGATGAGGGTGGCACGGGGACAGAGGAGGATGGCAAAGGGACAGGGGATGAGGAAGGCACAGGGACAGCTCAGAACTGGCACAGGGAAATGCTGCCCAGGGCTGCTGTCCTGCAGCTCCCGGGGTCAGCTGGAAATATTGTAAACACACACACACACAAGCCACCAGATTGTGCTGACTTGTTAAATATAAACGAAAACATAATTAGATTTATAATGTGTCTCTCCTCATGCCCAATCACATAATTTACCAAAGCAGGTGGGGGGAGAAGAACAAGCCCTCACAACCTGCTGAAATATCATTATTAACATGCACATGAAAAGTCAATTATGCCAGAGGGAGGTATTTAAGTGAAGTGAGTTTCCATACTCTGGGATTACACCTTGGGGATTATGTATTTCTTATTTATTTATTTCTTTCCCCTCAGATCTCTGCTGCTGCTTAGCAGTGAGGAACAAAAAAGGTACTAGGAGATATTTTTAATTCCCCTAAAGAAACAGCCAAATCCACAGATGAATAATTGTTCCTCTCCCCATCAGTATTCTCCCCCAGCCACTCTCTCTCATAAAGACTCCGTGTTCTAGGCAGTCACACAGGTCTGGTTTGTGGTGTTTAGTTTTAAATGACACCAGGGACTGGTCTTCCAGCCCTTCCCTGGGGAGGACGTTTGAAAGTGCTGTTATTATTAGTTGCAGTATTTATTATTTGTATTACAGCAGCGCCTTGGGGCTTCTGCTGGGACTGGGATCCCATTAGGGGTGGCTGCTGAACAGGGAAAGGCAGCTCCTGCCTCAAAGAGCTGTCAGGGAAAGCAGAAGGAGCAGACAAAGGTGGGAGGGAGTGGGGAAGGCTGAAATGAGGAGTTGGAAGTCACAGGGAAACCTCCCCGTGAACTGCAGCTCTTTGGGGCTGACCCTGTGTGACAGCAGAGCTCCAAACTGATCCCAAAGAACTGGAACCCCAAAGAGCTGGAATCCTAAAGAGCTGGAACCCCAAAGAGCTGGAATCCTAAAGAACTGGAACCCCAGAGAGCTGGAATCCTAAAGAACTGGAACCCCAAAGAGCTGGAATCCCAAAGGGCTGGAACCCCAAAGGGCTGGATCCTAAAGAGCTGGAACCCCAAAGAGCTGGAATACCAAAGAACCGGAATCTCAAAGAGATGGAATTCCAAAGGGCTGGAACCCCAAAGGGCTGGAACCCCAAAGGGCTGGAATCTCAAAGAACTGGAATTCCAAAGAGCTGGAATCCCAAAGGGCTGGAATCCCAAAGATCTGGAACCCCAAAGGGCTGGAATCTCAAAGAACTGGAATTCCAAAGAGCTGGAATCCCAAAAGGCTGGAATCCCAAAGAGCTGGAATCCCAAAGGGCTGGAATCCCAAAGATCTGGAACCCCAAAGATCTGGAACCCCAAAGAGCTGGAACAACAAAGAGCTGGAATCCCAAAGAACTGGAACCCCAAAGAGTTGAATCCAGCTGCCCATTTCCAGATTAAGGTCAGGCTCTGGGGTGCTCTGCAAACACAGGAGCTCACTCTGACCTGCTCCCATCTCCAGGGGATCCAGCAGGGATATGTCCAGCAGGGATATGTCCAGCAGGGATATGTCCAGCAGGCCGTGCCTCTGGAATGACCTCCTACCCCTTTCCAGGGTTCTGTGACAGCACCTGTGTTTACTGGGACATCAAACCAGCGAAATACTCAAATTCCAGTCATTCTCTGAACAGAAATTTGTATCTGAGATTGAGATAAGGTTTGGGTGTGGGCCAAGGTGAAAAATGTGACCAAACCATGATTTGGGGGAGCTCAGTAACTTGCAGTGGGGAAGAATGAGGCTTGGCCTGTTGTGAGACCCAAGCCATGCCTGGTTCAGGGCTTCCAGCACTGCTGGAGTGCTGCACTGGGCCAGCAAGGATCCTTATCCCGCCCAGCAAGTGCGCTTTCCTGCACATCCCTCCTTCTCTGGTTGTTCCCCCACTGCCAAGGAGCAGATCTTTACATCCAGGAGAACTTCATTCATGTCATTAAAACAAACCCATCACAGGAATCCCTCAGAGCCACAAAACTCCTCCAGAACCGGGTTCCTGAAGGCCTTGAGGACTCCCCAAGGCCTGCTGAGCCCCTGCATCCATGCTTGCTTCTCCACACGTTCTTGCCCGAGGCGTGACAAATTGAATGGTGTGTGTTTTGCTGAATTGTTGACTCTCGCTTTTCCTTCCTGCTGAGTTTCTAGCAAGGAGCAAACGTTTGTTTGTGAGGGGGCTCTGTCAGCACAGCCCTGCCCTGGCTCCTTCCCTGGCCCTGCTGCAGAGCCCCCTCAGCCGAGCTCTGCCTTGGTGAGAACCGAGCTGCACTGAGAGGAAAACCAGGTTAAAGACCCAGGTTTAGCTCCCTGTTAATTGCAACTTATCTGGGGCCCGGATAATTGCTCATAAATACCTGCTGAGTTGCCAAGCCTGTGTTAAGGCTTGTCAGTCTTTAATAAATCTGGAAGATTTAAGATGCTGCTCCTTGCTGGTGCCCATCACTCCCCAGTGCAAGGTAGGGCAGAGCCAGGCAGGATTCCTCCCGGGCTGCAGGGACGTGTGAGAAGGGCTGTGCAAGAGCTCCTGGAAAGGTCACTGGTATTTTTGGAGCAATAAATCACAGAGGGAAAGATTTGCATTTCGGCTGTATAAAATCCAGGGCTGGATTAGAGAGAGCATACTTTGCAGTAATATTTCTCTCCTGACTTGTTTTATTAGCTTCCTTTAAACATGTTACATTATTGCTTATAGAATTTCATTTACTTGGATTGGCAGCTTGATAAATATGTCTATTGGCGATGATTTGGATTGCTCTGGGCATTAATATTATTAAAACCTGTCACAAGGAAATGTCTGAAAGATGACTTACTGTAAAGATTACAGCATGAAATAAATCATACAATGGTATTTGTTACCGTTTATGGCCTCTTGGAGCCGAGTCAATCCCTTTTTATGTTGCATTATTTTTCAAGTTTTTATAGCCTTACATTATATATCGCTGTCAGAAATGAACAGATGGGGTGTCAAACACGAGCCTTCTGAATAATTCCCACCCTCGGGTTATTTGTATGAAGGACAAGTGTAAAGCTGTGTTCTGCAGCAAGGCAGGGGATGGAGGTGCAGCAAGTGTTGTTCCAGCGGGCAGCTCCTTTGGCACATTGTGCTTTTCAGCAGCACCTGGGCACCTGGGCAGGGCAGAGCTGGGCACAGCAAAGCCTGCCCCACGCTCCCCCAGCTCTGCTGCTGCTGGAGCAGGGTGAGCTGTGGGAACCAAACCTCCCAGGGCTGGGGGAACACAAAGTGGGGATGCCTGGAGGTGCCTCACACACTTCAGGGGTGGGATTCTAAATCCAGCCCCTCCTGAACCACCCAAATGGCGTTTCTGGAGCTTGGGAAGTGCACGGAGCACTGAACAGATATTTTGGACACTGATTTTGAGAATTTATGTTAGTTGGGAAGCTCCTCTAGGAAGAGGTGATAATATTTTGCATCTCCCTTTTTGCTGGGTCTTTTGGGAAGTCCCATTGTTCCTGCTCTGTGTTTTTGAGGCTTCTCCTCAGAGTCAGGGGGACAGTTGGATGGAGTGATGGTTAGGCTGATAACACACAGGCAGTTAATTAGGTTTATTTGAGTTACAAACACTCAGATGGGAGATATGGTCCAGCAGGGATTCAGTCCTACATTCACTTTGGGTTGGATTTTGTAAACAGGCCTCCCGTTATCCCTTTCTTCATTCCCTTTCCTCCTGGAAAGCAAATCACTTGGAATGCTGAGAGAAAACCTCTCAGCCCTTGCCTTTCCTCATGCACAGGATTTTTCCTTCCCTTACTTTGTGTCCCACTGCTGCCTCTGGCACCTGGAGTGCTGTGAGCTCAGCCAGCCATTCCTGCCCAGAGTTGGTTCCAGCTGCTCACGTGGCTCTGCTGCTCCTCGGAGAGCCTCTCCCCATGCTCCTCTGCCTGCTGTGAAATGCAGCACCTCTCCCTGCCCCAGGCCCTCACCCCACATCCATCCCCAGGAGTTTTGGGGATCCCCCTTGTTCTGCTCTTTGTGCCTGGGCCCACTAATCCCATCCCGGGTTACACAATGGCATAAACACCCGAGGAATGAATCTGCATGACTGATGCTGTGAGTTCTGAGTGCATAAGGATAAGTTTCATAATTAGCTTTCTCTGTGAACTTGTGCAAACCGGCCTATTTATAATTTGGTCAGCTCCTGGTTTTTAATGAGGGTGCTGAGAGGGACCGAAGCCTCTGGCAGCATCGTTTCATATTTTAATTACCCACAGTAATTCTGACAATTACACCAATGTCATAAATCACATCATAATGACCCATTAAAGAAAACACCCCTATTTAATGATTGGATGAGGATTTAAATTAAACAGACACGCAATGGCCTAACAAGAAGCCAAAAGCTCCGTGGAGTTTCAGAGAGTTTCTTTGCATTGAGCCACGGCTTTAAAAGATTTTGTGCAAAGTTTCTTTTGCAGGCCAAGTCCTGATTTCCTGTCCGTGGGATGAAATCCATTCCTGTGTCCCAGGCTAGGAGTGGAGCTGTAATGATTAGAGCCTGCATTGGCCGTTCTGCTCTCTGCCTTGTACTCCAGGAGGATTCAGCGTGTCCCTTGCTGTTGGCAGTGCCAATCCCACGGTCACCAACATCCCTGGATGTCACTGCAGCTCACTGACACTGCATTTTAGTCAGGAAACTTGAGTTTTAGGAGGGGTAAAGCAAAATCTTTACCCCTCACGTCCTGGCAGGGAGCTTTTGCTCTGCCTGGGGTTGAGTGAAGTCTGAATTTATCCCTGAGTGTGGCTCCTGCCCAGCAGGGCCTCTTGCTGAGGGGGGCCGTGGGGGAGGGATGCTCAGCACCACTTCTCCCCTCTGGTGATCTCTTGTGGCACCTCTCAGACCTGGGCTGGGCTGAGGGGACTCCTCTGAGGAGCAGAGTCCCCACAAAGGTGCCACCAGACGGCCCCAAATGAGGCTGTGCTCCCCAGCACAGGATTCAGCTGGGCCCTGCCTGGGGCCCTCACTGAAATCACCTCCATTATCTCAGGTCTCCAGCAAGCCAACTCCTGCTCTTTAGATTATTTTGCTATTAATAACGTCACAATAAGTGGGTGGAAGTAGCTAATGGCTCTAAGCCACAAATGATCCCAAATGTTCCCAGACTCTGCTCTCCTGTAAACCTTGACAGATTGGGAGTGCTTAGTAAAATATTGTAACACTCAACACGCATTTACAAGACAGAGATCCGTCCCATGACGGCTTCCAGATGTGCAAGTGTGTGCAATTTCATCATTCAGGAACAGACTCTATTGCCCTCTGCAGATCCCCCATCAGGCTGTTCATAAATGCTGCTCATAATTAAATTAACCCACTAACTAGCCATGCAAATTTTGATAAGCGGTGACCAAAAAAATAAAAGCAGAGAGCTGTTGAGATGCTCTCAAGAAATGACAAGGTTGTCTTCAGGGATTTTTTGTCATTATGAGAAGATTTGTTTTTTTCCCCCTTCCTGTTTGCCAAATTCTACTTTGTCCCCTCGTACATGACAACTGTTTTGAGGTTTCAATCTAATAATTAGGAGCTGAATTTTGCCACCCTTGCTCAAGCTGTCTGCTGTCTGCCTCTCAGAACAGCCTCCCTGCAATCAAAGCAGCCTCTGCTCTGTGAGGGGGGAGCAGGAGCAGGGATGCAACCTGTGCCCAGCCCAGGAGCTGGGGAACGGCAGGAGAGATGGAGAGAGGAGAGATGGAGAGAGGAGAGATGGAGAGAGGAGAGATGGAGAGAGGAGAGATGGAGAGGAGGAGAGATGGAGAGAGGAGAGATGGAGAGGAGGAGAGATGGAGAGAGGAGAGATGGAGAGAGGAGAGATGGAGAGAGGAGAGATGGAGAGAGGAGAGATGGAGAGGAGGAGAGATGGAGAGGAGGAGAGATGGAGAGAGGAGAGATGGAGAGCAGGAGAGATGGAGAGGAGGAGAGATGGAGAGAGGAGAGATGGAGAGGAGGAGAGATGGAGAGAGGAGAGATGGAGAGAGGAGAGATGGAGAGGAGGAGGGATGGAATGGAGAGCAGGAGGGATGGGATGGACAGCAGGAGAGATGAAGAGGAGGAGAGATGGGATGGAGAGCAGGAGGGATGGAGAGCAGGACAGATGGGATGGAGAGCAGAGGGGATGGGATGGAGCCCAGAAGCTGCAGGAGAGCAGGAGGGATGGGATGGGATGGGATGGGATGGGATGGGATGGGATGGGATGGGATGGGATGGGATGGGATGGGATGGGATGGGATGGGATGGAGAGCAGAAGGGATGGGATGCAGTGTTTGTTGGGAGTGCTTCAGGTGGGGCTTGGATGAAATAAAGAAATAGAGAAATAAAGAAATGGAGAGCAGGGGACAGTGCCTCCCTCTCGTGTCACCCTGAGGTTTCTGCAGAGCCCCAAGCTCCATGTTCAGGCACTTTGGGATTTCCCCATGAACTCTTCAGGCTTTGCCATAGGAATTCCTCCTAAGGCACCATCACCTGGAGCATGATCACCAGAGACTCTCAGCTCTGCTTTGCAGTGTGCTCTCAAACCCCCTTTGACACAAGGATTCAGCCTTTGTTTGTGCACTGGAAATCCCAGAGTCCCACAGCTCTCTCTGCTCAGCTCAGCTCCGTTCACCTCTATTGTTCCTGTTCCAAACTCTAAACAAAGCTGGAGTCCCTAACCTTGGTGGGGGACTGGAAGGATTGCAGCAGTACAGATGATAACTACAGACTATTTTTATTTTTAGTGTTTTCTGTGCAACTGCACTGACTTCACTGGGATTACATGTGCATTGCTCAGGGGCAGATTCGGTTCAGTGGAGGTAATTAAGAAAAATTTAACTACCCATTTTTAAGATTGGTTTTACTTGTTGCCTGATGTATTTGTTAATTATGGGATGGAATACTCTAAATTATAATATTTTGCAGCAACACGTAATACCTCTGTGCCGAGTAATTAAACCTCGCAGCTCCTCGTGAGGCAGGGGAGGCTCTCTGATGCTTTGGAGTGATTTCATCCAGGAGGAGGAGTCAGCCAAGCCCCAAATCCTGCCGGGGCAGGGGCTCTGCGGGGCCTCCAGAGCACGGCCAGTGTTCTTTGGGGTGTGTGGGTGTGAAATCCCCCTCCTGCTCCGGGACAAGGGGAACTGGAGTCAGAAACAGCGAGAGGATCCCCAGAGTGGGAGGAGAACAGAGCAGGGTGTTCAACCATCCCCGGGCAGGGAGGGAGTCGGGGTTTGTGCTGGAGGAGCCCCAGCCCTGGGGCCAGGCACCCACAGGGCTTTGTCCTCACCTGGCTGGGTTTGGGGTCAGGCACTCACAAGGCTTTGTCCTCACCTGGCTGGGTTTGGGGTCAGATCCTCACAGGGCTTTGTCCTCACCTGGCTGGGTTTGGGGTCAGATCCTCACAGGGCTTTGTCCTCACCTGGCTGGGTTTGGGGTCAGATCCTCACAGGGCTTTGTCCTCACTTGGCTGGGTTTGGGGACAGGATCCCACAGGGCTTTGTCCTCACCTGGCTGGGTTTGGGGTCAGATCCTCACAGGGCTTTGTCCTCACCTGGCTGGGTTTGGGGACAGATCCTCACAGGGCTTTGTCCTCACCTGGCTGGGTTTGGGGTCAGATCCTCACAGGGCTTTGTCCTCACCTGGCTGGGTTTGGGGACAGGATCCCACAGGGCTTTGTCCTCACCTGGCTGGGTTTGGGGACAGCTCTCACAGGGCTTTGTCCTCACTTGGCTGGGTTTGGGGTCAGATCCTCACAGGGCTTTGTCCTCACCTGGCTGGGTTTTTGGGTACAGACTCCCACAGGGGTCACTCACTGACCCCTCACCTGGCTGGGTTTGGGGTCAGGCTCCCACAGGGCTTTGTCCCCACTGCCCCCTCGCCTGTCTGCATTTTTGGGGTCAGTGGAGCATCGCCCCGAGGCCTTGCTTGCTCTGAGGGGCTCTGTGAGTCAGCTCTGACCCCACCACCCCCCTGGGGCAGCTTTAGGACGAGCACCCAGCCCTGGGTGTGGAGATGTCACTGCTGCTCCTGCCCGGAGCTCCGAGGAACCCGAGCTCCACGGTGTACACGTGACACCAAGGCTCGCTCTGGCCACGTTTTCTGTGGCAAGGGGGAAGAGCTGACGTCGGGAGACTGCAGGCGAGGGATTCAACAAAGCTTTAGGGCTTTGCAGAGGCATTATGAAGCATTTAAAGATAGCTTGTCAGCGGGAATTTGTTGGCAGCTCACAATTTGATAAAAGGACTTCCACTCCCTGCCTCCTAATGCTACAGACAACTGTTAATCACTTATGTTAGTCCTCAAATGAAGTTTGAAACATCTTGGATGTGTCTGGCCATCTTTTAGCGTAGCTGAGAGCTGCATTATCTCCTTTGATTCATGGAAATGTGAGTGACTGCTTCGTTCTAGGTCACGGCTGAGGGAAGAGGCTGAAAAGAACTGGAATTTGTGGAGTGCGTGGCAGAAGGAACCCTTAATTACAGAGGGGCTGCTCAAGGGTTGACCCCAGCAGGGTGGGGCCATCACCAGGAGAGGTTCCTGCAGTCCCTTCCCTCTGTCTCCCACTCAGGGATCCACCAGGTGCCTCCTCCAAGGCTCTGTGTTCCCCTAACATTACAAGGAGGAGCTGTCATCACTGACAGGTTGTGTGCAGAGCTGATGGCTTTATTGTGATCGGGAAGCATCCATTGATTGATTGGGGAAGCTGAGTGGAAAAGGAGCTCGTGAGGAGAGGCTCTGACTTGCCAAAATGCCACGGGACCCGTGGTGGCCTGGGCTTTGCTGTGTGAGGAGGGCACGAGTGGCTGCTGGAGGTGCTGGGGTGCATGGTCCACCTCGATACCAGTCTGCTAAATTTGGGGGAACACTTGGCAGCCTCTCCCTGCTCTTCATCAGGGATGCAAATTTACCTTTCCTTGTGCTGAAGGGTGGGTGATTCACAGCTCTCCCAAACCCTGCTTGGTGAGGAACCCTGCGATGGGCAAAGGGAGCAGCAGGGACAGGAGCCGTGCTCCTTTGGCCGCCTGGTGACTCCCCCAAGAGCTCAGCTCAGAACCAGTCTGCAACGGGCAGAGCAGCACCTGATAGAAGCTCGTGTTTCACGTGCTCTGCTGCTGCTGCTGCTGAGC